>NC_133232.1:17128385-17436719 GCF_040436345.1 Pagrus major | reverse complement strand
ATGGAATAGCTCAATAATATGTAATAGATAATACTGTTTTGCCTCTTCATAGCCTACTCAGGACCAGCACTGTTTTCCTCTTCTGACATATCCAATTTGTAATTTTTTTTAAAATTCCTCTGCAGAACTTCACAACTGTATTTCTGATAGACTGTAATCTTGACCAATTAATATATGTGTGAACCAGCTGTCACCTGTGAGTAATTGAAACATCATGGACCTCAGAGAACAACAGTATGAATGATAAAATGTGAGGTGAATCGAATTGTGTTGGGTCAGTTGCAGTAGCACAGTTTGGCCAGATGAGGGCAGCATTGCAGCAGTGAAAAGCTTTATTTGCATGCAACAAGTTCAGGTACAGAATAAACAGCAGGAAGGTGACGGTTAGTGTACTTTTACTGTACAGTGATTCAGCATGTTGAGCTGAATACACACTTTCAAGTCTCACATGACCGTGTGTGAGTGTGTGTGTGTGTGTGTGTGTGTGTGTGTGTGTGTGTGTGTGTGTGTGTGTGTGTGCTTGTTTTGTTCTGACCTTTGCCAGTGGTGGACTCAGCTGTTTTGGTGCTGTGCTCTCTGCTCACAGCTGAGCTGACATACATCGGCAGTGAACTCTTCCTCTCTTGGTCCTCCTGATGACAAAGAGCAGTACAGTCAATTATACTGAAATGTGTGCTGATGTACTGTAAACACATGGAAGCAGGGGGAAAATAAGAAGACCAAAACAGGAAGTACAATCACACCATCCAAGTGCAAATCTGAACCACTGCTGGAGAATCAAACCTAAACATTTGAAATGTCTTTTCTGCCTGTCATCATGTCAGTCACTGTAACTGATATATTCTGCTTCTCATAGGAAGTGGACGCCCATGTACATGTGTACACACACACACACACACACACACACACACACACACACACACACACACACACACACATTCCAGATTACCTTCTTGACAGCAATCTCCTCCAGCGAGTTTTCTTTATAGATCTTCTGTTTCTGTTTGGCCACAGAGATCCAGCTGGGAGAGTCGGATCCAGCAGAAACACCACGAGCTGCAGCTGGGTCTGAATCAATAACACAGTGGGAATCAGGAGCTATTTACTTTTGTCCTGTAAGCCTTGTGCACTTAGGAAGATCAGTTTGTGAGGAAATGCTGTGTGTTTATGTGTGCATACACACCTGAGATGCGCTTGTTTTTCCCTGCGGTGTCTCCATGCACATCTGGTTTCTTAGGGAGGGCGGGCTTGTTGCTGACTGGCGGACTTAAGGTGGGCTTTACACTGACTGGCTGCTGTGAGTCGACTTTACAGCTGCTTTGTTGAGCAGGTGACTCAGTGGGAGGCTGAAAAATCAGGAAATAAATACAAAATTCAATATTAAACACCTTTACGGCTGCATGAAATTATTTTCGGCCACTTGGGGGCAGCAGAGACAAACCATAAATACAACACTGACACTTGGCTTTTGTTAACCCACTGATTTGTAGACTACTGTTTTGGAGTTTTGACTTTGGCATTATAGTGTTCGCCATCTTGTTTCCTGGGAGCCAGATGTGACCATATCCTGATTGAATTTGACTAAGAACCCGAGGACAAGCTGTGTTAGCGCCATGTCAATCACAAGGTAGCCACATCCCAAAGCATACCCTGCTCCATCGTCTATTTTACTCCAACTTTGACTATAATTTACTGAGCGAACATCGTGCTGTATTGAAGGAGACTTGAAACCAGAGGTTGAGACCAAAAACTCATGAGGGAACTGTTTACTGAAGTAATGGATCAAGTGAGAAGTAGGGTCAGTTTCTCATAAGCTTAAATACAGTCAGACTTCTTTTTGGAACCAGTGGAGTCGCCCCCTGCTGGCATTTAGAAAGAATGAAGGTTTGAGGCACTGCTGTGTCGGCTTCACTTTTCAAACTTTGAAGCTCAGTCCATATTTGATACGGTCAGTGGTGTTTTAGAGCTTTTGTGCTGGAAAAAGCTGCCCGCTGCAGCTGAAAACAAAATAATTGTAACAAAGTAACAAAAGTAAAATCAACAAAAGTAATCACCTCTGTGTTTTCCTCCTCCGAGCTGAAGCGGTGCAGAACAGACGTCTTCCTCAGCCGAACTCCAAATGGATTGTCGGGGTTTCCCTCCACTACGACGGCGCTCTCTGTATGTGGAAAAGTTAGTCTGTGGTTTAACTTTATCTTAACTTCAACAGCAAAATAACCTCACATGACTAAGAACAGACTACTTTCGTTGCTTGTAGTGAAAAGACAACAGAAAACATGACTGGAAATAATTTTAGGTCTAAAACAGGCCAACCTTTGACCCCGCTCAGCATCCTTACCTTCTGAGCCCGCAGCAGCTGAGGTCTGAGTTTTAATGGGGGATGGAGGCGATGCTGTGTTGCTCTGTTGTTTGGCTGTTGTGGTCCCTGTGTTCCTCACTCTACCAGGACTCAACAACAGTTCAACCTTGGCCGGACTCGCTGGCTCTGCTTTCACTTCGGGGTCCGTCTTAACTGTAGCCTCCACCTTCACAGCTCCAGGTCCTGTGACGGCGGAGTCGAAGGCGGGTGGGGAGGAGGGAGGAGTCGAACTCTCTTTGACGTCTTCTACAGAGATGGATCTCTGCCAGGCGGGGGTGATAGTGAAGCGGACTTTACTCTGATCTGAACCGCTAGACGGCTGTTGGTCTGTTTTCTCAGAAAAGGCAGGAGGTGAAGCTTCCTCTTCCAGGGAGGACTGTTTTTCTTCTTCTACTCTTTCCACACACTCAGCTGGTTCTTCTTCTGTGGCTGCAACGTCATGAGATGGTGTCTCATTTTCTCTGGGATGTGCAGAAGTTGGGGACTGTTGAAAGAAAGATTTGGCTTTGTCTTTGCTTGGAGAGAGCAGGTTTATGTGGAGAGTGGTGGTGCTGGTCTTACTGGGAGAGATCGCTCCACTCTCTTGTGGCTGAGTCTCATATTGGGACTCTGGCAGAGACAAAGAAGGAGGCTTGGACGCTTGTTCTGTGGCTTCAATTGGATCTACTTCCACTTGCTTCATGTCCAAATGCGGTACTTCTCCACCCTCCTGCTCCACATCTTGTTCAGTTTGATCTGCATCAGGTTGGCTCGCTTCACCCTCCTCCTCTTGGTCTGTTTTCTGTTCCATGTGGTCGATCTCTACGCCTTCCTCCACTCCCTCTTCTCCAAAGCTTTGACTGGAAGCTTCCTGACTCTCGTGCACGACAGCAGAGACCTGATCTCCCAGTTCGGCGGGGATTTCGTCATCATTTGTGTGTTGCGTGCTGTGTACAGAGTCATCTCCAACCACAACATCCACACCCTCATCCGCTTCCGACAAAACCATTTGGACTCCTTCATCTGCTGCACCAGGAAGCACCTCCGTCATCTCTTCTGCTTCCTCCCTCTCGTCCTCTACCGCTTCCTCTGCCTCCTCTACTCTCTCCTTTGCCTCCTCCACCCCCACCTCTTCGTCGTCCTCTTCCATCTTCTCCCGTCCCTCCTCTTCCGCCTCGGGCTCCTTCTCCAGCTCTATCGCCTCCTCCTCACCCTCACTCTCTTCTTCTTCTTCTCCTCCTCTCCCTCCTTCCCCTGCCTGGTTGACAGTGTTTTCTGTAAGCAGATCATTTGGTTCCTCGGGTTTGACTTCCTCGGCCTCCTCTCTCTCTTCTTCCTCTTTTTGCTGAAAGACAAAGAAGAAAGGAAAATAAGAAAAGAGCTTAGTGGTCAAAAACTGTACGAGTCATTTACAGACAGTCCTTTCTCCACACTTGTTTGACATAAAGCAACTATAGTCAATATTTTTATTTTGGCAATGGCTCACATGACTGTAACCTGTAACTTTACTGCTTCATACTGCGTATCACAAAGAAATCAAAGACACTTACACCATGTTGACTGAATTGTCCAACCACTTGTTCTTCTTCCTCCTCCACTGCTTCTTCTTCTTCTTCGTTTTCTTCAACTTTTTCCTTTTCTTCAACATCTTGACAAGGACTGCTCATGCTCAAAGCGGCAACATCTTCCTCTTCCTCGTTGGTCTGGTCTGACAGGTGGGAACCAGCAGGAGCAGCCTGATAACTGACAGGCTCATCCACCTCTTCCTTCACCTCCTCTTCTTCTTTTACCTCTAAATCTTCTCCATCATTTTTCTTCTCCTCCTCTTTTATCTCCAGGACAACACCCTCAGTCTCCATGCCCAACGAGCAAGATGCCAGGGGAGTCTTCAAGGAGCTCAGCACCTCCTGTAAGAAGGAGCTCTCCTCCTCCATCTTTTCTTGGACTCCATCTTCTTCTTCTTCTTGTAGCACCAAGTCACTTTCAGCCCCGTGCTCCTCTGCTCCATAGGCGATGCCTGGAGGGTCCATCAGGTACTCTCTTGGACCAGCAGGGGGCTCTGGTGTGGCTCTGGAAGCAGATATCAAGAGGTCAGATTGATAGAAGGAGAAAACACAAACAAGCAGGAGGAAAAAACAAGGAGGAAATGATCTAATCACCCGGGACTGTCCAGAGAGGAGGCTCTCGAGCTGGGTTTAGAGGAGAGCGGGGGCTGGGCATCTGGAGCCTCCTCCTCTGAGAGACGCAGCTCAGGAGGAGAGGAAGTATCCGGGCCGTGAGAAACATCCGGTTCTGCTTCCGACTCATCCTCACCCTCGTCCTTCTCCTCCTTATCACTCAACAGGGATCGTCTCAAATTCTGTGGTTGTTCCTCCTCCACCTCCTCCTCCTCCTCCTCATCTTCTTCTCCTTCCCTCTCCACTTTTGGTTTTAGCTCATCAGCACTTTCAACTGGATCAGAAACAGAAGCAAAGGTCTCAGAGATCAACCTGATATGATACAGTGGTAGCAAGTATATGGAAGCCTATGGAGGCCAATTTTTTTATTAAATAATTCAACCAAATAAAAGATTCATTGTCAATTTGTGTGTGCATGATGTCTAAATACAAATAAACATTTTCATTTTCATATTTAAAAATGCATTGTTTGCCAAAACCAAATTAATGTATATAAATATTACTTTCATAATGACGATGAAATTTAATTTGAAATGTTTTTTTATTTTTTATTTAAATTTATTGGACAAAATGTAAACTTTGAATCTTAACCTTATCCTGAGTCTAGCTGCCTGTCAGGCCCCATTGTCATTTTTAAATAAAAAAATGAAATAGCCATTTCCATTTTATTAATTATTTCATTCTCAAGTTTAGGGTTAAAATGCAAATTTGAAAATTAAAAAATACATTTCAGAGTAAACTTCTTTTTCATTATAGCAATTAAGTAAAAGGAGTAAACCACTTAAAATCACTTAACTAAAATTAGTTTTTATTTTAATCATAAATGTTGGAATAATTATGCAGTTTCAAACCTGAAAATGAAAACTGAATAATAAAAGATTTACTTTAATTTCATCTTACATTATGCAAACACAGATGGAACATGGAATTTCAATTCAACCACATGATTTATATTTAACATCGGGCAGTCAGAGACTTCCATACATGCAGAGTCTTTGCTTTGCTGGTTTAAAGTCAAAATGAGATGGAAAAGAGTTGAATAATGTGCCGACCTTCTGCTGTCTTCTGTTGTTCTTTCTCCTCCGAAGCTTCTGTTATGGACATGTTCAGTTTCTTCTCCACCACAGAGTCTCCCTCTGTTTTCACCTCCAGCCTCTGCAGGGACACAAGACATTAACGATAACAGTTAAGACTCTGATGGTCATGGTGATGTAGTGATCCTGTAACACACTCCTTTAGGTCAGAGCCACAACATGAGCCATCACTTCTCCTGCAGAAGTGCCTTTGAGCAGAACACTGGTTCCATCTCTGACTTTATTATCTGACAGTATTTATTATTTCCTACTGTAGCATGTTATAAATGCTTAGCTGAACGCGTTATAAATCAGAATGATCATTTAAAGAAGATGTAATGGGTGTATTAGACTTTACATGTTCATTTTGGTGTGTTTGTATGTGTGTGAATGTCTTACACTGGCAGGTTTCCTCCTGTTGCAGGCTTTGTTTCTCAGGCCCAGCTTGTGTTTGGCAGCAGAGTTATCCAGACAGCCGAAGGGGCTGGCCGGCTGACTGAAGTCTCCTGGAACCACCAGGGGGCTCACAGCCCTGCTGGAGGCAGCACAGGACAGCTGGGAAGAGAAGGAGACAGACACAGGTTTCACAAAGATGTTTCACAAATATAAATGTTTTATCAGAGGAAGTAACCCTCGGGCATATGAGAATACAGGTAAAAGAACCGTCTCCAACACTCAAATCTCTGATGTCAGCACCATTCATAAAAGTTGGGCTTTGTCAGCCCGTGTCCTGGGAAAATTATAGCCACATGCGATTGTATCCACAAGGTCTGTCTGTCCAGACAGAGGTGCTTGTGTCACAGATTTGAGTCACTGCTCTTAGTCTTGTTCCAAACACTGGGGAGATTGTGTAGTTGAGTGTGTTGATTACGACAAAACAGAGGATTTTCACTAAAATGATGAAGGCAGCAGATGAAGAAACCAGGGGAAATACAGCTAGACCAGCAAAGAGAGGGAGTCCAGCTGTATAAATATTAGCTGTCCTTATCGCCAGGACCAACACTTACTCTGTCATCACTGTGGAAGAATCTCCTTCTCTCACCTTGGACAAAGTCACTTCTCATTAATCCATCAGAAAACACTAAAGAAAGGTCCACATTATTCTTTTAACGCATTCTTGGGCAGTTTGGGTTGACACAATTCTGTGTTTGAGCTCTATTCTCCACTAAAACAAAATTCAAACTGTCCACAGTGAGGTCCAACTCGCTTCATGTAACCAAGACTTTGTTTAAAGTTTAAAGAAAGATCCTGTGCTGTTAAGTTTTCCCAAATATAATTCTGGATGTTTTGAGTTCCACTCAACCTCAAGTTTCAGAGATGGATCTCTCTAAACATCAGCAAATGAAACCAAAAGTATTTGCACCAGAGTTCATCCAGGAAATATGGTTTGTTTTCATGATTTTGGTGAAATGACCCTTTAAGTCTCACATTATTGTCTGATTGCGAGCAAAACTCATAGAACGACTGAGAGATCGTGTAACACATGAAGGAATATGATCACAGTCTCCTATGTTGACATCTAGAGGTTTGTTTATGGAGTTTTTAGGTCTGTGTGTGTGCGTGTGTGCGTGTGTGTGTGTGTGTGTGTGAGAGAGAGAGGGACAGAGAGAGCGAGAGAGGCGGGTTGAGGCAGAATTTAAACGCTATAACTACAAGCAGACACGCTGACTGCCAGAGAAACCATTGGAATGCACTCTGAACACACACACACACACACACACACACACACACACACACACACACACACACACACACACACACACACACACACACACACACACACACACACAGGGTCAGTAGAATAACACGTGCAGTATTATGGCCAGAGAAAAGAGAAAGAAGGTCAGAAAAACAGAGACAAGGGAAGAGAGACAGGGACGTACAGAGGAAGAAGAGGTCGGGGACCAGACTTCCATTTAAGGTTTGAAGAGCAGCTTGAGGGTTGTTACCACACCCACTGACATGTACACACTAACACACACACCCTGAGGTCCCTCTTCAAGCATCACACATAAAGCACATGACAGCATGATATTTACTGTACTACAGACACAGTATGCTCTTGTGTTTGTGAATTTAGTGCATGAATCAGAGCTGCAGGACAGTGTTAAGTCCTAAATAACATGACGTTCATTTAGCTGACGCTGTTATCCAAAGTGACAGACATTACAGTAAGTGCATGGATACCAAACCAAGATGCTGTGCAGACAGTTTATCAGAGCTTTTACACTGAAAACAGCTGCCTGGTAAGGAGAGTGTTGAGGGCGAACCAAAACTTAGACTAAAGGAAACCAAAGTGCTTCATGGAGCCAAGGATGGATTATGTACCTTAGGTACAAACATGTACAGGCCCCACACCAATCCTTTATTGGAGCACAACCAGATTGGCAGAGCCACTGTCTCTTTGAAGACGTCTGGTGCCTCTTTGTGAAAGTTATCTGTCCATTTTCTGTTATTTTGTGTCTTGGTGGTAGGTTTATGTTTCTGTGTGGTAAGTTTGTGTGTCTTTGTTGTCATTTTGCTTAACGTTTTGGTAGTTATGTGTCTCTTTGTTTCAGTTTTGTATCCCTTTGTGTCCCATTGTAGCTGTTTTGTGCCATTTTTGTGTAACTTGATGGTAGTTCTGTGTCTCTTTGTAGTTGCTTTGTGGTACCTTTGTTTGTGTTTATGGTACTTGTGTGCCTCTGTAGTTGTGTTGTGTCTCTTTTTTGTTCATTTTGTTTCTTCTTTGTAGGTGTATAATTGACTTTTCCAAAAGACATGTTAACAGTCACTTCAAACAGACTCTCTGGCAAAGGGGCCCCCTGACACCTAAGGCCCCTGTGCCTGTGCCTAGTAGGCCTGTTCACTTATCCATGCATAGAGCTCAGAGGAAGAGTCGGGTTATCGTTCTCTGTTAGTTAATCAGTACGACGCCTCAGATTATGCATAGCCATTGATCCATCGGTAATATGAAGATATTGATTAGCGCAGTTTTATCAACTTGAGCTGAAAGATGTTCTTTATATCTGGAATATTTTAAATCTCACACTGAAGAATAAAGCTGACAGATGATCCAGTCTGCACTCATATGGACGAGCTGTCTCCTCTGTGTCTCCACGAAGTCTGTCGTGAGTTCTCAGTGAATGGAAAAGCTCCATAAAGTGCCGGTGCGACTGCAGTTCATAAGTCACTGCAGTCCTCCTTGACCTCGTTCCTGTGTGTGGAATGCACTTTAAAAAGGGATATTTTCAGGTTTTTGTTCGCATGTCTTTGCAGCTGGCCATTTGTGGTTCTTTTCAGCGGGGACACGACGGGCCAGAACCCTTCTGAAATTGCTAAAACGGCACTATCATTAAATGCTCATTTGTCATACTTTGCTGACTATGCTTTTAAGGCCGCATTACACATTATAGTCAGCGAGACTAAGTGGATAGTTGAGGTTTTTAGGACATTTGTCTTATCACGAATTGGCTCTCCTTTCTGTCCATCTGCAGTGGATTGTTTTAACTGACAGCGTCGTTGGGCAGAATATGGAACATTTAATGGGCTGAACCACAAACACTCATACAGTAAGTCAAGAGACGGACAATTAGACTGTAAGAAAGAGGAGGGGACAAAATAAAGAAAGAGGTCAATTAGCATGAAGGTGGCCTTTATGTAGAACCAGAGTGGTGTTTCAGTGATTAGATTAGATCATGAGATGTTTTTACCATCAGAGTCACATGAGAGGAAATGTCACGATCACACACAGCCTGAAGGTTCCTTTACGCTTTTGTAAACCACATATCATGCCAAGAGATGACTTAAATGGCTGTTTGGCTGAAGACAGGGGGAATTCACTCACCATGCTGCTTTGAGGCTATTTGTTTTACAATAGAAGCATGTACTGGAGCTTAGGAGTTGTGGATTCAGTCTGGCTCCTGCAGCACTTAAGCATTATAGTGTAGAAGTGACGTTAGCTGGGGTTATACTGTATGGACAATATTTCTTTACCCCGATTGAAATCATTCTGATTCTCAGTATTAAATTTTTTTGACATGTGAAAAGCGGTTCTGCCTGCTGGGAAGTATCTAATCTGTCGGAAACATTATAGCAATAGATTAAGCATGGTTTTCTTAAAAACGTGGCATACGTCTTATGGACAAAGCAACAACTGATTGAACACAATTTCAACTTTTATAGGCGTTTTATCATCTAGCGCCTCTCAGAAGAATGTCTGTCTGGTTAAATTTAATGTGGGAACAACAGACAAACCCCTAAAACTTATTATCGTACTGTAAGTGATACTTCTTACGAATTTATGTATAATTCTACGTGATTAGTAAAAGTTTTTACAAAGGTGTTGTTCAGTTATACATTCACAATGTTTTTTGTCCCTCTTGGAAACAATATATGTTTTGCTACCAGAGAGAAACAGGTGGATTAACCCTTTACGTGATTATTGGGCGCTAATATTTTCCTATCGAAACGGTTATCAAAAGGTGTACACCACCTCTCTCAATCAAATTGAAAATCCCTTACGATCAGGCTGGATCAGATCAGTCTCTTCAGATTGAGGTGGTTACATGAGGCCTTTTATTCTAATTGGGCTATTATTCCAATCATTAGTGGCTAACTAATGTCACTAAATCCGTTGACTGTAGCGGCCGCAGTGAATAGACCCTTTTCACGGCAGACACTTTGACTTGTCAAAGCAGGAAAAGCACAGGTGGAATTTGAAACATTAATGATGACTGCATTCCATCTCGGTGAGCCAGTTCCTGTGCTCTGGTATTGTGCATGCTCACACGAGATACTGGGTTACTTAGGAATGGTGCCATTGTTAACGTTATTGCTCAGACCTTGGTTTTTTGCTGCTTTGACAAGTCAAAATGTCTGCCGTTATCAATTAACCTTTAAAGTTACTAGCAGAACGTGTTTTTATTCCCAGCCCGAGTCCACAGCTCTGCCTCTGATTTACTAACCCTAACAAATCAAGCTCGCTTAACAACACCTGAATCTCTCACTGGACTGCCGAGTTGCATTGTGGGTAATGTAGGTGCAGGGTTTTGACAAGGAAGAAGAAGAGTGTATGGAATAAAAAGACAATATTTCTGGCTCTGTGGAATCAATTTTGAAACAATGCTAAAAAGGTAGAGTCCTCTTAGGTGTTTGTTTACCTGGTCGTCATCACTGTCTATCCCCTCCAGACTGATCGAGCTGTTCCTCTCAGCCTGATTCTGACACACAGACAGAAGAATAACAGTGTTAGCGCCACACTCTGTGGTCCACCTGAATGTAATGTGCTGCAGAGTGGGACACCGTTCAATAATATGTGTCACCATGGCCGTGTGAAGTGTCGTGTATTCAGGTGGACTACACGGCAGGCCGTCATCCTCAGACATGGTTCCAGCGTCTTCTATCCTCTTCACACACATGAGGGATGGAGGAGAGCCCAGTCTGATGGCCTGCTTCAGCTGGAGCTGCAGAAAAACACAATTAAATTAACAACTTGTCTTTGTATGCCTTATCTATGTTGGAATCAAAATGCCTGATAAAGAATCAAAAAACCTGGGAACATAGCCACACTTGGAGATACAGCAGCAGGAAGTGAAAGGGTTTTCCAGGTTTTGTGTGTGTTTGGGTAGTCAGAGATGGAGAGAAGCCAAAACTGTGAGCCTGTTTGATAAACTACTGCTTTATTAAAGGGTAATAAAGGTGCGTACGAGTGCTCATTTTGTGTTTTTCTAACATTTATTTGCTTTTAAAGTCTGCAACTCCTCACTAGTGTAGAGTATGATTAACAGAGAATGACTTGTGAGGACAGGCAGCTGGCACTCAAGAGAGAAAGTGTTTATTTTAGGCTGTGCGTGCGTGTGTGCGTGCGCGCGCGTGTGTGTGTGTGTGTGTGTGTGTGGGGGGGGGGGGGGGGGGGGGGTAGGTATCACAGAAACTCAAACTAATAGATTTGTTATCTGGCAGTTACGTATCTACCTGTAACAGTCACACAAGGACTCAAGGTGCTACGCAAACAGAGGACAATACAGCTTTTATTGGCCGGGCTCGACGCTGGCACACACACCGAGTCATTGAGGGAGAGACATTGACCGCTGCGGTTTTCAATGTTAATATTTTAATGTTATTACAGTAACTCTAAAACGTGGAGAAACAGAGAGGACAAAAGAAAAGAAGTTAGATGTTACATCTGCCCCCATGTGCAGGGGCGATTGTAACAGCATGTGGAGCAACTGTAATGGCTAGAAACAACAAAGATATCCAGTGTGAGACAACAGAATGATCATCAAAACTAGACAGATTTAAGTTCATAGACATTTAAGGTTACGAGCGTATGAGGGGGAAAAAAGGATGAAAAAGATTTTACATCTCAAAAATGAGTTTTGGCCGAGAGGCTTGGACAGGTATGAGACATCAGTTTGTCCTTTGGCAGGCAAAGAGGGATCATCAAAGACCATCTGCATTATGAATTTCATGGCTGTGCATCGCTTCTGCTTCGAGCAATTTGAGACGTTACAACTGCCCCCGGTCTCCCTGTTAATAATGCAGTGGGATAATTATGACCATCAAAAATAGCAACGTTGGCGTTTTAATAAGATAAGTAGTTTTCTCTTCTTTTTCAACTGTGTATTTTCCATTTTCATATCAAGTGACTGAGTTTAATGAATATCTCAATATCTGAACTGTGAACTGTGAATATGCTCGCAAAGCAATTAGCATTTCCAATTCAGTTAGCTACAGAAAGGGGAACCATTACATGCTGTTTTTTTGTTTGTTTGAGAGTCAGCATTCTTAAACGTGAAGGAAAATAAAAGGATTTGCTATTTCTACATAAGATTTACAGAAAATACAATTTAAGAGTAAAACGAAGTAATTCAGACATTTTGTGGCAAGTCAAACATTCTTGGGGATTTTTTGGGATGTCTACAAGCTAACACCTACATTATCTTTAGAGAGTGACCACCATGTTAGACCCACTTTACAGTGTAGCACTGTACATTGTGTTCTTATATGCACCCTGTAACATATTGATCCTTACATAGTGTGTTTATATTTGGCTCTGGAGCGATCAGCCTGCTTATCAAACAGAGTCCAGCTCACAGTGAGGATTAAGGTCAGGAAATGTCCATCAGATTGTGTCCTACAGTAAATTCAGTTATCTAAATCAAGGTATATACTCTCTCAAAGTCTTTTTCCTATTTAACACTTCTACTTGTGAAATATTCTTAAATATGAATGCATTGATTATTATTCCCCATGTCTCTCTGTCTGTTGTTCCCTCACACTCACTGTGGGATTGCTGTCTGGTCTGCAAACAGACCCAAAGTAGAGCCTTTCTCTGTATTTTAGCTGCAGGAGAAAGTTTCTTTTTAAGCAAATCCCTTTTAGACGTTGTTTAATTCTCACTCCTCTGTAGGTAGCTTAGTGGAGCAGTTTAACTGCAGGTCAGCTCGTCTGTCTGGGTCTCATGTCTTCCGGTTTTAGCCTGTTGTTGTGACAGACATTTGTTCTGTCTGTCTGCGTTTCTTTCATCAACCGCTACTTCATTTTGCTTTGACAGGCGCTTCACTTTTAACTTGTATTTGTGATAAACACCAGCTCTGCCCGTCTGACTAAATATAGCACAGATCAGCTGGTACCGCTCTGTCTTTCTCCATCATCTCCTTTATTGATAAATACTGCTTATGACAGCTGAGGACAACACAGGGTCATAGACATCCTCTCAGCCAAACACATATTTTGATCCTTGTTTATTATTACTCGTAAACATGCAGACAAATCTTCTTTTGTCTCGTCTGTCTCCACACACAGGTCAGAGGTCAGGGTCAACACAGCTTCCTCAATATATTTCATGTGTATTTACCTGTAGTGATTTCACTTTCCCATGAATGCTGTCTTGAGATGCCCCCAGAGCCTCGTTGGCCTCCGATGAGTCCGAAACAAAGACGGAGTCGTGTGACAAGGCCTTGCTGCCCAGGCTGATCTTTGACCTTTGGGAAACAGGAAGTGGAAGAAATAAACAAAGCAGAGAGTGATTTTTCACAGATTTTAAAAGAAAACAAACGAAATAAAGAGAAATGCATGCTGGCATAAGTAAATCGATATTCTCTTCTCTGTACATCGTTGCTTCTTCAACAAATCTCCCCTCAAGATTACGAGGAGGAAGACAAAATCGCTTCAGTAAATTAAATCAGATATATACTGTGACACAACAGGGAAACGTCAAGAGTAGACAAGGCAGGAAGTGGCACAGCTTAGAAAACAAAGGAAATTAAGACTGTCCACAGGAAGACACGTTCCACTATACTTGTTATGAAAACAGGAAACCATGAGTCCCAGCTGAGGAAGACCAGGAGATGGATGTTAAAACATGATCTTCCTTTCTCAAATTGTCTCTGTCCTTTTCACACAAAAGGAGATATTTATCTAAATGGGCAGAGGAACGCCAACAAATTGGGTAGAAAAACAATACTGGGCTGCAGGGAGGTCACTGGTATCAACCACGAATGGCTGTTTTGTTGGCGAACTCCTTCAAATTCTTGTGGTGTCCAGTAAGTGGAGGGCTCAGTAATATCTTTGGAAAACAAGGTGATGTTGCCAAAATATTATTGGATTCATATTTTATTAGGGTGGGTCAACTCAACTTAGGTGTCTGCCAACCCACCAAAAATGATTTAATTAGCTTGAGTTTTAGTGTCCCGTAATGGTCATTCGAAGGCTTTTCTACACTCACATGAATACAATTATGAGGGAATTGAGAATATTTTTGTGCAAAAGTCAAAAAACTACAAGCACATTTCCCCATTAACCAAACAGAAGTATTAGAATCTTGTATCAGTGTTTCAATTAAGGTGCTGCAGTCGCAGTTAACATGTGTGTTTCTGCATGTGTCTGATCTTACCCAGAGCCCTTTTCCTTCTCTGATCGAGTGAGTGTGTTATTTTCGGATGTTTTGCTGACATTGTCGCTTGATTGGCTGGCTTTGAGCCCGGCGTCTGCTCCTGCGGCTGGCGGCTCCTTTCTCTTCTTCCTAGCGAAGAACTTTTTAAACGTCTGGAACTTGGACTTCTTCTTTCCTGTGAAGCCAAATGAGAAAAAAGAGAAAAAAAGACTTTTATAGAAACAGGTTTAACACCCCTCACAGTTACCTTCTCCTGACAGCACCACAGTGAATCATTACAGCTAACTGCACAGTGTTATATTAATGAGAAAATTACACACACGGCATCTTTACACACAGCCCTCATATGAACTCTATTTGAGCAATTAGCCCTGTGTTGGCTGTAAAGGGTCAGGTAGGCACCCCAGGAGACGCTACACACCAGGACTGATGTGTGTTTACACAGAGACGTACACGAAGACAGCTACACACACACACAAACACACACTCGTGTGCTCGTAAACCCTCCCCCCCCCAGTGAGTCCACCTCCATTAGCGCCGCAGTGGAAAAACTCAACAACTCTTTTATAACTCCTCAAACAGCTACAAACAGCTTTCACTGCTCTCAGTCAGCACGGCGCTCATCCAGAACTTGAAATGCCCACGGTCGGCTGGTTCTCTATTTAAGTCAAGGGGTCAGTATTTAAGAAAACTGCAGATGGCGATGGCCAATCAAATAAATGCAAGTGCACATATAACTTTGTACCAAGAATACAGGTTTGTTTTTTCACAGTTCACCAAATGGCTCGACAGCGTTTCGATATCTGATAAGTCACTCAAACTGAACCTCCTCAATGTATTTTTATGATTTTCAAGATTATGGCAAATAAAAAAATTAAGGCAGATCATTTCCGATCTGACTGGTGCCTCATTCGACACAGCCCCTTGAACTTTTTTAATGCAGTGCTGTAAGAGTCTGCAGCCGTGCTAAAGGCTCTGTGAGGCTGCACTTGACCACATATCGGGCTTTGAGCTAAATGCTAACATCAGAATTTTAATGGGAATGTCATTAGTTTCAAAGGTTTATTTAATATTCATTTACAACACCAGGGTTGTGCAATGAAAATACATATTTTTTATGGTGGAGAGTTTTGGATGAGTTCATGATGAGTCTCACAGCAGCCTGCTCTGTAGTCTGTTGGTACAGCAGTGGATACTTCTGTATCTTTTGCCAGATGGGTGAACAGACTGTGGCTGGGTGGCTGTTATCTTTTAGTATCCTTTGGTCTCTGTGCAGACATCTCACTTCATTGATATCACTGATGCTCTGTAGATGGTATTAAGCAGGTATTGTAGACATATTGGACAAAAAAGCTTTGACCAGCTAGTGACACTAGAGATCACCAAAGTCAGTAAGAGTCATCCTCTGGAGACCACCAAGTAGACCTAGAAAGAATTGAGCTCAGCTCTCTGTAGCCCACTACTCATCTCTGCTTGAGGCTAGCAGCTCGAGGCTACATTAGCTGCTACTAGCAAACCATAGCATAACTGCTAGCATACTAGCATAACATAACACACCATAACTGAATCTCTGACCAAACTGTCAGATCCTTGCGGTCAAGTTGCAGAGTGGGTAATGCAGGCACCATAAGCATTGCATTATGCTGGACCCCTAAACCTAAGTGGGTGTTGTAAATGAGCATTCCAATGCAGACAAAAGTCACAACAACCTCATCACAGATGGACACATCTCCAAAACTGAGGCTCCAAAACTAATTTGGAGCCTTACAAGTAGAGAGATTAACATATATATTATCCCAATGTACAGATATATGAACCCCCCAGAGGCTGGAGAGTGTTGAGGAGCAAACATAGGGACAGTCAAAAAAGCAAATGAGCTGAGAGAAATGCAAAACAACTGTGATCCTACCTAACTATTTTGAGAATTCACCTCCCCGGGCCATAGAAATGCTTCAGAAGAGACTTAAAAAAGACACATTCTTTATACACGAGCGGTGTAATTTTTGTCCTTCACCCTGTGGGGAATCCTTCAGCATTCCTTCTTTTCTCTAAAAATACTCTTTCTGGTTGGAGCTGAATCACAGCTGAAAAATGTCTGGAATCTAAACCTGGTACCAGGGCCAAGACGCTTGAAATATCTGGGTCATTTGTTAAAGAACATGTCACAAAATGATTGGACTTGGTTCATTTCCTTGTTGTGGATATATATACAGAGAGATATTGTGCGTTATTGATGAATTTTAAGACATCTAAAAACATCACACAAAAATAAGCACAAGTCAAAATCTAATTGCAGTCACATGGAGTGCCAAATATAGCCCCTGTCACATAATCAGAGAGCATAACGTCCATTTTCATCCAATTTCTCTGAAAAAACATTGGCTACAAGTCCTCCTCTCTTCTGTCTGGACCTTGAAGTGAACTACTTGAGGAGCTTCCAACAAGCTTTTGACAGCACTTCAGAGTCCACTCTGCACTGCCAAGATGAAGAATCAGGGGGAAACACCAGTCGACGGGGCCATTTATTGTGCTATTTCAGGCACAATGCACTGTTAAGTTAAAGGTCTGCACCCAGAGAGCTGAAAAAGGCCACTGCCTCAATGGAAGGTCAGAGGAGCCTTATGGCCTTTGTAGGTCTAAGATAATGTTATTCCCTAATATACATTCCTTTAGTTATAAACACAACTATACGCACACACTCTGAATAGCATTGTGGGAATTTCAAGGTAGTCGAAGGTCAATATTAGGGGGAACTGAACTCAGCTTTCTCAGTGAGAAGACGGTGACCTTTGACAGGAAAACAATGCCATGAAGAGAGTGAAAAAGAGGAGGCGAGGGAACAACAACAAAATGTTTATGGTCATGACGTGGTCATTGTCAGGACAGCTGGAGTGAAACTTTATCATGAAGTAAAAAAAGGTGATGTCACATCTTTCTGTGCACCAATCAAAACGTAGGAATATTTAAAACAGATCAGATCGGGCCACTATCAATCAAAACTGGTCGAACCACACACATACAGCCCTGACACAGCAGGTCTAAATGATGTTTGAAATTCTCCTCCTTTTCTCGTATTACTTCATGATGTTTTGGATGTGGGAAATCATGTAAGCCTCAGTCTGGAGTGACAGATTGGGTGTTTTCTTATGACATTTTTTGACTCATAGCGAAGAGACAGTTTTGCCAGGAGACACAGTATTAACTTTGGTTGCAACCCTTGCGGTGCGCTAGCAAGTAAAGAAACACATTTCCAACAGCGTTAGTGATCAACCCTGAGTGATTTCAGCTGTCCATCTTTATACAAAATACATTTGTGGGAGTTTTATTTTGCTGTCAAGCTCCGATTCCATTTGGAAAGAGGGAGCTTGTTAGCATAACTTGTCCCTAGTTTAGTATTGGGTCCCCTCAGAGGCCAAAAGCTTCTCTTTAAAGACTTCAACACTTTCAACACACGGTGCGTTCTGATGCCAATCAGAGATAAGCTGCCTGTCTGGCACCATCAGTGGGTTAATACCAACAGATTGAGATGGACATGACTGGCAGCCTCCATGATCTGTTGAGTCACGCCTGACGTTCAACAATCCCACAAGAGTCAAACAGAAGTGACTCACCAAACTCAGTACTAATGGTCCACTTCCTGAAACAAATCTAATAAGATTTTCAATTAAATGACAGAATTAAAAGAGGACCTTGTCTAAAGCTCAGGGATGAAAGACAGTTTGCACTGAGTTGGACTCATCGTTCTCTGACCTCCCAAAGCAATTCTTCTTCTTCCTAGTTCCCATTATATCACCAGCTATCCATCTGTATAGACTGTGTGCATCTGTGTGTTTGTGTGTGTGTGTGCGTGCGTGTGTGTGTGTGTATGACTGAGAGATGATGATAGCCTTCTCTGCTCCTTCATTTCCTGCCAACAGCAGCAGGGAGATGTAGATTGTTAAAGCCGGCCTGATCTTGTGTGTGTGTGTGTGTACAAACTCTCATTGCTGATACGATGTAGACCTCCATATACTGTGATCCACCTTATTCTGACACCAATATAGTTTGTTATTGTTTTCCCAGTTAGAGACAGCAGGTCCTCGAGAAACCATTCTGACTTTAAAGCACATGCAGAGTTTAAGATGTTAATATTAAAATCTACCACAAAATCTCACACAAAACACTGGGAGCTGGGAGGATGTACTGTAGACGAGTGCATTGTGTAGAGGTCGCTCTACATCTTCCTAACAAAAAGTATTTCTCGGTAGTTAAAGTAGCAAGAGACAACCTTTCACTTTAACATATCATTGCACAGTGTAATGGATCTAGAGAAATCCATCCACTGTAGATTGGTTACCTATCAACCTCGCTGTCACGTTGCTATTCAGTCTGCCACCAGGATTGATTTTCTGAAAACAAAGGTCAAGTTATGGCACAAAGTGAAGCGCGTCTGCCATTGTGCGACTAAAGCAGGAAGAGGCATCATTCTCCCCGGTCACTATCCAGGTAACGGTGGAAGAACTGAAAACTGTGGAAACTCTACACTGCAAGAGGGAGAGTGATAAAAAAATGAAGTAAAACAAGAGTGACAGGACGGGCATTCACCTGATGGAGAGCGCTGGTGTCGTGTCAAAGTCTGTTCCCCTGTTGATATGTGTTTCCCCTTACCAGCGGGACTTGAGACGGTTCAAACTAAGCATTCTTTGTACTTGATCAGTAAGTAACAAACCCTGCCTAGTCATTAATACAACAAAGCGTTTTACTCTTACGATTGTTTTTTGCTTTGGACAGTAGCCAGGACGTTAGCGGTAGCCATGTTACTAGTGCTATCTTTGCGACAGCGGCGCCAACAGTAATACCACAGGGAAAAACTACCAGAGGGAAAAGTTGAAAAGTTATCTATTTCAGTCACTTGCTGCTGCATGGAGCTGCCAAAATAAAGCCTATAGAAAGCAACAACTACACGTTTTGCATTTGTTTGACGTCTATTTGTATGCAGATGACTTATTATTATATTTAAAACTTTATTTAGTCCAAACTCGCTGGTGCATCATGAGCAGATAGGTCAAGGTCACTGGATATACAAGGTCAGTGTTCTTCAACCCTGGTCCTGGATTGAAGAACACCGTACTGTGTCCAACATTTTGAAATTCAAACAAATATTCATTCTTTCTTAATAAACTTGTTGAGCTGTTTCATTTTCACAACATGAATAAACCCTTAATGGCTGGGGTCACATCGGTCAGGCTTTACTGTACGTACATATGAATTATACCTGGGGAGAGTGTACAGGTGATCGAGGATCTAATGATGTTTCAGATCAGCCATAAAGGACATTTTCTTAAACTGTGCTCACACAATGGCTTTGTAAACTCCTTATTTAAGCAAAAAGGCTAAAAACATGTAAGAGCACAGCATGATTTAATTGGATGTTTAATTTTGCTCATTATTACACATTCAGAGCACCTTTCTTCACTGAAATCACACCATTTTTTTAAACATTTAATCAAATTGTTACCTGAGCACTCCTCCACGACCTCAGCAGGCTCCTGATTGGCCGTCACATCTGGAGGTCCTGATGCCATGGCAGCGCTGTCACTGCTGTGAGACAGAGAGAGACACTGATGAGCAGAGCTGTTTCTCAAAACAACATTTGTGCAATAACATGATTAATTGGACTGATTTATACTGTTTGCGCAGTGCGGCAGTCCACTGATAGATTCTAAAAAAGGTCAAGGTGAGGATGCTCATGACTTCTCCACAACGATGCATACCAATTTAATCTGGGGAAAATTAAACAAGCTTACGTATGAACTCCCCAACCCTACAAGTCCCCTCTTAACTAATTTCTAACGTCCTCTTGCTGCTATTTGGTTTTGGTTGTATTTCTCATCATTTCCTATTGTATTACTTTTATTTTGATCGTACATACAGTACCTGTTGCAGCAGATTGTTGCCCATCTTCCGTAATTGGAAAGCACTTTGGTTCAACGACTGCTGTTTTTAAATGTGCTATATAAATAAACTGACATGACTGAACTTGATTAAAACTGCAGGATGGCTGCTTTGTTCCAAAAGATTTGTCTGGATAAACTCTGGACCCCTTACTGATCACAGTGTCACAGTGACAGGGTTATTCATAATTACAAATAATTAATGTTACAGCTACTGTGCTTAAAAATACCCATTCTTAATTTGGACGGATTGTTCTTGCTGCTTTGTGACGGCTGGTATGATGATTAATATGAACCAGAATTACCGCGCACCAGTCAAGTTACTGCTCCAGAGCTGTGGCGTTCAATAATGACCAGAACATTTTTTTGCAGAATATAATGATGTCACAGCGCATTTAACCTCCGACCTCTTGGATATCAAATGTCAACTTCATCATTTTATCCTTTTGGACATTTGTGTGTCGTGTTTTATTCTTGAGTTGTGGCCAAAAATGTGTTCATGAGGTCATAGTGGCCTTGACCTTTGACCTATGGCCACTACAATCTAATCAGTTTATACTCGTGTCATAGTGGACATTTGTACCAAAATTTGAATACATTTCCTCGCAGCGTTCTTATGTTATTGCATTCACAAGAATGCAGCCACGGCTGTGGCAGATATGGAGGCATAATAAATGGAATAACCAGTGACATGTGAACTTAAAAGGGAAAATGTATTAAAATAACACAGACTGTGAAAAAAATAAATTGCATTTTATGTCTCGGAGCTTGAATATCGGAAAAAAGCCCTGATGTTCGCATGTTGTCTGTCTCTGTGTGTCACACCAAACACAATATTAAATCAAGAACTAAGCAATGTGCCCAAAGGAATTACTAAAACAAGAGCACACATTAGTTTTATTTTGCCTCCATGCACCTCCTGGGCTCCGTTACTTTATTTGTGCCTGTATTTATCTTAATCTGCCTCGATCTCCTTATTTCACTCATATGCCGGCCTGACCACTTGCAATGTGATCAGGCTCGCTGGATTACAATGTGATTAAAGTCCCATTTGGGAGTGTCATGACTTCTACTAAAAGTGTCTTGGCATGAGCAGGTGGCGAAATGTGAAATCACAGTCAGAGCAGGTTCACTCTGAAGGATTACACAGTCTTCTGTAACAAGCTACTCTCTTATAAAATCATCCAAATACCTGCTGGATAAACTGCTAAATGCATTAACACTCATCTATTTCTACATTCCTTAAAAGTTGAGGTGTGGTGTGCCTTTAATATTTCAGACTAACTTCAGTGTGCTCTTTAAACTTCTTTTAAAATCCAGGCTGTTATGTTACAGTCGGATCTAAAACCAATCATCCTTCACTTCAATCCAAACAGCACCGACAGAGGCATCTCAGCTATGTTTCCAGTGTTGTGCTCAGCTCTGCCATCCACTTATCTCAGCTGCAACGCTCATTCTTAGCAACCGCTAACACAAACTCAAACAGACATGAAATCACATTACAGGCTGATGTCTTTTTATTGCTCTCATCGTGCAGCAGCATGGAGGTCATTAAGTACAACAGTATCAGAGGTTAGCATCGGATACATTTCAATACTGTAATAACGTTCATAAGTAATCGTCATCACTCATAGTTTCATTTTGAGTTTTCAATCGCTCGCTTCACTTTATTTCCGAGGACTATCGATGAGCCTCGTCCAGCTGACAGGAAGCCGGAGGCCACGTGAGAGTTCAGCTCCAGCATGTCGAGGCAGTTAGCTGCTGTCTCACACAGAGACGCCATCAATTCACCAAGTTTTTCACGACTCGCTATTCTAGGCTCAAATCCAATTATCTATGCGCGTTATGTACAAGATTTCCTGTGTAGTTTGGCAGGAAGCTGAGTATTACTGATATGTTTTTCAGTGAATTGATATCTCAGAATAGTTGTGGCTGTGTCAACGTGAATGTGGTGCAGTTATTTTTCACAGAATCAATGGACGTCATGAGAATAGACCTGGTGAGGGGAGAGATGGAAATGTTTTCTGAGGCCAAACTTCAGAAAAGTATTTCAGGATCTTTTCATTTACAACAGATGACAACGAGCTTGAAACCATCAAGCCTCCAGAACAGCTGTGACGGGATATATTACAAGTCAGTACAGATGTGTGATACCATAAAGACTGTGTTTATGTCGCACTGAAGTGACTTAAGTAAAGTGAGTAGCTCAGTTGGTGGAGTGTGCAACCCATGTACAGAAGCTGTGTCCTTGCCACAGCTGCCCAGGATTTGAATCAGACCTGTGGCCCTGTGCTGCATGTCAATGTCTCTCTCCCCACTTTCCTGTCAACTCTTCAAGCTATCCTACCAAAAAAAAGCACTAAACAGCCCCCCAAAAATGGAAATTGACCTTTTCCTCAAGATTTCTATAAGAGCAGTGACAAGTCCTGTTGATGAAAACTGCAAAGCTTCACAAAGAAGAAAGAATAAAACACAATTCCTTGACACCAAATTAAATGTCAGACTGTCTTTAAAGGGAAAATACAGGTTTCACAAAGGCCAAAGAAAATCTATATTCCACTATGACAATGTTATCAAATACCCCCTGGGAAAACTTTTTCTTTTTTTTTTTTATTCTTAATGTTTTATTGTCCTCTTACATGTGCCAGCTAAAACTAAACTTTATTTCCTGTACATCCAGAACCTCATTACTGCTCTATACAATTACATGAAATGCAAACACTTCATAAAATTTATACATTTTTGGGCAATACTGTTACAGGCTTGTTGGGAAATGGGAAAAAGATAAATGACACAAAAATTGAGAGGGATGAAACCATTTCAAAAATGTCATGTCATTGTAAAACTGTCCATAAATATATAGCTACGATGAATTCATTTTTCCTCCTACAGAGGTATGATCTCAAATCTAGTAATAGGGAAAAAAACATGTTTTCCATGTTTGCTGTTGGTGTGAACATGCCCTTTCTCTCTATTAAAGACGCAGCTGGAGAGCTTCTTGTCAACTGTGTTTACAGTGAGTTTGTGTTTCAGAAGCAGACGGAAAATTCCAGAGGGTTTGTTGACGTGCTGGAGTCTTTCGTCAGTATTGCCATTACATAAACATGTGCCATTATCTTCGTCCTAACCCTTGTTAAAGTCATGAGAATCATCATCATCTCCAGCCTTACTTTTTTTAATCATGTACAGCAGAGAGAGAAACAACTCCACTCTAACAGCCTGTAACATCACTTCTTTAATAAACCGTAAACTCTGGTATTTGCATTATTGCATCACAAGGCCGTAAACAAAGACACGCGCTGCTGATGTTGCTGTTATGAGCTGACAGTGCTGGACTGATCCATTTCCTGTCTGATGCTACAGGAAGACACTGCAGAGAAAAGTAGCCTACACCACACAAACACACACACACACAAACACACACGCTGGTTCAAGAGGCTTAATAACATCTCTAGGAAACAGATACAGATAAACACAGACAATGATAAAGCATGCTGTCTATTATATGAACACAGGAAACAATCAAGTGTCAGGGAGAGAATGAAAAACAGTCTAAACACCCAATAACACCACATGTGCTATAAAACTGAACATACCATTACAGATGAAGGCAAAAGTATTGACATTATTGAACTCAACCTGTACACAGGTCCATAACGTCAATGGAAGTGTCTGCTTTTCAGTGAAATGCTTGTAATAAAGTACAGTTCTAGATAAGGCTAATATCTCATAAATGACTCTATAAGCTGATATATACTACAGCTACTTTAAAGGAATAGCTCAATTGTGGAATATGATCTTATTGTCATTCTTAGTGAGAGCTACGTGAGAAGATTAAGACTACTCTCATGTCTGTGCGTTATGGGGCTGAAGCTAGGAGGTGGTTAGCTTAAATTAGCACAAAGACAGGAAGCAGGAGGAGACAGCTAGCCTAGCCTTTGTCTAAAGTTCAGAAATCCACCCACACACAGCTCTAGAGCTTAACAAATACAGAATCATGATGTCTCTTTGTTTATTGCAAACATTAACTGAAATGAAATGTCATCTTTTAGGCTAATAAGGAGCCTCTGCTAGTTGTTTGCTAACGTCGCAGTGACAGCAAGACTCCAGAAGGCCACAGCGTCTAAGTGCTGGTCAGAAATGGTTCCAACACAAAACACCCTGTAAAACCACAACTTGTCATTACATTGAGGCTATATTGACTAATCCCCCTGCTACTAGTCGAAGTTAGGCTCTATTGGCTCAACTAGCTAGCTCAACTTTTTATTTAATAAAAAGTGGACTGGGCTTTTAAAAGGTGCAAGATGTAAGAATATTAGTTGAAAAAAGTCAAAGTTAACTAAAATAATCAACAGAATGTGATTTTGATGTTATGGTATCTGTACATTTTGTTGCTAGTCATGTTTAACATGCTAACTAGACTAGCCTGAGCCCCTCCCAGTCCAAATATCCAGTGCTGGCAGAGTAAACACCGACACTTCTGTGGTGCTTTGAGCTCCCGGTCCGGACTGCTAGCTGCATGGCTAACTGAGCTAACTAGTTAACGGCAGCTACAGTTGGCAGCAGTTAGTGGTTACTCCTATATGATGTTTGAATTTGAGTATGAATTCAACAGGTGGCCAATTTTTACATACTGCACCTTTAAAGGTTAATATTTTAAAATCACTGATAAGTATTAAGTTCACGGTCAGATGGTCAGGGGGCAAAATGACTGACCTGTGCCCACTTCCAAAGCCAGCTCCCCAAGGTGACATCCTCCGCTTCATCTATGAGAAGGATGGAGGGATGACAGGGGGGAGGAGAGGGAGAAGGTAAACAGAAAGACAGGCAGAAAGATAGATAGAGACAGGGGAAGATAATTATAGATGAGAGGATGAGGAGGGGACATAAAATAAAGAGCAAGGGGGAGTGAAGGGAGACAGTGAGAAAACAGAGAAGACGGGGACAAACACAAGTCAGAGGGAGGGAAGGGGTCAGAGAGAGGGGTTGTGGGAAAGAGCAGCATGAAAGGAAAGATGAGTCAGTTAGATAAACAGACGAATATTGGGAAGAAGAGAGGGACAAAAGAGAAAACAGACTTACAGTAAACATAGAGGCCTGTCTGTGTACAGCAGTGGTGTAGTTTTCAACCAAAGATGGTAAGAAGCTCTTAGTGAAATTATATTATCACCCTCACTTACTTAAATAAGCAAACAAATTGCTTGAAAAAGGCAAAGCGACAATAAACTCTGACAGAGAAAATAAATGTAGTTTAGCTGTCTGGTGCAATGGCCACGATTTCCGACAAAAATCTACATAAATGATGAGTTATTTTCCCATCCAACAAAATGACTGGAAGACAAACTGATTTATGAATAATGAGTGTAAAGAAAAGTAATGTGGCCGCAGGCTTCATTATCTGGTTCTGGAAGCTAACACATGGTTTCAGCCTTTTGCAATCAGCCAGACAATTTAATCATCCAAAAAGAAAGCATTTATTTGCAATGGTAAGTAGTGTCAGAGCCATGAAGCCCATCTCTGAGTTATTCATGTAAACTTCATCAGGTTTTAATAAGATGGCTGATTAGAAGTGTAGCCTAGATGCCCTCAGGTAATCCACTATTATTGGAAACCACACCTAATTGCCTGCTCAGAGCTAGTTTATATTGATAAGGTGAAGTTAATATATTGAATGAAGTGTATGTTGTTACAAGCTTTGGGTCATGTTTACATTACACTGAGTCGCCATACACAAAACATCTGTACCAACTAATTTAAGCCCATACAGCAGCTCTGTAGTTATTCACGTCTTTGTTGACAGTTTATGTCAACAAAGTAAGAAGCTGTTTATTATTGTGCTTCACATGTAGAGCAGCTTTGCCGGACAGGAAGGACCAAATTAGGATTTTTCAAACTCAGTCTGCAATGCACAATCTATCCTGCACAACACATCACAATACATCCACTGGCTCATCCATTGATACACAATATGCACCCAAGCATTTATTGTTAGAAAAATTGTAACAGGCAGTATTTGTGTGCCATAAACCATCACCAACTAGAATGGCATTCAGTAGAGCGCATACCTCTGCCAAGGTACTCACTCACAGATACCAGCCACCTGATTATTTCATCAAGATCCATCCATACATTAATCCCTGAGAAATTAACAAAAAATGTAGGAAAACACCCTATCTGGCAATGTTAAAGAAAATGAGAAATGGATTTGACCCTAGATCTGCAAACAAAAGTTAACTGGTTCGTTGGAATGACTATTGATGAACTATTGATCGTTTATCTGACAAAGAGCTACATTATGTATAATAACAATAGTTATTTTAGACCTGGTAATGCTGTCTGAGAGGTGTTTCAGATATTCTTTTCTTCTTTTTACATGTAAATGAGCGGGACAGAGTATAAAGACAGACCTGATAACATTTCTCTGTCACTTTTAACACAGAACAACATCAAAATCCCACACAGGCTGCAGCAGTATGAAGCAAGAGACGCACAGAAAGAGATTAAATGTGCAACTTGTAACATTGCCTACTTTTAGTATATATAATTGCAACTCTTCTTCCCTGTTGTAATCATATTTTTAGCTCACCACAATTATCTCTCTCTATGTCTCACTTTTGTCTACTTTACAAAGTTATAACTTTAACAGATAGATGTATTCTATGTTTGAAAAGTGCTTTAGAAACAGTTATATCAGGGTGTGGAAACCTTGTAAATCTGCAAAGAGTCTTTTCAGACTATATGTCACAGCCACAGCGTGACACTTAACAAGCTGGAGCTCCTTCTCTCCTCATATTCTAATATACAAGAGCAAGTTACATTATTTTGTAGCTCTGAGCCTTAAAATAAAACGCAAAACCACAACAGCAATCTGGCCTTAATAACATATTTTTGTCCGTTGTTTTTGACAATTGTTTTCTTTCCAACCACTTTCATATGATATACTTTTTCCATTTTGCCTTGTTCCCTGACATTTTTCTGGCAGTGGTTTATAAACTTGGCTTTATTTAAGATACTAATCCTTCTGCAGCACTGCAGTGTAAACACTCTCAGGCACATCATTAGCTTTATTTGGAAGCTACCAAGTGTGTGTGAGAGAGAGAGTGAGAGTGTGTGTCTGTGCATGAGAAACACGCACAGAGAGTGAGACTGTGTGTTTCAGCCTCATTACATAACAAGGGATTAGCACGTACAGGTATTCCTACCAGCAGGGTTCTGTCTTTAATAGACGGATGAAATAACCTGATTAACACTCACATACAGTGAGCACGCACACTTACACACACACACACTGAAGATAAACATGTCCATATTTGTCCATGACCTTAAATCTGTGCTAAAATGAGGCGTACATACGCACAAATAAGTTACAGTAACACACATGCTACAGTAACCTCACTCTCATGCCATCTGCTGTAAACCAGACAACACAAATCAATGACTGGACTGAACAGTGTTCAGGTCCACACGGTAAGAACAACCCTCATCTAGGAACCCTGCTGATTGACACGGGACAAAACTGTATAGATGCAAGTTAAAGGTGCAATATGTAAGAACTGGCGTCCTGTTGAATTCATACTCAAAACACGTAGGGGGGTAGCACATCACCAGAATTACCACGAACTGTAACTACCATTAGCTAGTTAGCGCAGTGAGCAGTGCAGCTAGTTGGTGTTTACATCCCTGGCAGAGCAATTTTGGACCGGTATAGGCCAGGGCTAGCTGGTTAGCATGCTAACTTTAAATGTTATAAATTCTTTCAAATTCCTACATATTGCACCTTAAAAAGGAAATTCAGATAAACACGATCGATGGCAGAAAAGAACACTGAGCTCTTTTAGATGACTGTAACCTGACTTTGTCCACGGGGTTCTTGTCCTTCTGACGTAAAGCAAATCTAATCTAGTTCAGCCTTAATCCCTCAATGGAACCAGTCTTACTCATTGCACCTAAGCTAATTGTACTGAGTAATTGGCTCTTGTCAGCACCAACATGCAGATGTCTGACTGCAACAACTCTGAAGATCATATTGAAATAAGCTTTAAATAATCTTTAGATATTTAACAAACCCCTTCATGATTCTAAAATGATCTCTGTAGATCCTCTTGTCTATCTAAAAGGGATAATCTGATCTAGTAAAGCTTCCATAGTAGCTTCCATATTGGACTTTGAGCTTTTACATCACAAATCCACACCACTCCAGTCCTAATCCTGCTGTACCACCAGCACTAAACTGGGCTAATATGGACCCGATTACATTACTACAGCAATTAGGGCCCACAGAGTAAGAGATTTACAGTGAATCAGCAGCAGACGAAGAGGCTGAGAGCTTAGAAAGGCACTAATGTACGTTGCACGGCAGCTTTTAACTGAGATATTTTGACATTGTTGAGCAAAACACGGTAATCACTGAAATCTGACATCCACTGCTGCAGAGCTTCAGTGCCTGTTAACTGCGACTCGTTCAAGAGACCTTGTAAAGCTTTCTGCCTTCGATAACTTGATTAAATTACAGTAACGATTTCCCATTAGACTCATAGAACAAACCCCTCAGCTGTGTGGCCGTACACAGTAAACAGAGAGCTCAACCTCAGTCATGTGAGAGCTGTGAGAGCAGCTAAAACGGTTCCTGAATGAAATTCTGTTTTCTATCGTAAAATCCGGCTGCTCATACTCAGTGCAGGTTTTAAATGCTCGGCAAAATCTAGTATCATCTACTGAAGTGAATGAAAATCAACACAGTGATTGTTCAGACTCAGACTGTACTGCTAACTACACAGTCTCTTATTTCAGTACGAAGGATCACTGTCAATATATTGGAGTGAAATCCATGTGGGAAACCTTAAAAGACCAGTCAAAGACCTACTTCTAAGTGCTTGGCCAGAGAACTAGAGAATCTATTCCCCATGTTTGAGACGCAAATACAAGTCCTTAACTTGAATCCCGGCGGAGAACGAGGAGATGAGAGGCTGAGCGGAGGGAGCGCAGATGAATTGGCCACAGTAATATGATGTTAGTGTATCTATGACGAGCCGCAAGCCTTCAATTTCCACAGAGGAAGAGAGGGAGATGCAGAAATGAATGGAGAAAGGATTGCGAGGGAGAAGGATTTTTCCGGTCTGCTAAAATGATAAACTGGGCTGAACCCCTGAGTACAGATATAGCTATAGACAGGCATGCTGTTCTAGCAGCATGCGTGACTACTTCAAAGTGTGTACACGACATAAAGTATGTATGCAAATTGAGGAGGTGTACATTTGTCATATGATGTTTATTCATCATATGTTTAAAGCAACCTGAGATTCTTGTTGACCTGCTGGAATAAAGAAGATACATTATAGAGAATTAAGACACTTCAGGTTCAAATCAGCTTTAATCTCTGGTTGTCTTTCCCCTCTTCATCTCTACTGTACACATGCTATGATCGTTCAAGGATTAGCATGCTGATGGCGTCAACTTCCACAAAGTTATATGCTTCTTCTCTTTAGACCGCCTTCATTAGTCAGGTGCCGAGTTCAATGAAGCGCAGCTATATAACTATCAAATCAGATTTTACATGCAATATGTAAAATTTGACTAAAAGGATCACCAGAGTGTGAAGAAGTACCAGTTTTTACATTATGACAGTGTTACAGAGATATCTACTGAAGTTAGCATGCTAACCAGCTAGCCCAGGCCTGTCCTGGTCCAAAACTCCTGCGCTAAAGATACACATCAACACGTCCCTCGTCCCCGAGCTCCGAGCCCCCCAGTCCGGACAGCTAGCTGCACAGCTACCTGAGCTAGTTAGCAGCAGTTAGCGGTGACTCTAATGATATGCTGCCTCCAACCAAAACGGAAAATCAATGGTGTTATGAAGGCTTACGTCCTGAAACTGTTTCTTGTCTGGTCCAGTTACTTCCTAGAGACTCGCTGTCAGTTCAGTCTTTATGCTAATGTGTTAGTCTGTCTTGGACTTAATACATGTAAATTGCTACCAATTGTTACATAGGGTCCCTTTAAACACCTTTTTAAAAAGGAGACATCAGGGATTCAGAGTTTTGCATCAATAGACTGGGGAGGTAGTCCTTGTGGTTCATTCTGTGCTGGACTATTGATCGCTACACAAAGTCCAGCCTGACTGTTTCCTTGTGCCATCTCGTCACATGTCTCTCTGCATGTTATCTAATAAAACATTAATGGGGAATAGTGTGTAAAAAAAAAGGCAGCATCCTTCCAGGATAAACATCTTTCACTGTCCTATTAACTCGATCCCCGGATGTTAAAAGGCTTTAACATGACTTTTGTTATTGACTGAGCCATTTCCATTACTTGAAGGAGCTCAATTTGAGCCAAAGGGCCATAAAAGGATATGAGAAATATATAAAGAATGTGGCCAGATAACAGCTCCTAAACAACATTTCTTTATTCCCTCCTCCCCTCTTTGTCTCCTCGCTCATTTTACCTCCCGTCTCATTTTCTCACCATCCCTCCTCTCTTTCTTTGTCTGTTCCTGTCTCTTGTCCAACCACACATACCTAACTGGGAACACGGCCTTTACAACCGTGGTATTTCCTCTTGACCAGTTCAACTATTCAACGCCTGCACGGTCAGCAGGAGACGGTGACTACGAAGGAAATTATTCATTAAATTTCGGTCCTGAACTCCAAGGAATGTCATTGTTGCTTTGACTTTCCCATGACTTAAAAAAAAAAAGATTTGAGAAAGTAACAGTACTTAGTAGCAGGCTATAACTCAAATGACCCTAGTATTACTTCTAGAGTTACTGATTTAAAGGTGTGGAAAAACATAACTTAAGATGAGCTACTGCATGTCATTATTAAAAACTCAATACACAACGAAGACAGCATCTGTGACAGGCCACCAAGACCTCCCAGGTGTGTCATTGTTAATAACTACATGGATCAGAATGAATATAACATGGCACACTTTTAGCACAATCTTTGTTGTGTACTTGGACTAAAAGTTCCTACAGCCGACCTACATAAAAAATGTTTTCGTGCTCAGCGCTGAAAACTACATTGTTCCATGAGACCACACCCATCTTCGAACTTCGGTCTTCATTTTGATCTCAACTACACACCTGTAAAGTTTCGTGACTGCATCTTGCGATCGCCAAGTCTAAACTCTGAAATTGTCCTTCATCAAGCTATGAAGACACTGCGATAGGCTAATGTGTTTTCTACCCCCTTGGTGGACGTGCATTCTGGATGGTTGGTAAATGGAAAAAGGTAAAACATCCAACTCATTTTGCCCTGATGCATGAACTCTGAAATTCCCAGCATTCACCGAATTTAGCATTCAAGCAGTTCCGATTTAATCCCATCAAGCATCATAAAGTGCCAGTGAACTACAATGACCTCCAACATGCAGAATGATGCAGCACATGCTTGTACGAATCAGTACCGATAAACAGTTGCCTTGGTTATCAGATGTACGAAGAGCGATTTAAAATTGCAACACTGTTATTTCTGTTTGTCTGAGATTTAGAAACAAAATGGGAGAAGTATTGGTTACATCTCCTTCCAATTGTGGTGAACAAAATGACAATCAGTAGAAGTCACAGTTATAAAATGCAAAACAAACACCGCAGCAGCGATGCACTGTGACTGAAACAAAACCAGACACTGCTTGTAAAAAAAAATTCAGAGATCCCAGAAAAAGTGGAAAAAGGAGATTAGCTTCTTAGTCCAGCATGCCTGACTGTATTAATCTGGACTGGTGCTGTAGTAATCCAGCAGGAACAACATAAACCAGCATGGTAAGAGTAATTGGCCACCACCAGGGTCTTATAACTAAAGAGCTGTGACACAGTCGGGGTAAAGTAGTAAATGCTTGAGTAGTTTATAACTAAATATCCTTAAAGCTTCAAAAGAATTTGCTGTGATCAAAAGTATATGCTGTCATCCCTGTGCCTGAATGAGCTCTGAAATTCTCAGTCATCTTCAGATTTGAAATTATTGCTCAAATTCAATTACAGTCCAGATAGCTCCAACAAGCTTTTTATTCCTGAGGTTTGGTGGAAGTTTAGAAACCATTCTTTCTGGTTTGGGGTTTCTCTTGTCTTCCAGCTGTCCTTTCTCTGCCTCTCCTCCATCTCTTCCCCTCCTGTTTGAGATGGGGCTGTGCTCTTAGCAACAAGCCTTACATGGACTGAAGACAGAAACTGCCCAAACACTCTCATCAGTCACTCTGCACCGTCTACATTCACTTACAGCTGCATCACCGTTCCTGCTGAACAAACTCAACCTCCCGTGGTTACATAATGACTGGGAAGCTTTGGGAAAGATGGGGTCGGGTGTGAAAGTGAGAACACAAAGTTGTCATCGTCTGCCAACACTGACCTGAACCACCGGTGGGCTGAAAATTAACCTGCCTCAATTTTTGCAAAATAATAAATCAAGACTAAAATACTGTGTTTCTGCTTCGCTAAGCACCTTTAGCCATTATTGTTTTGCCTGGAAAGCTTTCCCTGCTTGTGCAGCACATTTTGAGTTTACGGTGATAACAGGGACAGATATGTTGCTAAAAATTCATAATATGTTTTTAACAATAGAAAAACGCAGGCCTCTCATTTTTGGCTCGCGACCATCAATTTTATTTTGAAATCACAGCCCTGGCTAGCAGATTTTATCAACTGTAGCTAGCCAGCTAGTCAGCTAAATTCACAGTAACTCTGCAAGTAAGCAGATTTAGTAGACAGATGAGGACTTATTTTTTAAGAGTTTGTTTTACTTGTAACAGGAAACAAGAAGGTTTTGAGAGCGAGGCCTCTTCAGTGCAGTTCAAACACAGGCTAATGCTAACTAGCCTAATGAGGTTGACTGGGATTGCTATCGTCACGAAGATTGTGATAATTGTAAAATCCACACAGTAGGAAAAATACTATGCAACCCAGCAAAATAATGACCTAATGATTTGCACCGTAGTCTCAGAAGTAAGCTAATATTAGCCTACGTGCTGGCACATAGCCACTTTAACTTGGTCGTCAGCAGGTATGCTAACATTTGCAGCTAACATTAGAGCAGATAATACAGTGCTTTACACACCGCCAAACCAAACTCTTTGTATTTTGTGTATACTTGAGCCCCATGCTGCTGTAGCAACCCTGTTTAGCAGTTACGTTAGCTTAGTGGCAGAGGGATTTAGTAAAGTTTTAGCCAATAGAGAGTAGTGTCGAAGTAGTTAATGCCCTGTGAGACTTATGCTGCCTTCAAGTGGGATTGTGTGAAAAGTCCATCTGAAAGTATCCCAACTTTAAGAGTGGACATTTTCTGATGCTAACCCATGGACGTGTTGTCTTTTTTTTTGTTAGTCATTTTTGAACACAACATTGAAACAAACAAAAGAAGGAAATAATTTCTGAACATGTAATGTTATAGCCTGACAGAGCTGTCTAGTGACCCACTTAAAGTTGCTGTAAGCATCATTTTAGCTAACTTCCTGTCCGTTTTGCAGTATAAATCCCCTACGTAACCACATGAAGACACAGTTCTCTGTCCTGATTGGTTTAAGTGGGCAGGGATACCAGAAAATGTATTTTCTGTTATGCTACATGAGCAGGGAGAGGAGAGACATACTGACCAAATACTATAACAGTGATTACTGCTGGAATATAGAGCTATTTAACACTTACTTTAAAGAAAATATATCACTTACAGCAACTTTAAATAACAAGCATATGATGGAGCCACTTCCTGTGTTGCATTTATCTGTGTACTGACAAAAGGTAGAAGTTAGTGATCGTCACTATAACTTATAAGTTATATAGGAAGTGATTCAATCACTCATGGTTTCAGTATGAACTGATACCAGGAGAGCACAATTGTGGTTCTTCAGTTGGATCTGTGTGTCGCTGTCTTGCAGCACATCCCCTCTCTTAATTCACTCTCTTTGTCTGTGTCACACACACAAACAAAATGTTTGTCTAAGTCAACTCTAGTGAGTGGGCCATAAAAGCTTGTATTGTTGTCACGTCATGAGTCTGAAAGCCTTACAGACAAAGAAAGTAGAAGGGGGTATCAGTGCGCCCAACACCACATCTCCACAGCTCTGGTACAAAAAAAGATACTTTACTGTAGTCAGAAAGCTAAAGGCACTCATTATGCTAACCCTCTGTGGTGCGATCATACTGCCAAGCCCGGAGTCCTATATATAACCAATTCAAAGCATTAAAATCACTGAGGACTTCTATCAGCTGTAACAGAAAACATTCACTCAAATTTAAATGAGGAAAAAGTCTAATGTGGAGCTACAACACGACGTGATCCCGCGTCTTCCAGATTCTCCTACATACAAAACAAAAGCAAACTCAGTTCTGGGATTCATCACTCGCTTCCAGAGTAAACTGAGTCTCTTCAGTCAATCAGCTCTGAGTCATACAGCTGACTGTCAGCTCCAACAACAAGCCATCAATTGTCTCAATAAACAAAAGAGAAACAAAAGTTTGATTAGACAGCTGCAACAAAGGACTCTGGGAAAACCCCCAACATGCAAATTGTCAGCACTTAGTTGTGGTCAACATGTATTCCTCTTCAGAACAAGAAGTGGCCAGTTGTGAATTAAGCATTAAGTAACAGCCTGTTAACACATGTTGTGTTGTTAATACTACAAGCAGCGCCTGGCTTCTATTAAGATGTAATGATGTGTTGAAAACGGAAAATTCCTTTAAAGAGACAAATAACACCCCCGTCCTGTGACACAGATCTGCAGATCATGTTCGTACTTATGTGAACGGGCGGTTTGATGAAGCAATAGGTGAGTAATATCAAATTGTCAGGTGTGATGCAGAAGCAAGATTTGGCAATCTTCAGGAAACATCTTATGGCTGATTTTGTAACCAACCAATATTATTTCATCGTTGTATAATGTACTGGTATCTACTGGTAACCCTAATGCAATTAAAAATCCAATGGAATTCAATAAATAACTTACTTCCTGCTCTTGAAGCATCCATACATCCCAGCCATGTTGTAAAAGTGAAGAAGAGTCTTTCCCAGAACAAAACACTTCTTCCTCCTTTGTAAAATAAAAGCCTTTTCCCTGGTTTGTCCAAGAGTGGAATATAAAACCTTCAGATCCAACACCTTGAGGTGTTGCTCCACATCAGACTCCCTTTGCTTCCTGAAAGCCAAAGACTGAAGACTCCACAACAGATCGTCCTCTCCTCCCAGTCAAACCATGTCCTGAGGTTCCTCCCCCTTTCAAGCTCCTCTAAAGTCAAACTTCATACAGAGCTCCCTTCTCCAAAATCTGGCAGCAGAGGCACAGCAGCAAGCCAATCTTAACCACGCCAGTGCTCACATACAACAGCAGCCAAAGTGGGATTATAACAGGATCAGAATATCACACAAGGAGCACTGAATTATAGGAACAGAAGTTGGAAAAACAGGAATCTTCTCTTCAAATGTGTCCTCACAAACAGGAAAAAAGCTTTTCCTGTAAGATTGTGTCTCACAGAGGAAGCATAGTAAAAAAAAATCCCTGGATTGGTACAATATGGTGGAGAGCTAGAGGGAAAACAATTGACTAAATGACTGAGTGAGTGGCTGCTGCATGCCTCACTCCTCTCCTCGCGGCCACCACTACTGGTAATGCAGGAGAGGGAGGGCTGGAGGAGGGAAGAGGATGAAGAGGGAGGAGAGAGGGAGGAGGGAAGTGTGAACAAGAGACTGCCCCCCATGACCTGATCCTCTTTGTTTCCCTCTCTAGGGTTAGTGTTGTACAAAATGATGTTTGTTGTAAACTGACTGATGGCGAGATTTTATTTCTCTGGTGAAAATGCATTAAGTGTGGGTGCACAACGGTAAAATCTTTGGAGGTGTGTAACTTTGACGGCCATATTGGCGGACCATGCTAGCTAGACAATAGTAGCCTATCGTGGGAAGTCTTTAGGTATATTTGTAGCTAACTTGTCGCTAGCTAGTTCTAGTGAGCTGACACCACTGTCTTCATAAGCAGTTAGCATAATGTGGCCAGTAGCTTGAATGTTGACGTTAACATTAACATCAGTTATAGTAACAATTTAAAGGTGCTCTTACTAGGGGTAAAAAACTTGTGTCACTCGTAAGACGACAACTCACCTCTGCACTATGGAGTGTTTTAGCATCTTTTAGCTCATTGTTTCGGTTTTACAGCCAATAACTTTCCTGCTTTGAATCACTCTCATTGATTCATCAGCATTGTTTCCAGCTAAACAGGGCAGTTGCTCTAACAAATGTGGACAAACTATTCACCTTTCTCTCAATAGCCTACTTCGCTAACGTCCGCTAATATGCAGTAGGCTATACAGACACCTGTGCAACTATTTACTGGACTTTTGAAGCAAGATGTAGAGTACAGTATTTGTGTACGTTGTTTTTTCTGTATCCATCACCTGAAGAACTGAAGTGCAGTATATTGATGAACCTTGAGAACGATTTGTTGTTCTGTTTCTGATCAGAGTTAAGGCTATTTAAGAAAACACAAAACAGCTTATGCTTACTATCCAGTGGATGACGCTTCACAGGCAGCTCACTCTCATTGGCTATTTCTCTCAGGTTTCTTCTCAGTATCCCATCGCCGTTCCTTTCACGCTACAGGATTTCAAGTCATCAATATCGATATTAAGGATTAGAAACCTGGGAGTCTCTGATCCAGTCGGTAACATTAAGATTATGTCTGTAAAACCCATCACAATGCAGGATCATTTGGGCAGATTAATCTGTTCAGACCAGCCTCGAATCAGAAAACACTCGAGCTATTGTTGGGAGGGGCGAACTGTGTCTGGTTCCAGCCATACAGGGACATATTGGATTGGATCCAGTCCTTGGGCTCCATTTAGTATAGACCATCCTGGTACATTGTGTTGTTCTACTTTCATATAATGGATTAGCATTTTCAAAATGAATCAATATTGAGCACTTAGTGATGACAGCATCGATTCTTTCAGTTGACAGATGCGTGTGATGGGACCTCCATAATGGAGATGGCAGGCTGCAGTGAATGTTGAATAAAAGTAGAGACAGCCTTCATCAGAAGTACCTCCCTGATATCAGGGAGGTACTGATATGTTGTGCAGCTTGTTTGAGTTAAGTCAATTGGCCCACTCCTGCATGTCACAGAGCCTCATGTTAATCATTGTATCTGTCTCAGTAGGGGGCCTAGCGGTCGCGCAACAGCCTGTCGCAGCTAATCACTATAAGCAGGGAGCTTATCTACCCACAGCCACTACAGCCCCGAGTACTTATGTGTGTGTGGCTGCGAGGTGACACAAGGGCTGATCATGAGATTCCCTGCTGCTAGATCCTCTCAGACACATACAATCAAGAGAAGGAGTCATTTTAGCTACCTGGCCAGCTCACTTAAACGATCACCGTAGGATCAATCAGACTTTTTAAATTATCATCTACCACAGGGCCTGGCTTTACATTTTTTAATAGTCTTAGTGAGATTTTCAGTGAAAGCTGGAAGATCTACCTCTTGGAAAAAACGATTTGTCACCCAATAGCACGTCTGAACTGAATCCTATTACACAACAACAGACAGCGTCATCTTAATTGGACTGAGAACATGACAAAAACATCCAAATCACATTAATCATCAGAGCATTCATGGACGAGTGGTGATGGTGGAATGAGTTTCTCAATCCCAACATGCCCAGACTGAATGTTGTCTGTGTGATTCATTTTTTTATTTTATTTCAAACATGTTGAAATTGATCGAAGCTGGCCAAGTCACTTGAGCATTTGTGTGTGTGTGTGTGTGTGTGTGTGGGTGGGTGCATGTGCACGAATGTGTCAGTGTAAACAAAGACAGAGTCAGTGTGTATCAGTTCCAGAGCTCAGCAGCTCCGTTTCAACAGCATAATACACAAACACACAGTCGCTAAGATCGGTTTTGGCACGCTGTGATAGAGAAATTCCTACACACACACACACACACACACACACACACACTGCTCTCTATAGAAACGTCTACCACATGACATTGCCAAGAAACAGCCAGGAAGGACCATCTGAGGGTGAAGCAGTGTTGACAGAGGATTTCCACTATATTAATGTATGTGCTAATCAGTGCTTCCACCAATGCGTTTGGTGTCGCCTCGGCTTCGTTTGAGATTAATTCCAGGAACGAGGATCTCGGGATTTCCCATTCTGAATCTCTTCGTCTTCGCTGCAGCCGGGATGTCAGACACTCAGGAAATTGAATAAATCTGTCAGATAAATCTACACAGAGTACATGATCTCCTTTTTTCCGTTTCAGAAGGATACAAACTTTAATTTCTTACTTTTTTTTTGCTCGGTGCTGCAGCAAGAGTGATGTGTTGTACTTCGTATTGATTTTTATAACAGCCTGAGGGAACAGATTTGAAAGAGAAACTTAAGATGAGAACATGAGAATATTCTGAAAACAAAAAAGCTTCAAAATCAAAGAAAAAGGCAAACACATCCAGTCTCACATAAAACTGGGTCAAACTAATTAGACAGGTTAAGATGTGTTCGGCTGCCAGACAGAGGAGGAGGCAGTGATGCAGAGGTTTGATTGAGCAACACACCACCGACTGATGCATGTATTCAGATGCAAAATATCAGGATCTGCACTGTCACTTCTATTGAGGCTAGCTAGCTGAATAAAAACAAAGGTAGACACTAAAGATTCACTGATGTCTGAAATCACTGGTGCAACCATGTTGAATAAGTATGAATCATCACTACCAAATGAGGCAACCTGCAAGTGCTGAAACACTTGGTGGAGTAATTTATTAGGGAACTGACAGAAAGCTACTCGGAACTAAATGTAATCAAGGTGTTATAGTCATCAAGCGACGCTCTTGGGTTCAAGTTTATAAAACGTAACTATTTGAGGAAACCATCAGCGGCTCTAGAAAATTGTGAAGGCCATTTTTCACCAGTTTTTTGATTAAATGATAAATTGATTAGATAAATTGCAGCCGTAATAAGAGCACGCATTCATCATCCATCCAACTTTACATCGAAAAGTCAGACAGTTTCAGCTTTACATTGCCCCAATTCAATAAGTGTTGTAGTCAAGACCACCCAAACCAGGACCAAGCCCAGAGTGTATCAAGACCAAGTCTTTGAAGGGTTTAGACCAAGTCAAGACCAAAACCAAGGCAGGAAACTGCCTTGACTTCCCTTATAAACCACCATTAAGCACAGCATGTATCAGACAATCATACAATACAGTGATAACACTGACAGTTGTGGTCTTGGCTGGTTTTGAAATAAATTCCTGTTTTTTTGAGACCAAGACAAGGCCGAGCAAAGACGTAACTGATTCCGAGACGAGACCAAGACCTTCAAAAAGTGGTCTTGAGACCATGACTGATTTCGAGAACTATAACACTACTATCAATGCAATATTTTTAGCACCAGCCAACAACACGATTGTACATCATGCAATCAAGTCTCATAACCTGTATGGAACAACATTTTAAAGCTGCTTTTTTGATTTGTGACCACAAGGTGGCTGTAAACACGTCATTGACCTATTATCACCTTTAAAAGCCGTTACTGTGAACATGTTAGCAAACTAGGAAACATGTGTCTCTTTAGATATTAAATGCTAAACTGCATTCATTATCCAGTTACTAACGTCTTGTATATCATGTGGTGCAGTGCAGGTAGTGTACAGTGAGTTAATCAGAATTGTTTCACAGGCTGAAAACAACACTCTTGAGAGCAGTGAGACTAAACCAAAAAAGCTGTCGGCTGTAGAAACCTGAACATTGAACTGTAAGGTGCCACAAAGCTGTGCACAACTGAGGGGAGCTGCACAGTTGGATAGATTATCTGCAGGTCTCCCACCATGAGCGACCTCTTTCGCCTTACACGTAGTCATTTGACCCATTGGCATCAGTCACAGCACACCCAACCCAGGCATGTTGCTTTGCTTTCAAAGTGGGAAAATGAACTCTTTTGCGAAGGAATCTAAATACACCCCTGTGGAGGGAGATTTATGACCCCCATTTCAGTATATGAAACACCTGGTTCCTCACTCGTGTTCCCTTCCAAAAATCAACAGGAGGACTTTTTCAAAACACATCCATGTCTCTGGGTACGCGTACGAATTTCTAAATGTTGACACTTCAAAACGAATCCAAGAGCATGGTGCAATTCTTCATTATATGTGTAAATGTGCATGAGTGTGTGTGTGTAAATGTGTGTATGCATGTATCAATCATACAGCTTTCTGTTTATAGAGCCAAGAGGAATGTCGGTCGGTTTCCCTGCGAAGAAAAAAAAAGTGGATGTTGGTATTTCCTGAAACGGCCGTGAGTCTGGACCCACTGAAATTAGAGAGAGGGTGGGGGGGTGACACCAACGGGAAGACAAACTGCACGTCTGTCCTATCAATAATTATTATCGTTTCCTTATCTGTGTGAAGCTGATTCACTTCACAGTTTTTTACTTCATGACATACAAATAGTCACGAGCAGACCAATTTGAATGCCAGTAGAAGTCTAACAACTCTTCTCAACAAAATGTCTGATGGCTGGATTCCATTTAGCCGCTTCAGTTTAAGGTCCTGGGGCCAGTTCCACACAGATATTTTAGACTGATTTATAGTTTGAGGCCACTTTTGCTCTGAAAGTCAGGTACTCTCCCCCAGGCGCACCATGACCCGAGTCAAAAATCACTGACACCTGCTGACCGGCAAAATAGAAGGAAACACAGCTCATAATTTGTGGTTTTGTCAAAAACATTGTGGAGCAAATAATGAGAAGGGAACAAGTTTTGAGAGAGCATACAGACCTGTTGGAAATAAAGAGCAGTGAGGAATCACCAGTGGTTTTCATTTAACCGAGGGAACCATCTCGAGCCTGACTGATGAGTTGGCAGAAGTATGGAGCACTTCCACCGCAGCTCAGCTCTGCTACAGGTCTGTGCTACACTGAGGTTTAAGGCAAATGGAAATGCTTGTATTTTCACTCTGCTAATTTTTTACATTCAAATGTCCTTGTGACTGTTAAATTCTTCATAATTTTGGGGTGATGTGGCTGTTCTGCCAGTAATGTTTTAAGAAGTTTTAACTTACCCAGAATTCATGACAAAGTAGTCCTATTTAAAAGGGCAATACGTAAGAATTTTGTAAAAAAACATTTAAAAAAATGAACTGAAATCATGAATGTGAATAAATAACAGTTTTGATGTCATGGTGTCTGTTTATTGTGTTGCAGAGAAGTTACCATGCTAAGCCAACACACATCTCCCAGTCCGGACTGCTAGCTTCATGGCTACCTGAGCTAACTAGCTAATGGCAGCTACAGTTAGAGGCAGTTAGTGGTTACATCCGGGATATGCTGCTCCTTATTTGCTTTGTGTATGAATTCGACAGGTAACCAATTCTTAAATAGACGGCTATTTCAAATCTGATTGTTAGTTAAAGGTGCAGTATGTAAGAATTGGACACCTGTTGAATTTATACCCCCAACAAACAGGGGAAGCATCTCACCTGCCAGCTGTATTCTATTTATACATCCATGACTGCAGCTACTGTTTGCTTGTTAGCTCAGTTAGCGGTGCAGCTGGCTGGACTACCTGGAGAGTATTGGTGTTTACACAGCTAGCACAGGAGCGTTGGACCGCTTGGAGAAAGAGGTTTTCAGGCCCGGGGCTAGCTGGTTAGCATGCTAACATCAGTAGATATATCTGCAACATAGTACATAAATGTCTTTAACATAATGTCGACACTGTTAATTCTTCACATTCTGTTGGTAATAGTTGCTAATTTTTTAATGTTTAACCAAAATTCTTACATGTTGCACCTTTAAGATGCAGTACAATCTTTGTGAAACTGGCCCTGAGTATTTATCAAACTGGCTCATTGTCTCATCTTCGCTTTTCCCACTACACTCCAAAATGTCTGCTAATAAAAAGGCCAATATTTCATCAATGGGTTAACAGATTAACACTCATTCTTAGATACAAAACAGTACAAACCCCCGCTGTGCCGATGCAGGGGCCTCATTGAAACAAACGAGGGACTTTTATTTTTCACACAGTGCTTCCGTTTGTCTTTCCATGACCTATAAATTCATGTGTGATTAAGAGACCAGGATCAACCTCAGATATGATGCTGATAAAAGCCTGACCGCTACAAACGTTTGAAAGGCAGAACGTTGCATTTTGTTTCTACACAGATTCTACAGAAGTGTTTAATTGTGGTGGATTTTTTCGCTCACCGACACTAAAACAACCTCTACCGCCTGAATTCCCCCAGTTAGATCTCTGAACTTGTGGTCGACAAAGAGGCCATGCGTGCTTTTCTTCCCTCTCCTCGTTCTTCTCTATTCTTTCCATCCCCTTCCTCATCTCCATCACTTCTTTTCCCTCTGCTGGCTGGAGTCCCTCTCACTCACCCCTGCAATGCCTTCTCCCTCTCCTCTGTTTTGTGGTTTCTCTGTCTCCTATTCTCTCCATTACAACATGCACAGGCTGATCCAGATCTCTCTCTGTACAGAGGAGGAGGGGAGCTCTCTGAATTCCACCTCACATCTGGAAACCATCTTCTCTCTCTCTCTTTTTGCCAAACTCTCGCCCCCTCTCTCTCTCTCGCTTGCTCTCTATGTTGTAATGTAAATAGCCCTGTAATCATACTCCTTCCCTCAGTCTGCCGTACTGGGTGGTGTGTGTTTGTGTGTGTTTGTGTGTGTGTGTGTGAGCGAGCTCTTACACAGAACACACTCCTCCAACAAGCTAAGATCTCTTCTTCTTTCTCCACATCTCAGGTCCCAGCTGAGCTTTATGGGGCGATAAAAACAGAACAACTGTCTTCGACTCTGCTCGCTCACACACCTATTCTGTGTGTGTGTGTGTGTGTGTTGAAGCCACAGGGGCGACACGACCAGTTGATTCAAAGTGTTTAACTGAGCGATGACGACCTAATAACCCTAAACTGAGCAACAAGACACAGATGATGCTTCTTGTCGTCATCAGGTTTAAGCAGGGTTGAATTTTTATGGTAACAGCCGACTTTGACCTGGCAGATTCATATACAATAGTATGTTAACTTTGTTTTAACGGTATCTTCAGGTTATGTACTGCAGAGAGACACAATCAGGACTTACACATTCCTCTCTCCTTTCCTCCACTATGATCTAACCTCCTGGTGATGTCTCTGGGCAATAAATGCTGTTTATGTCTATGTAAATAAACAGGCGACTGCCAAGTATTCTCTATTCAGTTCTTTTGAGTCAAGTAAATGTAAGATTGCAAAAACGCTTGGAAAACCCAAAACTCAGTACTGAGAGAGACGCACATCCACAGAAATTTGAGACTCGATATCAAAAATTAAGCTTTTATCATCCAGTCATTATCTCTATACTCACCACACACTGAAGGGATAGTTGCTTCACACGAGTCCTATGAATGTTTGCCCTGTTCCCCTTCACTTCAGCGTATACTGTATAAAATACAGATGGAGCTTCTGGGTCTAAAAAGTGAAGCCAATGTCAAAGTTCCCTAAATCTGCATTCTTTCCAATGGCCAGTGGGGGCAGCTCCACTGGTTGCATAAAGAAGTTCAATTGTAGCTCATGTAGGCTTATGAGAAAATGATGCTACTTCATGCTTGATTTATTACCTCAGAAAATACTTTCCTAATGAGTTTATGATCTTAATCGCTAGTTTCAAGTCTTCTTCAACACAGCATGATGTTCATTTATTAAATAAATTAAAAAAGCAGGGTATGCTTTAGGGCAGGGCTACTTCACCATTGACAAGCTGCTATCACAGTGTGTCCTCTGGTTCTCAGTCAGATCCAATCAGTATCTTCGCCAGCTCCACCCTCTCATCCAAATATAGTCACTTCAAGCATGTGTCTCCTGTTTCGGTGCAATCTCCAGCTAATTCAGGCTGACTCGCAGGTCAGAGCTCACCTTCTACAGTGTGTTTGAAAATGGTTGTTTTTCTAGCATGTTTCACCGCTATGTTTACTACACCGTTATAGCACCTGGCTGCAAACTCCAGTGTTCCTCATACAGACTGCTTGAGTGATCGTTCTGATCAATATTCATTTGATGCCCACATCAGAAATGTGACATGTGTCCCGAATTTAGTGCAGGGAAATGTCATCGAACAGAGGACTAACATAACCGTACCTTTAGACAATAAAACATTCACTTTTCCTGACGTGACCAAGATTCAAATTGGCATGTGCAAACACATACTTAACGTGTCAACCCATTATTAAAGAGGCACTCTAACAAGGGACAAACATCTGTGCAGCAGAGGCTGAGATATTCTTACTTTTACTTCGTTGTATGGGTCAAGCTCCAGAAACACTGGATGCTAACACAACAGCCACCCCAGCCAGTCTGTTCACCCTGCTGCCTTCTGACAAAAGATACAGAAGCATCTGCTGCCGTACCACCAGACTACAGAGCAGCTTCTTTCATGAGACTCTTCAGTAATTCATCCTCAACACTCCACCATAAAAATAGTCTTTTTTTCTAGTGTAGCATTAAAGGTCCAATTTGTAAGAAAGTTGATTTTTGAGTCTTATTCCCATCTCGTCAAATACTGACGCTTTGGGATTGTAGGTTGGGTTTTGACAAATTGGACCTTTAAAAGGAATACAATGTGCTTTAAAATGAACCTTGAACCTTAACTGCTACATTCCCCATAATACAACCAACAACTTAATTTTGTTTGACCCTCCTTGCCTGGTATATGTAATCTTATGTGCCAGATGGTTTGTTGTACAGAGCCATGAAGGGAAGGTGCAAAGGGCAGAAAAAGGGCAGGTACTGTCAAAAAATACTTGGTAGGGGTCTGAATGAACCGTGTTCATCACCGTCTATCCTGGGTGAGTAGTAGGGGAATGCGACCATCGGGGGAGCCAGCTGGTAATTCAAAGTCAAGAGAAGAGTGGAAACATTTGTTTTCTTTCCGATGGCCAGTAGGGGCAACTCCAGTCGCTGGATTCTGGATCTCTTCCAACAGGTTTTAGTTGTAGTAGCCATGACAAATACACTGACCTGCCCTATAATGAAGCAGGAAACAGTTCTGGACTCAGAGTCTCAAATCGGCTTCCACAGAGGCTGTACACAGTGCAGGGGACAAACCACAAACATGCATGTAGCCGAGGGCATTCGGGCAGACACAGAGCAGGACACGCTGACAGCAGAGCCACATGTCTAATTGACTAATTGTGTATCAGCGAAGAATCATGATGGGATTTCCTCGCAGAGAGGAACAGTAAACAGGACGCGTCTGTGAGACCTCGACGGGTTTGTTCAATGACCCAGTGACAGATGACCTGATCAGCCCTCTAATCAGGAAGGCAGTGACAGTTGACAGGCCACACACGCAAACACAGGCATATTTATTCATCAAGCTTCTCAGCCAGATTACCTACTCTGATGCCCTTAAGCTCATGTATCCTCGTCCAGTGTGATAATGCTAACTCAATTTACTGCAAAAGACCAGTCCACCATCTATCATCTACCATTTATCAGGAGGCTTTGAAAAGATCTGCTTTATCGTCATTTACAGCACAAAGACACTCTGCCATCAGACGTATTGCTCTACTACAGTATGAGGCTCGGGTCAGCTGAGTCCTGATCAATAGAGCCTTTCATCCTCTCACGCTGACACACAACATGAATCTATTCTGAATCACTCACTGTCTGTGTTCTGGATTACGGTGGTTCACACACATTGAAAAATAACTGTGTAATCTGGACTGTCCTTGACCTGCCTCTACCAAACACTGAGCTCACACACACACACACACACACACACACACACACACACACACACACACACACACACACACACACACACACAAACTGTCACATCGAGGGAGCGTGTGTGTGTGTGTGATGTCACAGTATTACAGCATGTTGAAGAATGGGTGACTGTAGAGAAAAGGGTACAATATGACTTCAAGTTAATTGTTAAATGACCTACTATGAGGAGAAAGTGATCAATTTAAAGATAACCAGGGTCCTATTGAGAAATTGCTAATTTAAGAAAGTTCACCCCAAACCTTATTGTGCAATATATTTCAACCTGAAACACATTTTAATGACTTAAATTCATACAGAATAAATCATAATAAGTAGTAAACTTTAAACTGACCTAGCACAGTTTTGTTGTGTTGACTAATGAAATTAAAAAATCTATTTTTTGTCTGTGTTTAAAAGTCATTCTTTTGCAGGTAAAGTTTTGTCTAACAGTAAAAAAAAAACACATTTACAGTTCAGACAACGTTGAAACAGAACATTTCTGGAAAGTTGGTAAATATAAATAATAGCAAACTCAATTCTCAGCTGGAATATAGTTGAGTTGTTCTCAACCAAACCCTTAACAACTCACAATTTGACTTCCAAGAACTCTTCAGAATAATTAAAGCCCACACACATCGCCCCAGTGCTGCCAGTAACTCATCATAAACCAAACAGAAAACACATTGAACAACTCAAACCGATGCACAAACAAAAGCAAAGCGTTGCAGGACACTGTATCGACCGCATGTATCGATCAGCAGTCCAACATCATACACTCCCCGCAGCCCAATAACTCATGTCGGCTCTAACACAGCTCAAGTCGCTCCGCCACAGTCCAGTTAAAGCCCGTGAACACTTACTGTGTCGGCTGTAGCTCAAACGGTCTCAGAGTGAAGTCATCCCTCAGAGACTGAAACCAAGACATCAGCGCTCTTAGTGCATTAATGATTGGATTATTTGTCTCAGTCCTGCCCTGGCGTCCGAGGCTCTACGCTGCTGCGTTCAGGGCCGGCTCGGAGTGTAGCCCACAAGTAGAGAGAGAAAAAATAAAGGGAACCCGTGACTTGCATATCATTACAACGCAACTGTGCATCAAATAATCTGAGTGGCACTGTAGATTTAGGCTTGTGACTTGCAGAGTATAATTACATGAAACAAATGAGTTTAGATTTACGGTCCACGTCACTAATCCTAAAGTAATTTTCAGAATATTAAATAAAGAGTTGGAATATATAGTGTGTTTCACCTCGTTTGCCATCTGATAGTCCAAATTAATGTCCTTACATTAAGGCAAGGCTACTTCTGAGCAGGTTGCTAATGCTAGTTGTGACCTTAAATTAATGAAATGTTAAAGGTGCAATATGTCAGAATTTGCCACCTGTCGAATTCATACTCAAAACAAATAGGGGGCAGCATATCACCAGAGTAACCACTAACTGCTGCAGTTAGCTATTTAGCTCAGTTAGCCGTGCAGCTAGCGGTCTGGACTTGGAGCTCGGAGTGCCGGGGAAGAGTACAGGCGCTTTGGCCAAAGACGGGCGGTGGATTGCTGGTTAACATGCTAACTTTAGTAGATAGCTCTGCAACACAAGACATAGCCGTAATGACGTCAAAACTCTTATTTCTTCGCATTCTATTGATGATTTTAGTTCATCAACTAAAATCTTGCATACTGATCCTTTAATTGGCAGATCGAGCTATGATGATTATAAATAAAGGAATTCTGATTCTGATTCTGATTCTGATTCTGTTGCATTTTCTTTGTGGTGTATTCACTAAAATAAGCACTTTTAAAAATTATACTTTCTCAAATACATAAATGTACACATAGAGGAACCGAATCATAGAGAGGCCTGACAATGGCAATAAACAAAAAAGAACAAAATTTGTCATTTGACATATATGACTTTTAGCTATTTGAAGATGAAAAGGCTAAAAAACACACTCCAGCTGCATTCCAGTGTTTCCAAAACTACTGTGATACAGTGTGGAATTTAGTTAATAGAACAACATCTGTGTGAGTACTATAGTCAAAATAAATACATTTTATAATCCACAAATCTGAATAATATATATATATAAAATAGTGACACTTCAAAAACTGCCATATTTTATTTTAACGTAGGCTTCTCCCTCCATCAAAATAATCGTATCAGATCTTGTAAACCTGGAACTTCCGCGAACATCTTTTATATATTTGAACCTTAAGAAGTGAGTGCTGGGATACACTGATTTTTAAGGAATAGTCCATCCTCTCAGGTTTGGGTCCTGTTAGTATTCATTTTTACGAAGAACACTTGAAGGCACCTTAAACACAAAGCGGAGCACCGCCCAACAGACTTCGGATGAGATAAGACAATGATGTCCGCCGTAAGAAATGTCCTCATTAACAATCTAATCACATATCAAATCTGAACATTTTGAGAAGTAAAAAAAAAAAAAAACAGTGTACAGTTAAATATCAAAACTATTTTTAAGAAGCAGCTCTGTCACAATCTGTCTGTTTCCAGTCTGTCTCTGGAGGAGGAGGAGGAGGAGGAGTGTTTATGCATTTGGGATTGTGGTTATCAATCCAACTAAACATGGTGCTTCAGCTCCAAAAGTATGTAAGCTGTCACAGGATAAATATAGTTTGGTGGAAAAAGACAGTGTTGTGTTTACATGAGCAGCAAAACTATAGCATCTAACATACAACTAGCTCTCTTTCTGTAAATGGAGACCAACAGAAACTCCAGCTTCTTACTGGAATCCACAGTTTGTTTGTTTTTGCATTAAAAGAGTTTCATAGTAGAAAAAAACAGAGGGGCCCTTTCAGGATTTATGCCGCCATCTAGTGTTGTGGCTGGGTTACTGTCAGCACTCGCTGTATCTGGAAATGATTTCTGAATATGAACCTTGATATTGCCTCTGTGTTTGAAAGCTAAAACAAGTGTCTGAAACATTCCACACAACACAAACAGACTAGGTAAAAAAATGAGTCTTTAATTCAGTCTGTGACAATCTGCAAACACATAAAAAACATTGGAACAGAATGAGCACTGGTGATCCACTGGCTGAAAACGTCTCAATGAGGAATCAGACTCAATCATGTAGAAATTATGTATCCAAATATGTATAAAATATGCAGAAAACGGTGATATTCATCAGTTGAAGTGTGAAATATTCCTATATTTTTCTGGAACATTGCAAAATATCACTTTGACAGACATAATATTTGAAGCTAAACTACCAATCTGTACACCTACAGTAATGAACTGGCTCGCACTGTTCCTGTTGACAGAGGAAACAGTCATCTATCGACAAAAACTGATTAAAAAAAGATTGGATTTATTCTGACACAATTATAGTAGGTGCATGAGGCCCGTTACAGCCTCCCTGCCTCCTTGAACTTGCTGAGCAGTCCATCGTCTGCCCTCAGGGGGAAGTACAGGGTCCTGGTTTTGTAGTACTGGGAGTCAGACTGGATGTTCTGGATGACGTCAGCGAGGAGGTGGGCCCGCTCCACGCCGCAGCCCGGCGCCTCGTAGCCCAGCTTGGTGAAATGGACGTGGAGATGGTAGTAGGACGGCTGGTAGTGCAGGTAGACTCTCAGCTTGCTGGCTGGAAGGTCATAGCGCTTCAGGATGGCCTCCTGAGAGACAATGAAACAGGGGTTGTCATTCTGCCTTGACATCATGAACAGGTCCAAGGTTTTGTCGCTTTTGTCTCCAATTTTTAAGTGCTATGTCTCGTCCTAGCTCTCAGAAATGGAAAATAACAATGACGTAACCAGTTTAATCTTTTCTGTGGATGCAATCAAATGGATGGAGTCCAGGACTGTTGGTGTCCCGCAAGGCTCAATCCTAGCACCTCGTTTATTTAGTATATATGTTAACAACATGTCACTTGTATGCTTTGAAGTTAATGTTTTTAAATGTTATTGTTATTGTTGTGGTTGCTGATGTTGTACATATTGCACTGTCCCTACCAAATAAACAAATAAATAGACCTCACCTTTCCTTTCTGGAAGATGTTCTGCAGCAGTGGGAGATGCTCTGAGGTCAGGTCTCTGAGACTCTTAATGTCTCTCGGATGGACGATGGCGATCAGGTATAAATCATCAACCTGATAGAAGAAGACACATATTGAGGAACTGTAACTGACTGAGCCTGTTCTGTTCCATTCTCACTTTGTGTAGATGAGACGGTTGAATCTGAACTTAATCATCAGTGTTTTGGACTGGAGCTGTCAGGACATCAAACACAAGCCATCACTTATTGCCACATGGCCAGGGGTGCAGGTTTAATTTCAGCATTGTGGGGGACACATATTAAGACATGGACATTTTGAACAAAGACACTTCCTTTCCAGCATTCTGGTGAATTGTTATCCACCAAGTTACAGTAAAATTTATTTATGTAAAGGAAAACACTAAATTCAGGCGCAAGGTGACAAATCAAAATATAATGTAGTATATAATGCTCTCAGGCAAGCAATTTGTCAAAATAAAAGTTCATTTTCTTACTGGAAGGGATAAATGCAAAAGAAGCTGTCTCTTAATGACAGAAGGAGAATGCTGTAACTGTCTCCTAGTTAAACCTACATAATTATCTGAAAATGATATCAGTTGGAGTGGGGTTACAGTCTTTAGCTAATTACATATGTTTATTGTCCACTCCTAATCATGCATGTGCACAACTTGTCGGTGGTCCATAACAACTCCTTCTCAAACCAAAAGAAAAGATTGTTGTCCTGAGAGTATACATGTCTCAAATCACTAACCTATATTATATCTATCTTTTCACATCATTATCTGTGGACTCTCACCTGTTTCTGGTCCCATTTGAAGTCTGGGAGGAGGACAAAGCCAACCTTTGGGTCCGGATCTTCATGAACTATCCTGTCAGCCTCTGCCTTCTTCTCCAGGATGTTATAGACCCACTGGGGAGGTGAAAGTGAAATTAAGTTGATTGTCAAACATTCAGAAGGATACATTAGGATGCCAGTACATGAGTTAACACTGACCTGCACGCTGAAACTCTGCTTCTGAATGTAGGGCAGAGTGATGGATCGATAGTCCTCGCCCGTCTCCTCCACCAGGGAGCTCTCCTGACGCTGGTATTTCTTCACATGCTTCTCTGTAGCTGGACACACCAGTGTCGTCTTGATCTCTGAAAAAAAGAAATGTACGTGACCTCAGTTTCCTCTAGCTGGCCAATGCTGCCCCTGACTCCTCACAATATCTTCAATCAGTTTATTCTTTAGTTTTTTTAACCATTGAGATGAGAGGGAGCCTGTAACCGGTATGTGCTGTAGATGTCGTTCTTTAACTCCAGCGTCAGCGTGGAGCCACTGAGCAGCTCCGCCAGGGTGTCCTCTCTGATGGGAGTCTTCTCCAGGATAATCACGGCCTCCTGATCAGCGAGCTGGTGATGACACGTTCAACAGTTTCATGTGTACTTATACAGCATACTCTTATTTTGAAACATCAAACAGGAAGTCAGTACCACATCTTTCCTTGACAAACCTACTCACACCACTTTGAATGAATATAACAATGAAAACCTTTCACTCGACAAATAATTGCTCTCAACTCAACACGCATTAGCTACAGTTAGCTAAATACCTTCTAACAGCTAGTTAGCTAACTTTACAACAGCCTTACTTTTCCATGGACGAAGATGTTTTTCTCCCGGGCAGAATCCTTCAACACTTTGGACGTGCTAAAGCCAGACAGAATATTTTTAGGTTCAGAGTCCTTCGCAACTTCTCCTCGACCATTCTCATTGTCAGTCTTCACCCTCTTGACTTTCAGAGATAGATCATCAGGTTCATCACTGTCGATTTCACGTTTAGCCGCCGAGTCTGCCATGTTTCCTGTGTGCTGGTGTTGTGGCCAGAGATCGTCTATGTATAAGAAGATGATTCACTCAACAGCCACCTCGAGTGCAACGAGGACCAGGAGCCTCACGCATGCGAGGAAACATTGTAAAATATTAAAAAACCGTATTTCAGCGACAACAAATGTTGATAATAATAATAATAATAATAATAATAATAATAATAATAATAATAATAATAAAACTGTGTTTATATAGCACAATCCATGCATAACATGGAACACAAAGTGCTTCACATAACAGCAGATTATCAAAACATTTAAAAACAATAAAAACGACGAATAAAATCAAACTGAAGATAGGACAAGATAAAACAAGAAAAGCAGCCATTAGGTTATACAAAAAAAAAAACATCAGGAGAAAGTAATATAGAAGAATTAAATAAAATAGACTCAAAACAGCAGATAAGATAAGATAAAACAACGCTTAGGTAAAAACAGTTCAGGAGAAAGCTATAGTCAATTTAATACAGAGTGAGACATCACCTCGTCTACCATCTCTCGGCTACAGCAGTGTCAAGTTAGACTAAATAAAACACACAACATCCGTTAACATTTGTCAATATAGCTGCAGAGTCTATACTATCACTCATGTGGCTTATTTACTCCACAGTAGCAAGTGCAGAAATAATTTCACATTTCTGCATTTACAGTGTGAGGTGCTTTTGTCTATCCTATCGTATGTCATTGCTTTGACGTATTGTTTAAATTAAGCTAGGCTACATGTAAGCTACAAGCTAAATTAGACAACAATAGATCAAGTATAGATGCTATTAAAATGATTGACACATCATTTAACTAATATGATTAGCGCTTCGGGGCGGGGCGACTGCTGAGTGGACCAATGAGAACGCTTCACTCGGGCGATGTGATAATCAGGAAGTTATTTAAAGACGACCACGACACGCTCGTTTGTTTTGGTACCAGACTGCGGGGAAGACGGCTGAAAGTGTAGAAGAGATGCGAGATTAACTTCTAATGAAACTTTCCCTCAAGGACAACTCATCGTTAGTCTTCTCTGCCAAAGGAAAATGTACAATTATTTCCGAGTATGGCTTCTCCTCCAGGTTCTTCACACACTTGCTCTTGGCGTTGTAGCACGAAGAGGTAGAGTTGGCACATATTGAATAGCTAGCTAGCAAAACCTGACAAAGTGTCATTATATGTGAGGTCTACACGAGAATTATAATAAATAGACTGGTTGTCCTTTTATCTTCTTGACTTGTAGATTTGTTTATCTGCTTGTCTGAACAGTAAATCTCAGTAACTGACTCACATTAGTGTTTAATGAGTCTTTATTCAATTATTATGTTTATTCAGTGTGTAGCTAGAGAGAGCTAACTTTCATATAACTCACTCACTTGTTCTTTGTACGTTTTGCTTTTGGGTTTTTCTGTTGACTTTGATACTACTTCCAACTTTTGCCTGTGGTGTTTATGCTATACATTTTCTGTCTAACTTTCATGTAGTACACATCTGTTGCTGTATTTAGGTGTTTTTGTTTAAGTTTACTAGGATGATTTTACCCTCACCTGCAATTAAACCTTTTTTCGCAGTAATCTGGAAACTATTCCTGAACTGTTTCCTTCGTAGGTTCATTTAAAAGCTACAAATATATGGCAAACATTTATATAACTGTGGTTGTGTTTGCTTTCAGCGAGGAGAAATGTTCTGTTCATCATAGCAGATGATTTGCGGACATCATTGGGCTGCTACGGGGACACTGTGGCAAAATCACCAAACATTGACCAGCTGGCCTCCAAAAGCCAAGTTTTTCTCAACGCATATGCACAGGTGTGTTGGTGTTGTTTGCGTTTATCATCAAAGCAGATGAGTGACTAATTTGGTCGTTTTGTGTCATCAGAATGGTTGAAAGTGTTTTTTTCCTCTTCCAGCAAGCTGTGTGTGCTCCCAGTCGTACGTCCATGTTGACCAGTCGCAGACCAGACACGACCAGGCTCTACGACTTCAACTCCTACTGGAGAGTCCATTCTGGAAACTACACCACCATGCCGCAGTACTTTAAATCTAAGGGATACTTCACCATGTCTGTGGGCAAGGTATTCCATCCAGGTAAGATTAATAATATGCATTTTTAACAAAAGACTAAGTGGACACAGCGGCACATTTAGGAAGGGAAACGGATCCCTGCTCAGTGTTTGCTGCTGTAACTGCAGAGAGAAGCACAGATTTACCGCTGAGCTGCATTTTTAAGAAGAACCCACACTACAAGAATTTATTGTTTATGGAGAGAAAGTCTTGACATTTTTGTCAATCCAATTGTATAGTGCTAACAATGGTTGTGTTGTATTTTCTTTAGGTATTGCCTCTAACCACACTGATGACTACCCCTACAGCTGGTCCATCCCTGCCTACCACCCAGCTTCGTTTAGATTTGAGAAAAAAAAGGTATGACTAGGAAAGACTATTCAGAGTAAGTTAATGATGTGTCACTTTAGCTACATAAAAATGTAGCTTGAAGGGATGCCACCATACTCCTCACCCCTACAACTCTGCCTCGCAGATTATTAGTGTAACTGGTAGATTTTTTAGAATCAACACTTGCATTTGAAAGCATGATGTAGAATAACAATTTTCTGTTCATTAAGGCCAGGCTTTTAGGTCAAGCTTCTTGACCTCGTTTCACTTAATATCTCCCAATTATTTGCTAAATATGATCCAGCTTAGTGGATCTGAAAATCTCAGGGAGAACATAAAAACTCCCCTCAGAAAGAGGCCCAGAACCTTCTTGCCCTGAGATGAGCACCACATTGCCCCAAGTCGTTACTGTATGTCTGGGTCTAATTTTTAGTGTAAAGGAAATTTAGGAAATGGTCCTTATGAAGGAGGAAATCACTGCTCAATTTCACTAAGCGGGAGAAATGCAGATCTTAAACAGATACTTGTGCCGGACTGTATCCGGGTCAATGTTGACATCGTCCAGCTAAACAGGTGCAGCTGCAGCTCCATCATTAGAATAAGTGGTGGCTGCAGCTCCGGCTGCTGACCCAGCGCCAGCTGAAGGTCCGTCAGTGGAGCCAGAAACAGCTGAAGCTCTGTCATCACTGGCACTTTCATGGTGGAGAGGAAGTCGTATGCTATACAGATTGTAAAGCTTCTTGAGGCAAATTTATGAAATTGGGCTATATGAATAGAATTTGACTTGACAATTGGTAAAACAAGCTGTGCCGGATTTGTTAGAACTGGAAGTAGCAGCAGTTCCTGACTTTTCATTTCTGGGAGTAGTTGTGTCTCTGACTCCATCATATAAGTCAGTGGCCACTCCAAGTCTGTAATTATTACAGCCAACAGATAACCTGAAATCTAAATCCCAGCAGGAACTGTTCATAATGTGACTTTTAATAGTTTGTATAATAACCTTGTTTCCAGTTGTGTAAAGGAGAGGATGGTGAACTCCATACCAACTTGCTGTGTGCAGTAAACGTGACGGAGCAGCCGGGGAGAACCCTCCCTGACCTGGAGAGCACAGACGAGGCAGTCAGGTTACTGAAGGGTCGGGTCGACGATGACGCTCCTTTTTTCTTGGCTGTGGGCTTTCACAAACCACACATACCCTTCAGGATACCACAGGTACATGACTTCTATCAACACCTGTCCAACCTCTGTAAACTGCCTGCGATGTAACATAATGATGTAGCATAATGGTTAGATTATAGTTAAACTGACGCAGTAATTTCATTAAAACCAGCATTGATGATGGCTGCAGGTGGCTGTCTCAGGCTTCAGCCCAGTCACAGAGGTGATGCTGGCTTGTTTCAAGAGGCTCAGGAGGTTTTGACTTTCACAGTATTAAAGTGCTGCTCTTGGGTGTTTTTTTTTTTTTTTCTTCTGATGTTTGGTGTGTATAAATGCAGTGAAGGATCGATTTTTGTCTGATTGGTTATATCTAACAATATCTAACTATATCAATAGCAAAAATTCATATACTGTGATTACAAATTTTAAACTCAAGCTTTACAGAGCTATTTAACAGATAAATAGTTAACTATGGGTGTTATCACACTTGAAAGTCCCGAACCATGTCTGAACCAAGTGTCATGTTTTTAGTCCATGGCTGGAGTGGGGGGCCAGACCAGACAGGAGCGCTTTTGCAACCACCCGCACGCGCACAACTGTTTTTGACGTTTCTGTAATGCCAGTGCTGATGCTGTTTTATTTGATTTTAACAACACCTCAATTTCACTGCTGCTGACATTATTATTCTTATCCCTTTTTTGGGTGGCATCTCTCCAATCACTGTGCCAGTGTTGGCTTTTTGCACACGACTCAACATCTGCCCTTATATGGTGTTTAGTGGGCATTAGAGTTAGAGTTCATCATTGTGCAGATTTAGAACGTTTGGTGCATCTATAGATGACTTCTTATTTTTTCTCTTGACAAAAAATAATATAAGAGAAAGTTGCTACATGAGGCCAAATGTTTATGGAACAGCTGGTAAAATGCTCGATCTCTGTATCAGCCGACTGTATCGGAGCTACAGTTAAGTGTCACAGTGGTCAATGGTGTCATTTGTTCATTGACACAGCTCTTTACTGTGGCAGTGTAAAAGAGCAGTGCGTGGCTAATCGATCTCCTGTCAGATGATCACATGCTGTACATGTGTAATCTCTAGATGTGTTTTTCTTTTTAGTTGCAGACTAAAGCGAACAGCTACTGGTTTTTTTGAGGCGGGTGCCAGTTTGGGGCGTGATGATTCTCCAAATCCCTGATTAGTTGATTTTTAATGTTTACATTTTCTATCAACACTAACGGCTCTGTTGTTGTAGGCTATTAAATCTGATTTGTAAATATTAGCAGATCATTGGTTTTATGCCCCAACAGAAGTCCTTTATATTTTCAAATTCTTTAAAAAGTTGTGGGTATTTTGCAACAACTTGATTTTATCCTGGTGGCTTCTCCCTTTTTTAAATGTATACTATATGTAACATTAAACACAAGTATTTTTACTGAGGGTTCCTCAAAGTTTTGGCGTGGTGGATGTAATTGACAGTTTTTGTAGTTGACCTAAACCATACCTGTGCTAAATGTTTTTGTTACTTATCGGATTGTATATTCACTGGCACCAATAAAGCCGAGTATGTGAAGTGGAGAAGTGAAAGTCAGCTTTGAATGACAGTGTTGCAGTGTATTCTTGGACAGGACCATGATTGTCAGGAGAAAATAACAGAATGAGGATGAATCATAGTGTTAACATGGAGATGACGTGTGAGGAGCAGAGCATAAGAGGAACAAGTGCCACAAAGAACATTGCGTTAAGCCTGGCTGATGAAGGGAACAAACTCATCTGGGCCAGTAGACAATAAAAGCATTGAGGTTTTAAAAATACAAGGTTTTACCCAACAAGGAACTAGTTTTGATGCGAGGCTGTGTGTGTAAAAACAAGGGAATAGAATAAAAAGGAACTTCTGAAAGCTGGAATGGAAAACCGTACTGTATGTGATGTGAATTTAAAGGGAACTGATCTAGATTTATGAAAGACTCAATTCAGCATGAAGGAGGAAGAGGGCATGATGAAGTGGAAGCCGAATGAGAGCGGAGACAGATGGATCAGAGGCAAAGGGGTTTGCCACTAAGTGTAAGTCGAGAGATGAAATGAGCGAAAAGGTCAAGCCAACTGTCTCAGTCGGCATGTGATGTGTTTGCTACATGTGATTCACCTCGTATCGTCTGGACACAGTCTTCTCAGCCAGATTTAAAAAAATGCAGTTTCAGGAATGATGAAAGTCAATGAAGCTGAAGACTTCTGAGAACATCTGCAATACTCAAGGGTCTGAGGAGTTGAAGTCCTTTTGAAAGTGACTACATTACATACATTATCCTTATTAATAAGTTACATATTTTACGTTTTTAAAGTAATACCTTATGTAATTGTAATTAAATGCTACGACTGCAGTGATTTTAATGTAATAACTGTGATTCAGGATAGGAGAATGCAAGCAAGCCCTTTTTTAAAAAAAAGTTTAGTCTTTTAAAGTGAACAGAAAAAAGGAAAGCGTGAGATAAAAGACAAAAGGCAATAGTTAAAGGAGAGAGAATTAAATGTGCAACCAACAAAATGAAGGTTGTAAAATCAAGAGGAAACCATTTCTTGTAGATGCTTTTTAAAGATGTGAGTGGTTGGCCTCTGGGAAATAGCAGGAGGCTTTTCTAAGAGTAACAACACAAAAAGCTCCGTCACTTTGTGTTTTCAGTTTTAAACCTTGAACAGCCAGAAGTCCCTGCTCTGATGATCTGATCCTCCTCTAGAAGTCAGAGGACCCTGACTATGTAATGATCAGATCAATCCCAAAAGTGACGGGAGCCAATAAAGAAAAGCTAAACGTGGGGAAATGTGTGATCTTGAATGAGTTTTTGTTAAAACCCTCACTGCAGAGTTTTTGGCAGGTTACTGTAGTTGAGGCAGAGCAGATCTGCTGAGGCGGACTAACAAGGGTTACCCAGGTTGAGGTGTTTGAATAAAAATATGGACTTCTGTTTGAGTCTGGCATTAACATTGTTGTTTGGGGGAAAATTGGACTGGGTGAGTGCTTTCACATGGAGATTTTTTTTTTATTTCTGATTTTAGCATTTTGGGCAGACAAGCCAGTTAAATTTTAATCATTTGAAATAAATGATCACAATGTCTGAGCCAAAGAAAATCATTTCTGTTTTGTCACAATGCAAATCCATCTTTTTAATTAAATTGTGTACTATGTGTAGCTGTTTTTACTAAACATCATTTTAAAACTTGTTGCTTGTCTATCACAGGAGTACCTGAGCTTATATCCCATTGACCAAATGACTCTGGCCCCTGACCCCGATGTCCCTAAACTCCTTCCACCTGTGGCCTACAACCCCTGGTCTGACGTGAGGATGAGAGATGACGTCCAAAAACTCAATATTAGCTTCCCTTATGGACCCATTCCTAAAGACTTCCAGGTATGATCTGGCTGCTCTCAACACCTTTAAACTCACATGTTGCCACTCCCTGAAATACACACTAACAGTGTTCTGTATCATGTCTTCCAGCTGCGTATCCGTCAGCACTATTATGCTGCTGTGTCTTACATGGACGCTCAAGTTGGGCGGCTGCTCAGCACTCTTGATGAGCTGGGGCTGGCTGACAGCACTATGGTGGTGTTCACCTCAGATCACGGTCAGTGTGGAACTGTGAATGACTGTGTTATAACTAGAAATACAGTTTCAAGGCCTTAGTGCACATTATTTAGGAAGTGGAGTGTTTTGTTCAAGTAAATATTGCAGACGTTTGGCTGTTCTAATGATCTTTCACCACCAGGTGACAGTGTTGTTACAGAATATTGTGCTATTACCTCCCTCCATAGTTCTGCTGTCTCCTTTTTTAAAAAAACTTTGTGATTCGGAAACTCACTTTCTTTTAATGTCTCCTTCAGTGGAGGATGTTGGAGTGAATCCTTATCATGACTGTTTGATATATTCCCAGTGAAGCTCAATTTAAAGCCATCATTTTCAAATATATGATGACTGGGAAAAGGATCAGTAAAATGGATTCTGTTTCTAAAATGTTGTTTGGATGATATAGATTCATAGTTTTAGTTGTGTTTTTCTTCCACGTGCTTCAGTCTCTTTGAACGACCATCTTTCACGATCTCCGTTTCTCCCTCTTTTTGCAGGATGGTCGTTGGGAGAACACGGCGAATGGGCTAAATATTCTAATTTTGACGTGGCAACACGCGTCCCTCTCATCTTCTACGTTCCTGGCGTCACCCATCACCGTCGTAATTGGTCGGGAAAGTCTACCTTTCCCTATATTGATGCTCTGACCAAATCAGAGCTCAGTTTTAAGAGTAAGGCCCTTCACTGACGACAAATTGATGAACATGACGCATGTAGCATCCTTTTTATCATTTAAAAGCACCATGTACATCAAGACACAAAGGGAACTCTGGTTTGATTTAACATGTTTGGCCTTAATTGCTCATATAAACCTTGTTGGAACATGTATCATTATGCCAGCTTGACTTTAATGAAGTCTCTGATATACAGAGATCCCAAAAGTATTTAGACAGGGACACACTTTGATATTTCGCCTCCATCGGTTTTTACATCAAGTGCAAATGGTGCAATGATGATGAAATTTAAGAGCAGGGTGTCTAGTAAATTTTAGTGGATATCATGACTATTTTGCTGTCAGCGGCTATGCAAGACTTCCTCTAATTGGCTGACCCCTCTCTCTTCCAGATGACAAAGTAATAAGAAACGTGATGGAGCTGGTGGATGTTTTTCCGACCGTCTCCTACCTGGCTGGTGGCACCGCACCTAAACCTTGTCCTGATATTTCTTTCCAGGTAAAAAAGGATGAAAATGAAATATGTTGCCTGAGTCTGAAATGTTTCACTCATTTAAACTATAATTATACTTACGACTAGAATTTTCTGTCTGAGCCAAGTTTACTCATTTTACTGCATTTTTTATTAGCAACGCTGGCGGCAACCCTGTAGGGAAGGCAGTGTCAGTCTGTCTGAAAAATCTCAACAATAACAGCTATTGAATGGATTGCCATAAAATTTAGTGCAGATATTGACGGTGCTTAGAGGAGGAATCCTTTTGAATATTGTGAACCTCTTTCTCTTCATCTGTTATGATCAGCAGGTTTGACCAAATACCTGTAAAGCTAATGACATTCCCATCAGCCACGGCTGTGCTTTGTGTTTTGTGCCAAATGGTAACTTTAAGCATGCTAACACGCTAAAATTACATTGTGAACATGGTTAACATTATAATTCAGCATGTTAGCATTTTCATTGTGGGCATGTGGGCATGCTGAGCTTTTAGCTCGAAGCACCACAGGACTGATGCCGCGATCATTACATGTCTTCCAGACTGTAGTTGCAGGCCCAGTCCCAATGTACACAGTCATACTCAGACTTTGAGGTGCATTCCTGGTAAGACTGTGAGGGTTTAGGGCCGACACACTGTCAAATTAAGTGCATGAGGACTCTTGCAGACAATTTCCAGAAGTCTGCACACTTTGCTTAAGGGAATAGTGTAAGTATAGTGATAACCGTTGAAAACGCTTATAAAAAAACAAACCAATTTTAAAAAAAATAAAATAACGATAATCTGGATGCATCCATTATTCAATATGCAGCCTTTTTTATTCACAAACGGAGTTTTTCTAAATCACTACCCAGTATCGACATTTTCTCCCAGAACTGATTCTTTACTTTAATCACTCAGTTTCTCAAACAACAAAAGTGATACATTTTTTAAGTGTAAAATAAAAAGTCTTAAACCTACAAGGTAAAGTGAAACGTCACAAAGCACTTATTATACCATTTCGGCCCCTTGCAGACTCATCCAAACACTTACCAGGTGACGTCAGCAAAGTCTGTGAGGGCTCAGGGTGTCAGGCCTCAGGGGGGGCATTGGAATTGGTCCTCAGTCTTGATGTATTTAGTTTAAGTGGAAACAGACAACTTCCCACAGACAACCAGGTTGCTTTCAGTTGTCCTTCGAGTATTGACAACACGGGTCAAAAATCTGAGTTTATTCACTCATTCAGTCTATAAAGGAGAGATGAAAGCAGATGGAAGTGGTGCCAGGCTGCCAGCCTGACTCGATGGTCAGTCAGCCTTCATTTTCCCAGGAGATTTTATGCCCAGTAGCAAAGAAAATAGCCTAGTAAAAGGTTTATAGGAAACCAATCTAAACGCTGATTGTGTCATTATTCTAGAACAATTACATTGTACAATCAGTATTTACTTCATAATGGTGGGTTAAAGCAAAAACTTGTCTACTGACATTGAAGCCATTGTAGTAAATGAGTAACTGTTGAAGCAAAGATTGTTATCTAAAGCTTAGAAATAAGCTCAACATGTAATTCAGTGTCATTTTATTTCCTGTTCTTCACATTACATCCTTATTTTCTACAAATTGCACCACATGAACAGTCAGAGAACTGAGACCTTTCAGGCATATTTGAACAGTTACTGCAATGGTACTGACATTGCCAAACAAAGTAAATCCAAAAGTAAACTTTCCATAAACCGGCCCAAACATGCCCGATGAATGTGAACTAACTGACTCTGACATCTATTTCCTTTACTCTTCGGCCTGTTTTCATGCTCTCAGGAGGAGCTGTGCACAGAAGGAGACAACCTGGCCCACACCTTCAGACACCGAGAGAGAGGAGAGGATGAAGAGGCCATATCTTTCAGCCAGTACCCTCGACCTGCTGATACACCACAGGTACCAGAGACAAGCTAATAATTGCACGCCGGCATGTTATGTGGTTACTTATAATGGATCTTAAGGTGCATTTAAAATGTCAGAATGAGTGAAGGTCATGTGTGCTTGCTTGTACCAGAGCTGCCAGCTACAAGCACAAGATCTTAAAATTAACATATCCAGATGAGTGCTGCACCTGCTGTAGGTTAATCTCTGTCAGAACTGTTTGGCAGCCTGACTTTAGCTGGTCGGCTCATCTCGCAGGATGAGTCGGCAGCTGTGGATCTGACAGCACTGCAGAAAGGTTTCTACAGTATAAAGGTACTTTTTTTTTTTTTTTTTTTTAATCCAATGTTCTTGTTTTAGGTGAACTCTGACCTCCCCAACCTTAAAGACATAAAGGTGATGGGATACTCTCTACGCTCCTGGGACTATAGATACACTCTCTGGCTGGGATTCAACCCTAAAACATTTCAGGTTGGTGCATGACAATCATCTCTCCTTTAACTGTCTCTTTTCATTATTTTCCTCTGTGTGAATGTATCAAGCTGGAGAGTTATGCGCATGTGAGTGTGAGAGATATCATCCATCTTGTCTGGCGCAATATGGTGGAGACGTCTTCCATGACAGTAACGGATTATATTTGTCTGTCATCCATCTGTCTCTCCATCCAGGTGAATGTGTCCGATGTCCACGCTGGAGAGCTGTACATGGTAGCAGACGACCCCGGTCAGGACAAGAACATCTACAGTGACTCTGACCACAGCGTGATCATGACAAAGATGGCCAGCCTGCCTCATGTGAGTTTGTTTTAGAATTCTATTCATTTTTCACTAATTTACTTGTTTACTTCTTCTCTGACTTGTGGTTTCTGTCCAGACGGTGAGTCTGCAGATGAGAATGAGGCTGCAGCTCCTCTACCTCACAGCAGGGATGAAGACGGGTAGAAGGAAGGCGTGATGACGGAAATAAAACACAACAGATGGACGGTCAGGGACGAGTACAAAGGGAAGATGGATGGAAACTTCACTTGGAAAGGGAGAATTTCTTGAATATTTCTTTTAATGAAATGCATACTTGATTCAGTATTATGTGGTGTAGCTATTAATCTTTCAGCCTCAGTTCTTCAGGCTAATGTTCCTTGTTAAGAAGTCATTGGCAGGCAGATCTGGTTTTCGACACGAGTAGTTTAAGTGAATACGAAAGACATTTTACCCTTCAAAGGAGTTAATGTTTCAGTGTAGCTTATTTTTGACAAACAGAAACATCCATATGTGGTTTGTCTTTCTGCTGCTAAACACTACTCCAATGTTTCATTGCCTGGCATCTTCTCTCCTGCCACTGACATCTATGTAAACTTGATCATTGTCATTTTACATCACTACAAAGTGAGCAGCCAGTTACAATTTGGTAATTAGTTTATGTGCTTTTATCTGGAGAGTTGGATGAGATCGATTACTAAAGACGATTAGGGCCACTGTAAAACATTGAGTTCTGACTTTTCTTTTCTCAATTCTGACTTTTTTCCTTGGAAGTCTGACTTTTATCTCAGAACTAAAAACAGAGAGAGAATTTATTTTATTATTTATTTTTGTTACAATGGCCCCAGTCCTCTTCCATAATAAATACAGCTCTCCTGTATGTAAACTATGAAGGTGGCCTTGCTAGCTGCCTGCTAGCTAGCAGCCAATTATCTTAGCTAAGCATAAAGACTGGAAGCAGAGGAGCCTGCCTCTTCAAAGCTAAATTATTAACATGTTTTCATGTGTGTGCAAACAGAAATGCGACTGTGGCAAGTCGGGTTTCCAAGAGCTCACTGCACCCGGACGGAAAGTTCCAGCACTTTCTTACCCAAAATAACAGAACTTTTTTTTTTTTTTTTCAGATTTGTTTACAAACAAAAAAAGCTAAAACTTGTTAATTATCAAAAATGAGGAAATAAGGTTGACATATATTTTTAAATGTTTATTTAAGAACCCCTTCTCTTTTGCTTTCAGTCGTCATGCTAAGCTAAGCTTGTTGCCAGTTGGCTTGTATTTAACACGGTGGTATTTATCTGAAGATTCACACTACAGATATCTGAGCAGCTGACCCAGACGACTTTACTTGGAAGCAAGAACTCCTGATTGGCCCGTCTGATTGGCTACGAAAGTACTGCCTCCTTGAAAGTGATAACATAACAATTTTCAAGCTGTTACCTGCTAACAAGGCTTTTAGTCTGAAGGAATATTGAGGAAACCTGAAGAATTAGCTCTTTTGATTAATAGCGACAGCAGTTTCTCTTTTTGGAACAAGTGCTTATGAGTGTACTATTGATCATCCAGTCTGCTTCAGGTGGAGTCTGTGTACTCTGAAGTACAACAGCTAAAAGGGACTTGCACAGTTTTGTACTGTAGTGTTAAACAATGTGACATTTCTATTTGCACTTGATGTCACTTGCAGCTATTTGCCTCCCTCCTTGTAAACAGTCAGTTCAGATCAATTTGTGGACCCAGAATGGAGTGAGTAAAAGCCACCCATAATAATTCAATGCAAATGAAACGGCGTGCAGCCATGTTTTACTGCTGTTCCAATGCATGAACATTTTGTGCCATGGCAATTTAGAGGAAGGCAATTACAGCTTGAATTTCAGGTCCAACAATGACTGGAAGCCAGCGCAGCCGACAATAAAAGTTGACAGACCAAATCTCCTCGTGTTAATGGGATGCAGATGAATCATGTAATCAGTGTGGTTCCATCACAAGTCAGGACGTTGATAAATTCTCAAGATGGAAATGAATTGGCTCCCTTTTTTGTGCTCCTTCCCCTGGTGATCTCGATGCGTTTGTGACGGTTTACAGTAACATCTGGAACAATGGATAGAACCAGTGATGTAAACTGTCCATACTGACAGTGGATAGATGTACTTATGCTTGAGTTTAGTTGCGTCAGAACAGCCTCAACAAGCTCGAGCTCCAGCTTTCTGAAGGGAAATAAAAAATAAATGCTGCAGAAATAATTCAAATCTACAGCTTGGCAAGGACACACTCTTAATATATTTATGTCTCTTTCAATTGGTTTGCAAAAAAAATAAAGTATTTTTGCAGCAAAAGTTGACTTTGTCCTTTTCTAGTAACTTATGATCACAACCTCCTCTCCAGTGTTTGTGTCTGTATTCCCGTGTGTCCTGCACAAACACTGTACACTCTGCTGCCTGTCCACACACACACACCCCACCACTCTGCTGTAACTCATTTTGTGCTCACCCACAGCAGACGTGTAAAGCTGCAGAGTAGTGGGGGGTCTCCTGAGGGACCTCTCCAGTCTATTCTGTGTTTTCTCTCCTTCCTCCTGCTGTAGCTTCTCTCCTCTGGAGCAGATAATGCAATGCCTTGCTCTTTGGTGCTGGAAGAATTTAAACCAAACTGAGCATTTCCTAATTTGTGCGTGATTCCACAGAGTCAGTCTGTCCGGGCAACACAAACGGTTAAAAGCCTTGTAATTGCATTTTGAAATATGGTATGAATTCATTCTCATGCCTTTTGAGTTTTTCACCATTTTCAATTTCTGGGCAATCATGCAGAACCATGTGTTGAAGTGAAGTCTGTGTGCTACAAATGAAAAGTCAAAAATTTCCCAAAGACCAGGGAAGCACTTGACATCCCTACCCTGCCAATTTCACCTCTTGCAATCATTTCTTCAGTGCTTTTCATTCCAGTTAGGTCTCATTTGCATCCTTTGAACACGTCAACATTCACATGTGCGCCAAGGGGCGAAGTCCTTCGTTTCTTTATGATCTATTTGTATCTGTATATTTGATTGTTGTACATATTTGTAAAACATGGGAGTGATTTCATTGGCAACACAACACTGACATGTGGTCACCTGTAAAGGCACTCTATGGAGTTGTTTACCACTAGTAGTGCTATGGAGCAACATTTTATCATCGGTCCCTGTTCTCTGTGTAGCAAGACGGCGGCACACACATTCCTGTCTTCAGCTTCCTGCTATTCCAAGTGCTGTATCGTAGGCAACTGGATGTGTTTCAGTTTCTTGAAGACGTTTCACCTCTCATCCAAGAGGCTTCTTCAGTTCCAAGTTCTTCCTGTTATATTCTGCTAACATTCAACATTCTTTGACCATTCCGCTTGTTTTTTCTTGTTGACAGTACACTTTAGTGATGATTGGATCACTAAAAACCGATTCAAGCGCTTAAAATGTATGTGATTTTCAACTGGATTATGCAAACTGAAAATGTTATCTCCTCACAGAAATAAACTGGCTGGGCAGCGCTCCAGTGGGCTCCGGCACTACACCTGTGACTGGGGGGTCGAACAGCCTCAGGACAGAAGCTGCTCTGTAGTCTGGCAAGTCAAGTTTACTTTGTTTAACCACAGTCACATTACAGTTGATACCTCATCACCAGGCATCCTGCAAACAGCTGTCTTTCACGCGTTTTCAAAGTAAATGCTCGTGCTTGCCAGATCAAGATCCTGATGACACAAGTGTTGGTGCTCATCACACTGTTGTCAACAGGGGCCGCCAGAATCAACAAAAAATTAAAGTTCCTTGTTGGAGCTTTAAGTAAAGTACAAAAATACCTGGATACTTGGATTAATACTAAAGTACAGCATTTGAGTAAATGCATTTAGTTACATTCCACCACTGACAATGTTCAGCTGTTGGAGATAATGCGCAGACACATAGCAGTGTACCAATAAACGAAGGTAGGTAAACAAGGATATCAGCTTTGCAAAGGACAAGTTTGTCTAAAGCGGTGTTCTTCAGTCCTGGTCCTCGGGGGCCCCCCGCCCTGCAGGTTTGAGATGCTTCCCTGCTCCTACACACCCGATTCAAATAATCAGCTCGTTATTGGGCTCAGCTGAACCCTGATAACGAGACATTCATTTGAATCAGGTGTGTTTGGACAAAGAAACACTAAAACATGCATGGAAGGGGGCCTCCAAGACCAGAATTGTAACTTTTGTTTCCAAGATAAATCTAGAGGGCACCTTTTAAGTAGGTATGTCAAATTTGTTAGCACTGAAAACGATTGACTTTTTACACACTTCCTTACTCGATTAATGTTACCCCAATATTCACTCTGCTTTTAGCTCTGTTTTTGGTCTCCACCAGCTCCTGCTGGAAATACAGTGTATGGCTCTTTAGCTGCTGTAATCTCCGCTTTATTCACCATCCAGCCGCTAACTTTGTGTGCTGGGTGTTCGGTGCTGAGCAGGTGGTGTACAGCAGGTCTATCAGAGTGGCATGGTCATGTTTTGAGATGGAGGTCTGGGTCAGTGCAGCTGTTACCACTCTCCTCTACTCTGGCTGTATTCATGTCAGCCCGTATTTCTGCCTCAGTGGTTTTATCAGATCAATATTTATCATCACGAGCACTGATCTCTGACCGCGATCAAATTGATCTAATAGCAATTACATTACTGTTTACCTACTGTTTTTTCTCTGCTGCTACCCTGCCTTTTTCTCACTCTGTCCTACCTGATCCTTCTCTCCAATCCACTCTATCTTTGTCTCACTCTCATTGTCTATCATTATGTTTCATACGCTAGTAATCGCATTACCGCTATGGGCTCATATTCTGGCAGGTCACACTGCCTTTCTGTTAATGTTGGCGACATACACAATTACATTAGAGAGAGACAGAGTGTGTGTGCAGAAACCGCTTAGCTCAGCTGCATCATGACGAGGGTTTGTCTCAAGGGTGTGTGTGTGTGTGTGTGTGTGTGTGTGTGTGTTTATTATACGTGAATGAATCCAGGAATAGTAAACAAAACTGTAGTGTACTCGCTTCCCAAGGACTTGAGGAAGTGGTTTGAGAAGAGTATTTTCTCAGAGGAGCTGTTTTTCACCAGAAATGCTCTTCAATGGCCAAATTAATTTTGTAGACTCAGCTGTCTCCTTCTTTTGAGGTGACTAAGCTGCTTACAGTATTTTATCTGGCCAGCTTTACATTGTAGAGACGCTGTAGGAAAGTCATAGCATGCCACAGCTGGAAGCTTCATATGAAATTATACATTTTGTTTCTCAAAGTAAGGGACTGAGACACAGTCATGGTCTGCATTTGAATGTGAACACAACAAATGTAAGGTTTTTTTAAATGGACACAAAGTGGTTAGTGCATTAGTCAACACGATGAGGTTAAGACATACATTTATGTATTTCAGCTATAAAAGGCTGATCCTTATTTGTTAGTTCACATGGTAGCCTGTATAGGAACAACACTGTACACATATAATGGGCTGTTGCCATTTTGCTGCATGTAATAGGTGGAGGCAACAGACCTGTGCTGTGCTAACAGTAATTAATGCTTTAATTCTATGTAGGCCATGTCAGTGAGACAGTTTATGTGATAGCAGGACCGTGACACTGGAATGCCTAAATGAGATGCAAACACAATTAAAGCTGCAAGCAGCGATGAACGGGCCCTCGCAGGCCACGCGGGTCGGGCCGTGCTGCTGTCGAGGCGTGCTCCTTACCCGGACCCATTGCCCCGTTATTGTGCGCGCATGTCTTAACTGATAGCCAAAAAGCGGTTATGTGTTGATAATAGCGCCACCTGCTGGTGATTTTTGGTGTGTGAGTTACAGATGCCAGTCTATACCGGCCCAATCAGTTTCATATCCATAAGTGTTATGGTGTGGGCACAGTGCCAATTATAAAATGAAACTGCCACCAGAGCGCCACCTAGTGTCAGATCGGTAACACCTTCGTCAGCTGTCCTCAGGAGGCCATTGGCAATCAGTGTACCAAGTTTCGTGTTAAGTCGACCAACTGACGTCGTGATATAAAATACTTCAATTTAAATAGCGCCACCTAGTGGTCATGGGTCAAGATTTTGCACAGAGCCTTAGGGGCTCATGGGGAAGTAGTGTCCTCAGTTTCATGTCATTTGGACACACCAATGTGGAGATATGCAACACTTCCTGTTTTGACCCGAATCCACAGGAAGTTGTTATGTAATAACTTGAGTATTCTTTGGCGTATCAAAATTCTTTTAATAACTTTTTGTCAGAAGGGTCCACTGATGCTGTGTGCAAAGTTTGGTGAAAATCGGTGAAATTGCCTGGGAGGAGTTCGAAAAAGTAGGTTTGTGACATTTCGCGAGCTAGCGAAAAAAAACGCTAGGCGCAAATGGGCGTGGCCTATATCAGGAGATTCAGCAAGATTCACTGAACGTGTGGATATAAGGTTTTTGAATGTGCGACAAAGTATGTGGGAGTTATTAGCCAAAAATGGTTTGTGTTGATGATAGCGCCACCTGCTGGTCATTTTTGGTGTGTGAGTTACAGGGGCCAGTCTATACCACCCCTATGAATTTCATATCCATAAGTGTTATGGTGTGGGCACAGTGCCAAATATAAAATGAAACTGCCACCAGAGCGCCACCTAGTGTCAGATCACTAACCCCTTTGTCAGCTGTCATCAGGAGGGCAGTGGCAATGAGTGTAACAAGTTTTGTGTTCATCCGACCAACCGATGTCGAGATATAAAATACTTCAATTTAAATAGCGCCACCTAGTTGTCATCGGCCACAATTTCGCACAGAGCCTTTGGGCCTCATGAGCAAGTAGTATCCTGAGTTTCACGTCATTTGGACAAACCAATGTGGAGATATGCAACACTTCCTGGTTGGAACGAAATCTGCAGGAAGTTGTTTTTTAATAACTTGATTATTTTTTTGAATATCAAAATTCTTTTGATAACTTTTTGTCAGGAGGGTCCACAGATGCTGTGTGCAAAGTTTGGTGCAAATCGGTGAAATTGCCTGGGAGGAGTTCGAAAAAGTAGGTTTGCGACATTGCGCGAGCTAGTGAAAAAAACGCAAAGCATAAATGGGCGTGGCCTATATCAAGAGATTCAGCACAATTCACTGAACGCGTGGATATAAGGTTTTCGAAGGTGCGACAAAGTATGTGGGAGTTATTAGCCAAAACGCACTTTCCTTGATAATAGCGCCACCTAGTGGTGCACATTCACAACAACAACAGATTATAAAATTTTTCGCCAAGCCTAATGACTTTGCCAAATAAAATCGACTTTTCATTCACATTCAGGCAGTGAAAAATGCGATCATTTTGGACGAAGGAATAAAATAATAATAATAATAATAATAATAATAATAATAATTAAAGCTGCAAGCAGCGATGAACGGGCCCTCGCAGTCCACGCGGGTCGGGGCGTGCTGCTGTCGCGGGATGCTGCCGTCGTTACATGCTGCTGTCGAGGCTTGTTCATGCAACAACTTCCGTAGAGGAAACAAAACTGAAGGCAGTGAAGCTGCTGTTTCGTTATTTAGCAATAAAAGCGCCACCTATTGGTCGATTTGCACGAAATTTAGTAGAAATGCTCATCGTGTCATGGAACACAATTGCCAAAAGTTTTGTGTTAATCAGACTGTATTTCATCAAGATACACAAGAATGTCTGTTTGACCACAATGTGCAGGAAATTGTTGTTTTATATTTTGGGAGTTCTGTGGACTAGCACATTTCTTTTAATAACTTTTTGTCAGGAGGGTCCACAGATGCTGCGTGCAAAGTTTGGTGCAAATTGGATAAATTGCCTGGGAGGAGTTCGAAAAAGTAGGTTTGCGACATTTGGCGAATTTGCGAATGGAAATTCAGTGCGAACGTGGGCGTGGCCTACATCACACGGTTCGGCTGTATTCAGGGAACATATAGATATAATGTTTAACAATGTGCACTATATTATGTGGGAGTAATTAGCAAAAAACGTTTTTTCTTGATAATAGCGCCACCTACTGGTGATTTTTGGTGTGTGAGTTATAGATGCCAGTCTATACCACCCCAATCAGTTTCATATCCATAAGTGTTATGGTGTGGGCACAGTGCCAATTATAAAATGAAACTGCCACCAGAGCGCCACCTAGTGTCAGATCAGTAAGACCTTTGTCAGTTGTCCTCAGGAGGCCATTGGCAATGAGTGTACCAAGTTTTGTGTTAATCCGACCAACCAATGTTGAGATATAAAATACTTCAATTTAAAGAGCGCCACCTAGGGGCCATCAGCCGAAATTTTGCACAGAGCCTAAGGGGCTCATGTGGAATTAGTATCCTGAGTTTCATGTCATTTGGACACACCAATGTGGAGATATGCAACACTTCCTGTTTTGACTGTAATCTACAGGAAGTTGTTATTTAATAAGTTGAGTATTCTTTGGCATATCAAAATTCTTTTAATAACTTTTTGTCCGAAGGGTCCACTGATGCTGTGTGCAAAGTTTTGTGCAAATTGGTGAAATTGCCTGGGAGGAGTTCGAAAAAGTAGGTTTTCGACATTCCGCGAGCTAGCCAAAAAAAACGGTAGGCGGAAATGGGCGTGGCCTATATCAGGAGATTCAGCACAATTCACTGAACGCATGGATGTAAGGTTTTTGAATGTGCGACAAAGTATGTGGGAGTTATTAGCCAAAACGCACTTTCCTTGATTATAGCGCCACCTACTGGTGAAAGTTCACAATGACAACAGATTATAAAATTTTTCGCCAGGTCTGATCTATATTCCAACTTTGGTGACTTTTGGGGTATGTTCAGGCAGTGAAAAATGCGATCATTTCGGAGGAAGGAAAACTAAAAATAATAATCATTACAATTACAATAGGGTCCTTGCAGTTTCACTGCTCGGGCCCTAATTAAAGCTGCAAGCAGCGATGAACGGGCCCTCGCAGTCCACGCGCGTCGGGGCGTGCTGCTGTCGGGACATGCTGCCGTCGGGGCATGCTGCTGTCGTGACATGCTGCTGTCGGGGCTTGTACTTGCAACAACTTCCATTGAGGAAATGAAAGTGAAGGCAGTGAAGCTGTCATTTCGTCATTTAGCAATAAAAGCGCCACCTATTGGTCGATTTGCACGAAATTTTGTAGAAATGCTCATCGTGCCATGGAACACAATTGCCAAAAGTTTTGTGTTCATCGGACTGTATTTCATCAAGATACACAAGAATGTCTGTTTGACCACAATGCGCAGGAAATTGTTGTTTTATATTTTGGGCGTTCTGTGGACTAGCACATTTCTTTTAATAACTTTTTGTCAGGAGGGTCCAGAGATGCTGCGTGCAAAGTTTGGTGTAAATCGGAGAAATTGCCTGGGAGGAGTTCGAAAAAGCAGGTTTGCGACATTTCGCAAATTTCCAAATGGAAATTCAGTGCGAACGTGGGCGTAGCCCACATCACACTATTCAGCTAAATTCAGGGAACACGTAGATATAAGGTTTAACAATGTCCGACAAATTATGTGGGAGTTATTAGTCAAAAACTGCTTTGTGTTGATAATAGCGCCACCTGCTGGTGATTTTTAGTGTGTGAGTTACAGGTGCCAGTCTGTACCACCCCAATCAGTTTCATATCCATAAGTGTTATGGTGTGGGCACAGTGCCAATTATAAAATGAAACTGCCACCAGAGCGCCACCTAGTGTCAGATCGGTAACACCTTCGTCGGTTGTCCTCAGGAGGACATTGGCAATCAGTGTACCAAGTTTTGTGTTAATCCGACCAACCAATGTTGAGATATAAAATACTTCAATTTAAATAGCGCCACCTAGTGGTCATGGGCCAAGATTTTGCACAGAACCTTAGGGGCTCATGGGGAAGTAATATCCTGAGTTTCACGTCATTCGGACACACCAATGTGGAGATATGCAACACTTCCTGTTGTGACCCGAATCCACAGGAAGTTGTTATTTAATAACTTGAGTATTCTTTGGCGTATCAAAATTCTTTTAATAACTTTTTTTCAGAAGGGTCCACAGATGTTGTGTGCAAAGTTTGGTGCAAATTGGTGAAAGTGCCCGGGAGGAGTTCGAAAAAGTAGGTTTGCGACATTTTGCGAGCTAGCGAAAAAAAACGGTAGGCGGAAATGGGCGTGGCCTATATCAGGAGATTCAACATAATTCACTGAACGCATGGATATAAGGTTTTTGAATGTGCGACAAAGTATGTGGGAGTTATTAGCCAAAACACGCGTTCCTTGATTATAGCGCCACCTAGTGGTGAAAGTTCACAATGACAACAGATTATTAAATTTTTCGCCAGGTCTGATCTATATTCCAAGTTTGATGAGTTTTGGGGTATGTTCAGGCAGTGAAAAATGCAATCATTTTGGCAGAAGAAAAAAAATAAAAACAAAAAATAATAATAATCATTACGATTACAATAGGGACCTCGCAGGTTTCCTGCTCGGGCCCTAATTAAAGCTGCAAGCAGCGATGAACGGGCCCTCGCAGTCCACGCGCGTCGGGGCGTGCTGCTGTCGGGCGTGCTGCTGTCGGGGCATGCTGCTGTCGTGACATGCTGCTGTCGGGGCTTCTACTTGCAACAACTTCCATTGAGGAAATGAAAGTGAAGGCAGTCAAGCTGTCATTTCGTCATTTAGCAATAAAAGCGCCACCTATTGGTGGATTTGCACCAAATTTGGCACAAACCTTCATGTGGGCATGGAAGACAAATCAAAAAAGTTTTGTGTTAATCGGACTGTATTTCATCAAGATATGCAAGACTGTGTGGTTTACCACAACGTGCAGGAAATTGTTGTTTTATATTTTGGTCGTTCTTTAGGCTATCACAATTCTTTTAATAACTTTTTGTCAGGAGAGTCCACAGATGCTGTGTGCAAAGTTTGGTGCAAATTGGAAAAATTGCCTGGGAGGAGTTCGAAAAAGTAGGTTTGCGACATTTGGCGAATTTGCGAATGGAAATTCAGTGCGAACGTGGGCGTGGCCTACATCACACGGTTCGGCTGTATTCAGGGAACATATAGATATAATGTTTAACGATGTGCACCATATTATGTGGGAGTAATTAGCAAAAAACATTTTTTCTTGATAATAGCGCCACCTGCTGGTCATTTTTGGTGTGTGAGTTACAGGGGCCAGTCTATACCACCCCTATGAATTTCATATCCATAAGTGTTATGGTGTGGGCACAGTGCCAAATATAAAAAGAAACTGCCACCAGAGCGCCACCTAGTGTCAGATCGGTAACCCCTTTGTCAGCTGTCCTCAGGAGGGCATTGGCAATGAGTGTACCAAGTTTTGTGTTAATCCGACCAACCGATGTTGAGATATAAAATACTTCAATTTAAATAGCGCCACCTAGTGGTCATGGGCCAAGATTTTGCACAGAGCCTTAGGGGCTCATGGGGAAGTAGTGTCCTGAGTTTCACGTCATTCGGACACACCAATGTGGAGATATGCAACACTTCCTGTTGTGACCCGAATCCACAGGAAGTTGTTATTTAATAACTTGAGTGTTCTTTGGCGTATCAAAATTCTTTTAATAACTTTTTGTCAGAAGGGTCCACAGATGCTGTGGGCAAAGTTTGGTGCAAATCGGTGAAATTGCCTGGGAGGAGTTCGAAAAAGTAGGTTTTCGACATTTCGCGAGCTAGCGAAAAAAAACGGTAGGCGGAAATGGGCGTGGCCTATATCAGGAGATTCAGCACAATTCACTGAACGCGTGAATATAAGGTTTTTGAATGTGCGACAAAGTATGTGGGAGTTATTAGCCAAAACACACTTTCCTTGATTATAGCGCCGCCGAGTGGTGAAAGTTCACAACGACAACAGATTATAAAATTTTTCGCCAGGTGTGACATATATTCCAAGTTTGATAAGTTTTGGGGTATGTTCAGGCAGTGAAAAATGCGATCATTTTGGCAGGAAAAAAAAAAAAAAAAAAATAATCACTACAATTACAATAGGGACCTCGCAGGTTCCCTGCTCGGGCCCTAATAATAATCATTCGAAAAACAATAGGGACCTCGCAGGTTCCCTGCTCGGGCCCTAATTAATGTTGTTAGTTACACCTGCGACCAACAGGTCAACATGTAAGGTCCGTAACAGCAGCTGCATTTAACACCGTCTAGTAATTGAATGTGCTGATACAGTGTTTCTTTACAAGCCACGTGTCATTTGCTGTATGCAGGGGCGAAAAGGTGATATCAACTACATGAAATTTAAAAGAGCAATTCCTGAGAGAGGACTTTCATTCAGGAGACAGCTGTGTGAAACCAGAAGTCAATGGTGAGTTCTTTTAACACACTAACGTAGTGAAGTTACGTCACTTAGGTAACGTAACAAAGGCAAAGTTACTTAGGTAATGTAGGTACGTTTGTAAAGGGAAGTTACAGAAGTAATGTAATAATTTTAACCCAAACCACAGTGTTTTCCTAAACCTAACCAAACTTTAACTGTACAGTGAGGGTCCTGTCGCTGTTTTGTTGCAATAGTCATGTTTTGGGAACGGTCATATATATTGTTACAGGAGATGCTAACAATCGACCTAGTCAGTAGTTTAGGTATGAGGATGTGATGGACGGCGGAGGATGTGATGTGATGTTGAAATTACAGTCTTGTTTTCAGTGATATATTTGGGGGAAATCATATTATTCCCAGGATTTTTAGGGGTCATGTTCCCCCTGATATACCCCCGTGGTTGTATGTGCATTACTTTCACAGTGCTTTGAATGGCGAACCCTGTCGCCAGTGGAAGCTGGTAGAGGAGCGCATAGAAATGCAACACTTTAAATGGCTATTGTCACAAAATGGCGGTGAGAAAAAATGAGGGAGGAATGCTTTTATTTTCCGAAGAAAACAATCCTTGCCATCTGGGGTTGGCCAGCTTGTTGGGGTTATGCTCTTGTTTTAATAAAGATAAGTGCTAAAAAAGAACAAATGCCGCACAGTTCAAATTCTCAGCTTAAAAACATGCTCGGTCTAAAAGTGTCTTATTGTCCCACACAAAGACTGTCAACAACATGGACGTGGTGTCTGTGATATCACTTTCTGGACCCTGGACTTTAGATTACTGCCTGATGCATTTAAATCACCCGCAGCAGGCGAGTGACAACAGCTGCCTGCTGCTATGAGGAGGAACCAAGTCAGTAAAGTTGGCAGCAGACAGCTAAACCATAATTATGCTGAAAGTTGCTCCAAAGCTCTGTAAAGCAGAGGGGAGCTGCTGATTCAGGTGGTTATTCTCTGTAGGTTCATCACTATGTGCAAGCTACAAGATTGTTTTCATGTCTCATTTGATACATTATTATAATAATATTGACTATAGCAGCTCTGATATTGAAACACTCCTTTTGAAGGGCCCACACACACAGGATGTACACAAAACCTTTATCAGCAGGATATTGTGTCTTTTTGTCCTCTGCAGGAAGCCAGAATGTTTTGTCTCTCTCTGTACCACTGTCTTTTTCCACACTGAAGAAATATGTGTCTCCAGAGCACGTGGAGCATCAAGGAAGCAACCAATTAGAAGTCAGACAAGATGTGATATGTTGGCTGCCAATGTGAAACCAGTCTAATCAGGAGTCATTCAATTAGAGCTGACGAGCTCTTCCCTCATTAGCTCTGCTGGAGCTGTGAACCACAGAGCTGTATAGAAAGCCCCCCTGTTTTAACAATCACCTCTGCAGTGGTTTGCTCTATCGCCTCACTGAAAGAAGGCTCTGGTTTTGGACCTGGGGCCTTTCTGTGACGATTGGTAGGTTAACTGGCGACTCTAAATTGCCCATAGGTGTGAGTGAGTGTGTGTCAGCCCTGTGATTGACCTGTCCGTGGTGTACCTGCCTCTCACTCAATGCCAGCCTGGATTGGCTCCAGCCCCCTCCCAAGACCCTCAACAATAAGCAGCTATGAGCTAATGGATGATGGACTGTTAAACATGCGGCAAAGAATGAGTGGCAATCTATTAAAATTGCCGCTCTGCACGATGAGGGAGAGAGAGGGGGGGGTGGGGGGGAATTAATTTTCTGATTGGGTTTCTTTTAATGAAGTTGAATGTCTGTAATCAACTCTTTGATGGTAGTGGGTGAGGGAAACCTGTGGTTTTGAAAATAGGGTAAAATGCATTTTAGTGAAATGTCTATTATAGCAATTACAGGCTACTTTGGAGAATGAATCTAAAACATCATCAGAAAAATCAGATTTTAAATACAGGAGTGGTGCCGTGTTCAGTAGTGATCCAAGCTTTTGTGCTTACAGCATCACAAGAAGCTTAAAACGATGTTTGGTTTCTCAAACTACTAGCATGACAAGTTCACTTGTTAATCATACAGTTCACTCAGTTTATTATTTTTTAAAAAAATTTTTGCATCTAAAGCAACTTGTACCTAAATGTACAACCTCTTATGTCAGGACTGATCTGGTCATGTGAAGAGCCAACAGACCGAGGAAGAGGAAGGAGAGAATAAGTCTACAATGTTGGAGGTATGCAGGGACTCATTAATACATTTTCATGTGAGTATTCAGGGAAATCATTTATTACAATCAGACAATTTGATATTATGCTTTGTGCAACCTTTAAATATATTAAACCCTTTAAATGTAAAACCTTTCCACATGATTACAAGATAAATTGGTTGCACTTCATTTTACAGGTCCACAAATGTCATGGTCAGGAGGTAGTTTCTTTCTTTCTTTGAAATTACCCCCAAATTACCACAATAATTACCCATTGTAATAAAAGCAATACTAATTCTGCCAGTTTCCAACAGTTCATAAAACCTGGTAATTTCTGTAATGCATTTCCAGGAAACTTCCAACTGATTTCTGCTGAACTTCTGCTGATCAACCATTCACATTCTGACCTAAAAAGGAATGAAAATGAAAATAGAGACAAAATACCCCATCATATCATTCTATCTTGTTATATCAAGCCTGTAGCCTTAATTAGCAAGAAAATGTACAATTACCGGTTTACATGTTGATTATACCTTATTTCAACTTTAGATGTACCTAGACAGGCATTTCAGCCGTTCATCCATCTCATCATGCGGTGGTCACAGGGGGTTGTCTGCCATAATATTCACTATTTGCTTGTGTTTGATAGATTATAAGCATTTTATGTAGCCAGGTTACAGAGATTAATTTAAGTTCTGACCAAAGCTGACCTATTCACAGGCAAAATCAGCCTTTTACTGCTGCTCAAAAACAGTAATATTTATTCTAAAATCTCTTCTCATTAGTATTTGTTTCACTCCCGAAGATCTGAAGTTAAAATCTTGACTCCAGACTCCAGCGTTTGCATTTGATTTAAATACATATCCATTTAAAATCAACTCTCCACTGCTCAATCAGACACTTTATTTAAAAAGCCTGATGCAGAGTTCTTTATTCACATCGTCTGTGAGAATATACCATGGGAATGGATAATGAGCTTCTGACAACTTTAAAACTCTGCCAGCGTGTTGGGACTGCTCAACCAGCCTGCTCACACTGGGGGAAACTCGCACGTTGGCCGTCTTGATCACAGCGCCAGTCCACATGTAAAAGTCAATAACGGCAGTGCGCATGAGGTTCTAGTGCTCATGCTACATTAGCTGTGTTTCTACCCAGCTGTCTAAACACACTTTTGAAACGTCATGAAGAATAAATCCAGTGTGTTTTAGCTGAGCTGTTGAGAGGATGTGGAGATGCAATTATGTGACACTTATTTAACATTACAATTATTAACACTTACTTAACTTTACGATTATTGAACATGTCTTTAACATTACAATTATTAACACTTAAATTATTGAACACCAGTGTTGGGGGTAAATTCTTACAAAGTAATCCGTTAGAGTACTCAGATTACTTTTTAGTTGTAACGTAACGCGTTAGTTCTGCATTTCAAGTTATCCATTATTTAGTTAGTGAGTTACCGACTGTGGGCTGTAAAGAGGGTTACAAAATGTACATGTACAGTTGGCTACACGGGGTCTGGACAATATACCCGACATGCACAACGAGTCGCAGAGGGATTACCGTAATTTTTCGGTAACTTTAAAGTACTCTAATGTGTTACTTCCTCAGTAGATAATGCAGTAACATAACAAGTTAATTTTTCATGGCAGTAATCTTGTGACTTAATGAGTTACTTTTAAAAGTAATGTTACCCAACACTGTTGAACACTTATTTGACATTACAATTATTGACACTTATTTTAGTAGAAGACAATAGTGATATATTAAAGTCATCATAGTTTTGACTGCAGTATTAGAATCAGGTCAGATTTCCCATCAGGGCTAATCGACACTTATTGCTTCAATATGTGTGTGTCCATCCATACATTTTAGTCTCTGTGTCCATGTGTGTTTTGTGTGTGTGTGATGCTAGGCCATATCTCTGAGAGCTTATTTGACTGCATGGTTACCTATGGCAATTAAACCTATAAATCTAGGCTGTCAGTGTGTTGGCCCTTTACCAAGGACACACACAAGCCTTTATACACACTGACTTAATATGTCTCAGGGTCTACAAAAAAGCTTTCCACCTCCTGATACATTTAGGGAAATACTTAATTAGATGGGATTTATATTTCTCCGAAAATGAACACTTTAAATTGGACTTTAACACGGGACTCCTTGTCTGTCTCGGTCTTTCTTCTTCTCATTTCTCTCCCACACTCTGAAGTCCATCGAGCTCTTTTCCACCGCCTCTCTTACTTTTTCAAGCGGCCTTCTCCTTCCCTCTTGAATTCTAATGTGCGGCTATATTCAATGAATTAATCATGCATGATAAAGTAGGCTAATAGTTGTTATGATGTAGAAATAAGAGTCCATTAGTGCTAATAAGAAGACTAGCCTGGCTCTTAGAATGTAATACAGGAAGGCCACTCAAAGGCTAAGGTCTTATTTATAAAGAATATTGTTGAGTGCAAAATCTGAGAAATGTTATACATTAACAGAACTCAATCTTATTGTAAGAGCGCACGTGTTGTCTAGTTACGGTCTGAATACACAGGAAAGTCTATATGCTTGTCACATTTAATAAATAAGAAGTTACTTAATGCAATATGTAGGAGGGTTTTATGTTTTCTTGCAATGAATTTAAAGATGTTGGGCTGGAAAGTCCTATGAGTTCAAATCTTCATAAAACCATACAAAAAAGCACAGCCCTGTAAAGTATTGCTTTTTAAGGGAGACACTGCAGGTGAATAGATTATAAAATGTTAACTAACAGATATCACCATGAAAAATTACATTATTTAGCATAATTTTGTATTACAAGTTTTTCTGAAACTTTGTTTAAATATGCAAATTGAGCATTATAAAATGTGCACTAATTTGCATACATCCTCAGAACAGAAATCTTAACAGTGGATAAAGCAAGGTTCAAAATCTGCATTTCATTTTGTTGATATATTAGAGTCAAAAGTTACAGAGGGAATTTTGGATGTCTCTTTTCTATCACTCTATAAATAGAAATAAAAAACACCATGTTTTTAGGAAAAAAATTCAGTCTATGAATGATAATAAACCAAGCACTCTAAGACCTCCAGAATATAATAACTGTTTAGTTTTGTATTCTGGTTTATATAATTAACTTTAATAAGATTAGTGTATGTCAGTCCTACTGAAGTGGAGATTTACGGCTCATGTTTAACTTCCAACTGTTTTATGTCTAACTACCGCAGGTCAGTCAATTAAAGTACATTTTTGGTTTTGTTTTTACATTCTGACCAATTTCTATAATTTCAGAAGATCAGTCCAACTTTGAAACCATTTTTCCTAAAGGTCAGTTAGCCACCATACATTTCTCTTTACTGACAAATACAACAAATGAAGTGACCAATTTCCCATTTTAAAACTCTGAAGTCTCAAGTTAAATGCCACTCTATTTATATTTATGAAGTCCCTGTGTAAGATAATTGTGTGTGTGTGTTTGTGTGCGTGAGTGAGAGAGAGAGATTGGTAGAGAAAGAGAGAGAGAGCCAAGATTGTTGATTGTTGAACAGGTGAAAGTGTAAATGGTTATAAAATGTACTTCAATTCACTGACCCGCAGAAGATGGACAGAAACCAGTTGGAAGTTTCCTGGAAATGTATTAAAGAAATTAACAGTTATTTATTAAGTGCTTGTTGGAAAATAGCAGAATATTATCATTAAATAATATTGGGGTAGTTACTGTGGTAATTGGGGGGTCATTTCAAAGAAATGTCAAATTACCACCTACTTACCATGAAATTTGTGCTCCTGTAAAATTGTTACCAATAAAATATCAGAAAACTTATTCCAAGAATAATTGTCTTAATATAATATAAGCAATCATTAGTTCACCTTTTTTTAAATCTGAAAATGCAATTATACAAGATATATCTTTAAATGCAGTTTTCTCAGAATTATTTTATATTTTAAATATGCAAATGATATACATACACATACATTTGCTTTCATTTTTCAAAACTGAAATCTAAACTAAAAATCTGTGTATTTTTGGTCATTTTCTTCCCACTAGCCTGAAACAAGACATGTTTCGCCCAAAATTGACCAGAACGCGAAAAAACTATATTTTGATGTGTACTTTCTCATAAAGACACAAATAAGACCACGACAACAGCAGGACCACTGGTTTAAACAGATTTTAATCCATATTTTAGAGACATTAAATATTTAAAAACAATGGAACTGCATCACAACTTCTGATCATCACATAGAACAACTTCATTATAAAAAGAACCATATAAAAGGCCAAAAGATAGCACTGATAGAAACAGAAAAACGGCTGAAGTTGTGCAACACATTTAAAAATACAATGCAATCCATGTTGGACGGATGTGTTCTCAGATGTTACTGTTATAGAAATCTTTACCATGTTGTGTTTAGCCAGTGATGTACATCAGAACCACAGACAGATTTGTCAGGCTGAATCAGAGGCACGTGTTGCTGCCTTTCTCCAAACCACCAAAATCTGTCTTGAAATATGCTAATTTGACCATATTTGGATGCCCAACACTTACAGTGTATTATTTTAATATCAATAAATGCCACATGAATTTTAATTCTGTTATATAATTGAGATAACCTAAGTAGATCAAGACTAATGACAGAAATCTACGAGTTTTAGAAAATCTTTGCACCTTTTAAAGACAAAATTCAGAGTTGTGGAGTTAACTGATCGGAGCCTATTCTACATCTGAGATCAGCTGACAGTTTCTCACTGCAGGGAACAGACTGACTGACTGAAAACATGAAAGTGCTCAGAGTCAACACAGTTTTTAACTCGGCAGTTTTACGGCTTGTTTTCACCTGGGCCATTTTGAATCACTGCATGATTTTACAGTCTTGTGTCCCAGGAGGGATACAATAATAGCTATTACAAAATCAAACCAACCATGGCTAGAGGTTAACATGATTTCAAACTGGTTGACTAGTTAAAATCATCATGCTTGCTTTTTAAAGTTGTCTTGATCACTGTAAAATTGATAGGGAACAAGTTGTCTAAGATTAGTTGACAAATAGGTTTTTAATAATGGACAGTACTTAATGTTTACAACTACATTACCAGTTCCTTCTCATTCCCAGGGGTCAAATACCAACTTTTTGTTACACCTCTTGGAAACTCAGACACACAAGGTACTCTTTGGTGTCTGTATAAACTCTTTGTAAACCCATCCTTTAGATATTAATTGCTGGGAGTAACTGCTCCAACACGTCATTAACTCTAATATTAACTCAACATAGTCTGAAGAGCGACAAAGCGTGTGTAGGGTGGTGGTTGGGCTGGATGAATGAGTCAAACACAGGACTTTACCAGAGAGATTGCTGTTTGGCTCCCATGTGAAACCAAGAGTGTAGGATCTTTTCCTAAACCAAGTAGTTTAGCTGCCTTAACCAAACCAAACTGCAACCGTTTCACAAAGTTAACTACGTTAGAGTTGCTTTCTGGCAGTGTTGGTATTTGACAACCTGGCTATGAAAATGGGATGACATTACCAGAACAAAATGGCTCTGTGTTAAGTACTCTGTAAAGAAATCGCACAACATTTTGGGTAATTCGCCCATTCACTTTTTTCCATGAGTTTGATTTGACGTTTGGTACCACTATCATTTCTGTGTTAAAGTTTTTGACAAGTTGGGAATGAAACTCAATCAATCAACTTTTCTGACAACTACTAGCTTTAAGTATGGAGAACTCTGAGGTGACACAGCTAATCTGGTCCTTCCAAAGTCCAGTGATCCAACAGCCATCACATCTAAAGGGAGAGTTTTAGGGAGAGTTCGCTGCTTTTTTTTTTTAGTAGTTTTCTTTAGTGTATGGTTTAAACAAAAGAGGTATGTTTTAATTAGTGAACTTTAGGTGCTACACAGATATTTTAACTTAACTTAGAGAGGGGCAGGCTAGCTGTTTCCTAATGCTTCCAATCTTTATGCTAAGCTAGGCTAACTGGCTTCCCCGTCTGCTCTATTTCGATCTAGGTCCGCACTCATTAAATTTTCTTATCTAACTCTTGGAAAGAAATTGCATAAAAAGCGTAATTGCCAAAGTGGTATATTCTGTTACAGCTGAACATAAAAATTGTCCAACAATATTGCAAGATTTTATTAAGGAACTTGAAAAGGACCGATGATTGTGTCACTACTTAGTCATACTGCATAAATGATTATGTAACATGTTAGCAGTCATTTTCTGAAGCTGACCTGTGTGGTTGTGAAAGCATGTTATTGTCTCCCTCCAGTGACCTTAACAAATGATTATTGGACAGTTAGACTTATTTCAGATATATCTTCCTAACACTGTTGCATGACTCCGACAGTACAACTGAGGACAATCAAATGAAAAAAACAAACAAACTAGAAAGTAAAGCAGCTTTCTGGTAGATTATATGAATTTAAGAAGAAAGAAACCCCTTTATTGTCCTTATGAATACTGCTAGTTCATTTACTGTGTGAGGCGGTTTTGGCAATATCCTCAACAATCCAAGTGTATCTGTGATTTTCTGAAATGCAAACAAATATTAGAGACACTCATCAGTACTGGAGAGATTATCAGCGTATTATCGGCTTGTAACCATCTGTTGTCAAAAAATAAATCAGTCTGTTTTGCTCTCTATTGTAATCACCACAGCGGCGACGTTGTTTCTGTCACTGCTGCTCTTGATAAACAAGTTGACAACTGTGATAATGTAACAGGAGCTAATGAGAGATTTAATAAGATGTCAGCAGAATAAAAGGCCATGCTGAGGCAGTCTGTCTCTGAAATGTTTCAGAGTATATTGACATTGCATATAGTCAAATGAACTGTTGCATGAATTCAACATTTACCATAACCATCATGTGACATGTAGCATAGTGGGATGAAACCGATGCTTCCCATAATGTCACCAATGCAATGTTTTTGACATTTTACAGCAAAATATTGTATAAGTATATTGTACCGCTGCGTATAACCAAAATAAGGACCATTGTGTGAAATTAACAATAACCATATAGTAACATCACTGTTTCACCATAAAACAAAACAACATCGAACATCATTGAATTGGACTGTGCAACACTGTGGATCAACTATTGACTAGAGACGACTGAGGTCTAACAGAAACAGTGTGTGGGTTTTGTTCGTTGGCTGTTGTAGAAGTTCATTGGCTTATTGGGACAATTTGGCTTTAAATAACAACAAAAGAACAACTTTAAAAGGCATTTTTGTTAAAACACAGGGAATAACGTTTATCCAAAATGTTCACCAGTAAACATTTTCAGGCTTTCAGATAAAGAACCATGAGTCCATTTTAAAGGAAAAGTCTGACATTTTCATGCACTAATTTGCAGATAGTTACCACTCTCACGTCTGCGTGCTAAATATGAAGCTAGGGTCAGTAGCCAGTAAGCTTAGCTTAGCACAAAGACTGAAAACAGAGGGAAACAGCTAGCTTGTCCAAAGTTTACAAAATCTGCCTACCACAGGCCATCCTCGACCATAGAGGTGGACAATGAAATCAGCTTATAACGATCCATATTTATGTTTGTTGTTAAATGGCGGCCTCTAGTGGCTGTAGTAATTATTACAGCTGCAAAGGAGGAAGTAAGGAGAAGTAGCACTAAAAGCAAAAAAAGTGTGTATAGTAATGAGGTCAGGAATAGATGTCAGGTTAATTCAATTTCATTTAGGAGACCGCAGTTCGTGTCCAGTTTGAAACCAGAGGTCAACTGTGAGTTCTTTCAACTTACAAACGTAGTGAAGTTACATAACGCACCGTAACAGTTCCTTATGTAACATAGTGTAAGAGAATTTACAGAAGTGACATAAGGATTTTAACCCAAACCACGACTTTTTCCTAAACCTAACCAAACTGCAAGCATACCGTGAAGGTCCAATATGCCTATCGCTGGTACGCTGAAAGGGTTATGCCGTTTGATACGGCCAAACAAATAAAATCTCGATCCATATGTATTTTTTCATCTACGAAAGGCAGGAAGAATGAAACCTAAATAAAACATGATTGAAACATCATCAAAAAACGCAGGCTATACCATAATGCTCCAGACTGTGTTTGATACTTCTTGATGCTTTAACTGTCCCATTCACTTCGAGATCCACCTGCCATCATGACAGTTAACTACTGTAAAACAGTAAATCAAAATGACATTTGACGGGACTATCATGACTCACAACAATAAAGTAGCAGCTAACACCTACGTTACCTTCTGACAGAAAGTAACCCTTTAAAGCAGGGTGTAATAATGTGATTGTCACAATGCAACATTTTACACATTGTTTAAAAAGTTGAAATGAATCCTTTTAATTTGAACCAATACAAACTAGATACAATGTGTAAAAAAAGGTGCTAGTAGGTGGATATTTTTATTTTACCTTTAGAAAAACCAAGCTAGCTGTTTCCCACTGTTTCCCGCTGTTATGCAAAGCTAAGCTAACTGGCTGCTGGCTCTAGCTTAATGCTTAACATACAAACATGACAGTGGTATCAATCCTCTCATCTTAATCTCTGTAAGAAGATAATTCGAGTGTTTAAAATGTTGAACTTTTCCTGTTGACTGACTTGATGTTCTTAAACATCTTAGTTGTTAGCTTTAGTGTTGTGCATTCGAAGTGGCTCCGTATTTTCAGGTGATGTTGAACATTCACACTGTAAATGACTTTGTGACAAGAAATACATTGACTGTTTGTTTTTTTTTCCTTTTTCAAAATGGACACAAGTAGTTCTTGGTCTGAAGCTATCATTTATTGCATGCGATGGTTTAAATTTTTCAGGCATTTCAGACAAACCCATACTTGCTCAAATCATCAATATAATAAAATAAAACAGCAACCGATGCAAATTTGACATGTTAAATCACACATTTTTCTTAAAGCCAAACCCTGGTGTCGTCATAAACGCCAGTAAAAAGCTTGTGGAAACATTTGATTTTACGAAAAACAATCTCATATTTATACCAATATGGTATGGAAAATCATTTAGATTAATTCTTTGTTCTTAAATAAATAGAGCAATTCCCACTGGACACAAATAGAGGCACTTGAGTTTCTTTTTTTTGTCAAAGTGAAAATTACTTTTCACATCCGCATTGTCTTCCATACACATTCAGCGATGGTCAAATGATCCAAAACTTAAAAACTCATGCTTGATGCGCTGGATTTACAGAGACCATGAAAAAATAAATCTACAATTTTAAGTCTTGATAGCACATGTGAAAACAGAGGAGACACTGCATGGACACAAAATGGTCTCCCTTTGTTTGTATGTGCCATAAAGGGTTAAAAATCAGATTATGTTTGGTGCTGTGTAAATGCAGCCATAGCCTGTGCATGGACACACAGTCATACACACACTCTTTCTCACACACACACATATATAGATACCCTATCTTCTTGTTTCAATTCCTCATTCATTCACATTGATTCATTCACAAGACACTAAAAAATACAAACAAACACTGTTTTCAGGAGTCACAGTCTGTACATTATGGTACACAAACATCATTATTGTCCAGTCAGGTAATGATTTAAATAGACTTGACAATCAGCTGTACATGTATACACACTAACAACACAACACGACAAATGTTGGGAAATGACTACAAGATCTCCGACAGGTGATTTGATCTCATTAAGCGCTGTACAAAGTCGCTGTCGATGCGCAGACGTCTTGACATCAGGGCAGGAAAGCCAATGTGAGATTTTCACCCTGTTTACTTGATCTGCGCTTGATCATGGCTGGGGGCTTAATTAGAGCCAAATCAGACTGAATCTTGTAGTTTTTTCCCCCCTGTACTGTAAGTGTTTTACACCTTAGTGGGCGGGATACTCTGGGAAATAGAACTGAGTGTAATTTCACCAAAGCCCATTACCAGTAAGAGAAGAACCAGACAAATGCCTTTTTTTCTGATGGAAGAAAGACCTCATTTGTAGGACCAGGGAACTGAGTGCTTGTTCTGCTGAGCTGTTAACTCCTCCGGACTGCAACTCGACCAGGCGTTATAATCCTCAGTCTACCTCGACACATTTTAATGGTAGGGTTATCTTGATTGGACTGTACTGAGAGGCTCCACATGTGAGATCTTACAGCTTCCATTTAAACAAACCACTGACTCAGGTCACATGGGAGTTTCTTGATGGAAACTGGACAAACTGAGGCTATCCTGATAATCATAGATGCTTTTGAAGCTTTAAAAATATTAGTTTCATTACATGAATAGGTTAGGGGTCAAACCCCGACACCTTTTTGGACTTGGTCTGGTCAAATTAATTATTTATTAGATAGTTTAACTAATTAAAAATGGCCCATCATTTTATGGCTGCTTTCTGTTAGGACAACTTTAAAGAACTCTGTCGTCTTTTACTAAAATAAAAATGAAAAGGGGTATTTAGAAAAGCATATTTATATTTCTTTATATATTGCATCTATATACCTGATTGGTTTAGCGACACCTGTGTTTACTGGTGGTAAAGCTAACGTCTTTATAATACTGATCCCTAGTGCACGTGCATATCATTTGAATCCAGTGCAGAAACGGAGGACTCCACCAGTGACGAGACAGAATACAGGTAGGCTATTTGACAAGAGTAAATCCAGTTAAAGGTGCACTATGTCATCTCGGAAAGAAAAACCTAACTCAGTTCATATTTACAATAATGATAAGGTAATAATACAAACTCAGAAATGGTTATCTAATATATATCTATACAAACAAGCTGTCCTCAAGGGGAATAAGGTCCCCAGAATACTGTTTGGCAGCTATGTAGAAGAGTCCTACTGACATATACAAAGTAAAGTATGAAACTGTGTTGTCCGATGAGGGCAGTTTGTTCATTCATTGTATGCGGTCATGAAAATCAATAAGTGAAGAGTTTTCTCTTCAAATTTCTTTCTCAAAACTACATAGTGCACCTTTAACAGCTACAGCAGAATAAATGTGAGCCATAAAGAAAGTATCAAATCTTGAGTTTGATGTGATGAAAGATCAAGATTTTTTTTTTACTTTAAAAAGTTACTTTTGACTGATTGTCAACAACAGATGGTGACTTTTCAGCAGTGATTCTTCAGAAGCCACTTTGCGTCTCTGTGACGTTTGTTACATTTCTGAAGGAAAACACGACACCGGCAGCTTCTAGCTTCTAACTGAAATAGAAGCAGAGGACGAAGTTCAGTCTCTATCAATTCAGCTCTAGTGGTTGTTACGGAGCCCTTTCCTTGACCAGCGTGGTCCGTATCTGATGGATTGGACCGGTACTCCACTTGGATCGATATGAACCTGAGGCTTTAATTCTCGTCCCAATCACAGATATGTTTCTGGGCCACTGCAGGAGCAGATGAGCCTCTGTTGAGTTCCTTCCTTCCCTTCAGTCTCTTTAATCACATCAGCCTCTCAGATTTCTTTTTTGAAAATACCTTTTCCCTTCCATCTCTGGTTCTTATTTCTATACAGGGAGGTTTGTAACATCTATTCGGCCCATTAGGAATTAAAGCTTCCTGCACTGAGCATCAGCTACATTTTTTAGTATGCTAATTAGTATTGTGTGATTCACAGTTGAAATTCCCAAATGTAGTTACTGTTCAGGCCTAATTGCAGGTGGATTACAGCTCAATTAATGGACCCAGTCTATGCCGTTACTTTACCATGGGTGGTGTTGGGTCATTTGAAGGATCCCTGCGGGAACTGAAGCATCGTCCTGAGTCTCATCTTACTTGTTATCCCAGTTCTAGCTCCCAGGCCCATTTCCTTTTTTTTTTTTTGTTATAAAAATGTTTGGCTCCAGTCCAATCCTTACAGCAGGTGAGCCTCTATGCGGAGCCAGTGAAGTCCCTGTCTGATGTATCGGACCAGCTCAGTCATGCTGCTCTGCTGACTCAACGGCTCCATCACCGAGTCCAGCTCCTGGAAGAACTCTACAGGAGGGTGGACAAGAGACACAGTCACTGAGGGTTATTCTGTCTGCTGCTGCCTGTGCTGGAAAGAGACACAGTAATAGAGTGTGGATGGTTTTTCTGATGGTGCTGTTGTTGAGTCAGGTGAGTCATTCATCCATAACCTTGTTGTCCAACACTTTCCATAAATTACTGTGTGTACTGTACTGTATGTGTATCAACAGAATTTGAACAGTTCTGATGTTATATATACTGAAATTAGCATGCTATCCAACTAGCCACAGCCTGTCTCGGTCCAAAGCCTCCGAGCTAGTGGTGTTAACACCAACAGTCCCCCGATCCTCTGAGCCCCAAGTCTGGACTGCTAGCTGCAGGGCTAACTGAACTAACTAGCTTATGGCAGCTAGTGAGCACAGTTGGCAACAGTTAGCGGAGCGGTAACTCTGATGATAATCTGCCTCCTATTTGTTTTTAGCATGAATTTAAAAGTTTGCCTATTCTTACATATTGCACCTTTAATGAAGTAAAGTAAAAGTGTTTTTATTGTAAGAATTCAACCCTAACTTTAAATCATTAGCTTTATATAGTGGCTCGGGCAGCAGGATAGCTGAACTTGCTAATTAGCTTTAAATGTTTGTTTTTCTGGGTTGCACAGGCAGAATGATGGGTATCCTGACATGCTGTCAGCATGCTAGTTAGCTAAACACATTATCTGCACGCTGGTTTATTCGGTGGCTTGGGCAGCATGAGGGTTAGCTTGACATGTTAGGAGCATGCTAGTTAGCTTAACATGTTGTTATTTGGTTGTTGTTTGCTAGAAGGCTGTTAGCTGATAATGTTAGCGACGGCTATCGTGGACAAAACTGAATATAACTTGCTACAGAGGGCTGTGTTGGACGTGTGGGTGCAGTTAAAGAGGGCTGTGGTTTGGGGACCATGTAAAACTTCATAAACAGATCTTTAGTGAGCTTGAAACCACAGCAAAAAAAGATTTTTCAATGGCAATGTTTAAAAATTGATCTTAAGATGCATATAGTCATGTAAATTAATGTAGTTGTATTCCTACCTTGGCTGTCAGTGGCCAGTCTGTCAGCCGTCTCCCAGTGTTCATAGCTCCGCAGGATGTTGTTGGTGATGTTAACGTGACTGGCAGCCATGTGGTGAATCCGCTGTGGAATAGCCACACTTCCAGACGAGCCGTGGGCACCTCCCGATCCTCCTCCTGCTCCTCCACCTCCTCCTCCACTGCTGGCTGGAGAGGGGCTGAGTGAGAGGGGGGATGGAGTCCCATTGACCCTGGAGAATAATGAGAGGCAGTGAGTCCCAGTGACAAGAGAGTGGGGCGATCACAGCTTTTGTAATTATACAGCTGCTTGCTGTGGCCAGTTACAACACTGATGAGAGTGCTGAGACTGAACCAAGACATTAAACCAAAACAATGAGCTGAAAGACACTAAAACTCTCTCATGAACTGAGGGGAACACCAGAGTTGGTGAAATCAATTAATCACAACTACATTAATGATAATACATTATGCACATGTTCATAATGTTGCACATTAGTGATGGTAAAAATCTTTTGTTTTGGCTTTGACTTTGCAAGGAACTTTATCAAATGTAATAAAGGAGTAATCATTCGAAGCCTTAAGGCTATTAAAAGTGATAAAGGTGAGAGGGTGTGTGGCACTTCTGACATCCACTGTAAAGTAACATCAGTCATGTTGGTACAAACTGCTCCCCCTGCCTCGCACAGCTGGGCGTGTGGCTGTGGCAGTGATGTAATGTCTGTGATGTGGCCTTGACCCTCGCTGACCCAACGACTTGTGCCTGATTCAGTGCTGCGCGCACACAGACAAGCCAAACACACACGCCGAGCTCCAGTCCTGCTGTTGTGCAGTGTCAGAGCTGTCCAAACTCATTAGCTTCACATCCACAGCTCCTCCACCCCTCTCCTCCTCCATCTATCATCACTCCTTCTCACCCCGGCACTCGGCAGCCCCTCCAGTGTTCTCCTACACACATCTACAACAAATCAATCCCTTTATTTGCTTCCTGAGGGGTTTGTTTGAGGAAGTGGCTGTCAGAGGCTGCATGGTATTTTGCAGCAAAGCTCCGGTGAATTATACATTCTCAATTATCTATGTGGATGAAGGGGGGGGACTGCATGTCTGTTTGTGTATACTCACTTCCCAGTGGTCCTCCAGGGAGAGGGTGCTTGGTGGGAACTCTTGGCGGAATTCTGGGTCACAAAAAGACAAATTTATTAAATCGTGTTTTTTATGGTTTACGGTATCTGCTTTACAGGAGAGTGTGAGGCAGAAGTGACAGCATGCACCAGAGGTCATATTTTACAGATTATAGCCTGCTCTGTCAGTGCTGGAAAAGGTTTGGCCACACCAATTCTCACTCTGGTTAGTTTGTACTACTTTAAACCAATCAGAATCGTCTTAGGCGGCGCTAAACCCAGGATGCAGTGACAATGCCCCTGCATATTAGTGTCGGGGTGAACTTGTTTTGCACATAGGGAGGCAAGTCCTGGTATTAAAATGGCTAAATCCCTGCAAAGAAAAGGTAACAGCTGCCAGCTTGTTAAAGTTTGTACCGTTGGTGACCAGATTAGAGTTTGGGTACCAGCGTGTCTGTTGCTAGCTCGGGTGCTCGGGTTCTTGTAGGATGCAGCCTGAAACAGCCGCCCAATTTTAGGCCTTATACCAACAGTCTATATCTGGTAAGTCTGACTAATGTCTGTGTAATTTCAAGCTACAGCCAAGAGAAGATTATCTTAGATTAGCTCTGTCTGACGGTAACAGAATCTAAGTACCAGCACCTCTAAAGCACAATTACTAACACGTTATATCTCATTTGTGTAAAGTGTAAAAATGACAAGTTGTGGTTTTACACAGATTTGCGGATGTTTTAACTACTAGTCAGTGCTAACGGCCCGCAAACTGTAGCTTATATTTAACAGACAGATCAGGGGAACAATCCTTTCTTCTTTTCTTTTTTTTTTAATATTAGTGCCGTATAGTGTGAAGACATACAATCAAATACTACAGGGGTGCAACGTGGGTGATTAACAAACAACAGAACAATACAAACAATCCTTTCTTCTGACTCTCAGCAATACAGTGAAACATATTTCAACAAGTGTTCAACTCTTTATCTATTTATGGGTTTAAAGGTCCAAACTATAGGAGGCAGTATATCACCAGAGTAACAGACAACTGCTGCTCTTTGCTAGCTATTCTTGGCTGTAGATAGCTACCGTTAGCTAATTAGCTCATATACGTATCTCCCAACTGAAACTACAGGGGCTTTCAGACTGTTTCAAAGTGGTATTAGGAAACAGGACGGGTCGGGGCTAGCTGGTTAGCATGCTAACATCAGTAGATGTCTCTGCAACACAATGTGTAGACGTCTTTGACATGACGTCAACTCTGTTGTTTCTTCACACTGTTGATAATGTTAGTTTTTGACTTTTTGAATGTTTTAAAATTAAATTCTGGCCTTATCTCACAAGTTGCTCCTTGAACAAGGTCAGCACACATTAATAATCGCTGATGTAAACACACCAGAGTTAGCCAAAAGGCTATTTGCAATCCGTAAAGTGATAAAACAAGGCATGAAAGCTCAACTAATTGGATTAACTCTGCAGTAATTACCTTCAAATAACATTTTTTCAATAATACAGTAGATTAAAATACAGACTGGTTAAATCTATTATATATTTTAGGTTTAAACCCTTAATTGAATCAGTGACATGTAAAGCCACTGTAGACAAAAACCTGTTAATATAACATGAGCCGAACCCCACTGAGCGACCAGTTTGCCCCGTACAGTATTTGTGATTTCTGATCATTAAATTTTTTAATGTTACACAGTGACAAGCACTTAAAATCCACATTAATGTGTCATGTGGATTGCAGAACTGCTGAGTGTTTCTGTGCCGTTTCTTTTTTAAAACGAACGGCTCCGACTGATCTCACTTATTTTTTTCTCCCTCTGTCAACACATACTGTATGTACACAGCCTGCGCACACATACACAGCTAAACCCCCAGCCAGTCCCTTTGCAGAAATCCAATCCCATCAATGCAAATGCGGCACTGTGATAATGACATACTCAGTAATTAATTACACTAAACATAATTAATCAAAACAAGCACATTAAACCCTAACAATCCACTGTGATGATTGATGGAGCTAATTAATACATTAATATCAAAGAGAAAGAATGGATTTTAATAACGCCATGCAAAATTAATGCACAGGCACCATGAAAATGAATATGAAATGTATTTGAGGGATTGTAATTAGCTTTTCATGTTTTCCAGCCACAGAGGGAGAAAATGAGCGAGAACGGAAGGAAATAAAGTCCAAGTGTGTGTGTGTGCGTGTGTGTGTGTGCGTGTGTGCGCGCGCTCGTGTTACCTTGAAGTACTCCATGAGCGACCGCGAGTACTTGACAGCGTGGTCTTTCTTCAGATGGAACATCCTCAGATACAGCAGAGACAGACAGCGGTTACTATGGAAACAAAACCATTAGACGGCAGATGAAACCTCCGTACAGATTCTCTTTAAAGCTCCATGTCATCCACACAAAATGCACCCGGACTTCAAACACGCCCCACAAGTCTTCGTGGATTAGGAAGAACTTCAGTGAAGTAAAGAATGTGGGAAATGCATACCACTACTATGTGATAGTGTAAAAAAATCCACTTCAGATCTTTTTCTTCTGAGTCGTAAGTTCACAGTTAAATTAATTCACAGAGCGCACAAAGGAAGAAAAAAACACTTAAAGACAAAGATTTTGAGTGTATTCAGCGAGGCCTCTTGTATGAACAGACTGGTTTTTAAATGTCACGGTCAAGTGATCGAGAGAGAATTTGTCACAATCGCCAACTTTCTCTGCCCAGAACGCCGTAGAAGTCGTGTACAGATTGTCTCCGCAGATAAACAGATTTGACTGAAGAACCTTTATCTGAATGAGTGTGGAGTTTCTCACTCCAGCAGCTGCCTCACAGCCTTTCTTTCTTTCCTTCTTTCTTTCTTTCTTTCTTCCACAGCTCTTTTAATTAAATTTCATATTTTACATAAATTGCGAGAAGAACATTCCCACCCTACAACGAACATCCCTCACCCCCTGCTGTCACACGACAGGTAGACTCGCTCCACTTTATAGAAGAATTCATCATGATATGCATGTATGTCAGAGAGTACAAAATGAAAACCATAATTAATTCGAGGCACTTAGTAATGTAAGAGAAACAGAGAAAAGAAAAGCATTTGATTTGAGTTATAATGGCAGGTGAAGCAGAAGCAGCATTTCCAGGTCTGAAATGTTGCCTCACAGTCTTTATGCGGGTTAATGTCGGGTCGCTGAACTCAACAGTGTATCATCTCCTTCTACAAGCCTATAATATTCACAACCTAAGTGATTAAACACTTTTCTTTAGAAGGACGGTTTTTAGCAGCCATAATTACGGCATTACGGCTTATTGATTTGGGTCCCGTAATGCAGCTACCGACACGGCTAAATTTGTTTTCGTCTGCTGATGGATGTTTAACGGCATGAAGCTGCAGCAGCTCTCGGGTTGTGTTTTTGTGAATGAAACGTATCCACAAATAGAGCACAGCAGGTAGCCTTAAGAAGGAGTTTGAGGGTCTTTATTGTGCCAACGATCGCATCTCATGAACGCACAGCTACGCCTGAACAGGTTGAAACGAGGAGTTTACGACAACTTTGTGCAGCTGAAATGGATTTCTGAATCAAACTTGCAACAATTGTAAGAGTAAACCCCACACAAGTGAGAGTAAGGGAGATTTAGACTAAGAATACAGAAATGTTCTTGCAGTAGACCCCAAAACAGTGTTCTTCAATCATGGTTGTCAGGGTCCTCTGCCCTGCATGTTTCCTTACTCCGGCACACCTGATTCAAACGATAGGCTCTTTACCGAGCTCTGCTGGAGTCTGATAACAACCAATTCATTTGAATCAAGCGTGTTGGGGATAGGAAACATCTAAAACATGCACGACGAGACAACCAGGATTTAGGAACACCGCCCTAAAGGGTTTAAATTCACATTTTTCTCTTCTATGTAGTGCTGTTCATCCATCTAGATTGTTTTGGTGTGAGTTTATAGATATCAGCCATAGAGATGTCTGTCTTCTTTTGAATTTATGGAAACTAGAGGGCATAAAAAGAGGGGGTACCTTACTAATCTAAATACGCTAGCTAACGTTACAGCTCAGTTCGTACATGAAACTGCTCCCAACATGTGGATTATCTTGAGTAACGAGGTCATGATTTCTGTGAAGAGACATTGCTGCTGAGTTTTCCGAATTAATTTTTTGGGCGCCATAAGCCGACTGCCCTCTAGTTCCATTATATTCGAGAGAAGGCAGACATTTCTAAGGCTGATCTCTCTGAAATTTGTAATTCACACCAAAACAATCTATACAGTTTACAGACATGGGGGGAAACAGAAGGTATGATATGCAACTAAAGATCGTATCACCAGGAGATATTGCAACCACATGGTCAACATCCTAAACCCTCAGATCCACAGGACAATCACCCAGACCTTATCTAACAGCTCATTGAACTGTTAAAAAATAATACTAATTTTCATAAAAATAAATAATGGTTGTAATGCACATAAAAATGAGAATCATACCACAACACAGCTAGTTTCTTCTCAGCGACGGTGGCTGAATGGCTGGCGAAGTTCTTCAACCTCATGGCATACCTGCAGGGGAGAGACGCTCATTACTCATCTGCTGACATTTCCACTGACTTATGAAATGAGAGCACGCTTTATTTTTCTCAGGATCGTGAATACATGTATACTCAAGGTTCTTTTTAATTAGAGAATCAAGGTTAAAATCAGTCAAGGCGCTGCGCTTTCTGAGCACAAAGAATAATAAACAGTCAGTTAGTGATGAATTCCTTCAGCTTGCTGACAGTCAGCATCTGCTGTGCTGAAGTGCCCTCAGGCAGGACAAGCTACAGGTCAGCTTTATCTGACCCTATGGAAGGATGCATCTCTCCTTTGGTTATTGATTAGGTACTTAAAGAAACACTGTAGGATCAGCTGCCCTCAGTGACCCGCCTGATTGCTTAGCGAGTGGTTAATCAGTCAAAATGACTCTCGGCAGTGGCAGGTGAGTCGGAGGAGAGAAGCTACACCTTTATGTTTTATTGATCTCTGCAGGAAAAACCTTGTGCTTTTCTTCTGCTCCCTCCTCAGGGAGGTCAAAAGCCAGAGTCAAGGATCGTGACGCTTCAGTGTATTGCTCAAGGACACCTCAGCGGGATGGATGAGCTCAGACGGGCAGAGCTTGAACCGGAGTCCTTCAGTTTAAAGACTCTCTCCCACTACAGCAACCTGCTGTCACAACCCGTCTGCTTTCAGAGGTAGCAGTCGTTTGTTACTCTCACACAGTGGTGGTTCTGAACGGCTGGAAAACAGCAGAGATCTCGTAATGCAACACTTGTTAAACTACGCTCATTAGCAACCCTGCAGGTCTGAAAGGCTTTAGACAGAAAAGGCAAAACATTTCACGTTGGAGAGTCCAGACATCACTGATTACAGCACCGGCTTCATGCTAATTAGGATTTAGTTCTCATTCTAGAGCTCTAAGTTTTAATTTGTCATTTTCTGTGGGCAGAGAGGTGACCATACAGTGTGTAACCACTGAATATTATTGAAGCTAATTGACTGGAGTGATAAGAAAGGTGTGATTTTTCACATATGAGTCCAGGGTAATGCTTCATGAGAGGTAATTAAAAGGAAATAGATACAATGCTCTGAGATATTGCACATGGTAAGTAGCCTCATTTATTTGAGTTTTAGTAAAGAATGAAGGGATTACAGTAAAAAATAGCTGCATAGCCGGGTAGAGTTTATAAGCAGAGTCTTAATGACTCTAAAATGACAGAATGAGATCAATTTAAACTACATTAAATATTTGTTTAACCTTATTCTCTATTGGCTGTTGAATTGAATGATTGCCGGTAATTTACAGCTATGCAATTTACAGTTTTCACAAATGTTAATTTTCTTGCTCGTGTACTGACCGAATAGGTTACACTTTAAGGGCACAGGAAATGAGGGTGCTGAAGGTGCCGCTGCATCCCATTATACAAATTAATTCTAAAAGTCAGCGGTGCACACGTGTTACGCATTGTACAAATGTACATATTTGGCAAAATGGCTCGATAACACGCTCTACAAAATTTCTACAAATGATCCCTCACAGTACATTTCATCTACATGTATGAAGTTCGGTGGGCAGATGTGTCACAGTTACGAAACAGCCTCCTGGAGCCACACTGTATCTGACACCCAACAGGAGGTTAGCCATTTTGAATTTACTGTGCAATTTTATTTTTATTTTTTTGCCATTTCCACGAGTTGTACTTCATAATAAACTCCTTCTACAAATTTAACCTGATCATCTTCAGATTTTGCCTGGGCAATCTCAAGATAATAAAAAGTTCAAATCTTGAGTTTTCATTGAATGGCATGGCCTTGGAGACGTAGTGAAATTTAATATAGGTATTGTTCGTGCAGTGTGTGCAGAAATTTAGAGCCGCATCGGTTTAATTTATTAATGTTTCCTTTACTGAAGTAATGGTTGTTGATACTTTGAGAAAAGGTTGTGAGTTTTCTATCAGGCGCTCCATTATTCTGGAGGTGTTTCAGAGGAATTTTCTAGTGTCCCTGAATAAAAATAAGAAAAAAGGACACAAGCGAGTGTTCAACTATTGTGTAAAACATTCAGAAATGTCTGTTAGAGATAAGCATAATGATTTAAAGCATTTAGTATGCATCTTTAGAAAAAGTAACTTTTTCTCAGCACAATTGGAAATAATTAAAAGTGTGCCGATCTAACACTGTCTTCATTTCCCTACAATTAAGACTAATTGAGACATATTGAGAAAACACATCAATTATTATTCTCATTCTACAAAAACATCAGGAAACTATAGAGACTTTGTAAAATCAAGTGTTCACCAACACTGTTTTTTCTTTTCACTTCTCCATCAGTACTGTACCTGATGAGCTCGACGGTCTCAGAGTACATGGTGTACGGTGATTTGGCCTCTAGCGGATCACGCTCCATGGCATTTCCACACTCTATGAAGGAGAGGGCGCCGTCTGCGTAGTTCACCGCTTTGCCAAATTTGTCCATCTACACACAGAAGGAAGAAAGAGAAAAGACAGACACATAATGAGCGACAGAGGAAAAGAAGAAATGTAGCGATGAGAAAAATGAACAGAAATGTAACAGAGGATAGACGGAGAAGACGTGAATAAGACAGAATAAACAAAGTGTGTAGCAGCTTCTTAAGAATAATCTCCTGCGAAGATGTAAATCCCCAGATAAATGTGAGAAAACAATGCGTAAACATAAGATAAATAACGAGTTAAATAAATCTCATTTCATTGTTGGGGGGGAGGGAGATCAGATAATTCTTTTGATATTGTATAATCTTGCAGACATCATCACTCCTTGAATGCAATGTTCTCTTGGAGACAAATGGTGCAATAAATAACACAAATTATACAGTACAGTCCCTGATATGAAATAGATTTTCATTCTTCGGAGAAGCGCTGTGCACACACATGAGCGATGACACACACGTCTGAACAAGTACACACATAATTATGGTCTAGACTGTAGATGTTAACATTGTGTGTTTTCAAATCATTTTTCTGCTATCTCTCAGAGGTGTAAATGTGTGTGTGTGTGATTGTGATTGCAGAAAGAGTTGCAGAGGACAACATCTTACCAAAGCATCAGCCTTGTGCTTCAGTCTCTTGGCCTCCTGCATGTAGTAGTCTGCACTGTGGACTCTGTGAACAGCACAGTGAACGCAAGGACATAAATAGCAAGTTTGCACCGACACGTCGTTTAACAAAAAGTTATGAAAACTGCAGGTTGGAGTGATTTACATAATCACTGGCTACGAGTAGCTCGCAGTGAGTTATATACAGTAGCCTACTTTGTTATACACACCCCAGGCTTAGTGTAACCTTAGTATAACAACAAAACATGTTGTTCATGAATAATGCAGGGACCCTATGGGGCAAGTCAGTAACAAGATGCATCATCTTTCCAGGTTTCAACACAATTGGACCAGCGGTGATGGAGTTACTGATATTTACCCCGCCTACAGTACGCCCATAGGCCAGCATTCAGCCAGCCTGTGAGTGTACTGTTTGAAAACATCCAGCGTACAGAGTGAAGATGAGTTGAGATATAAGACAGACATAAGAATGCATTAGAGGTTGTCATGGGTCCACTCCGCCAACCAAGGACCTGAGTTGGTTTTAAATAGTGTTACGTTGGGTTTAGGTCTGTCAGCTTCATGCATGTCGTGTGGGGTCTCACTGAAAACGTGGTATTTCACCCGGATGGGCAAGGTTCTTCAGGATGTAGCAGTGCACGGTTTAGCCCATGCTGTTAGTGCACGTTGCTTTTAATAATTTGTGCGATTGACCTAATTTTCCATTTTCAAATCTACTTGGTTAGGTTTAGGAAAAGATCATGGTCTGGATTAAAATGACAAGCTTCACTTTTGATTTCATACGGGACATGAACAGCGATGATCATGAAAAATAAAAATCATCTTTGCTTGAAGTTACAAGTGACGAAACAGCCAATGCGAATCAGGTACACAACTCTGTGACGCAGGATGTAGAATTGTTATTAAATCAATTAATGCATCCTGTTTTTCTTCTTCTTCTTCTTCTTCTTTTTAAAGTATTCATAAATCAGGCAATTCATACATTTGAGGTTTGGGTAGGGGTCCAGTACAAAGCAGGCACAAAACTTTGGACTCATAAATTCCTCTAATGAATTACTCTAAATATAAATTAGTGTTGGAGCTAGTAGCAGACTGGTACTGGTACCATCTGCCAGAAACGGAACATTTTAAGTGTTTGTATTAGAAAAGCAGTGAACCATAAAACAATTTTGGTTTGTGTCACAGAGCAGTATATCTGTCAAACTCAGCCTGGCAGGCTGTATTGTAAAATGCAGTGTTTACTGTAATTATACTTGAATAAAGAGAACTCTCTGAGAAATACATTTACTTGTCTCAGCTGAGAGAGAGGACTCATAAATAACGTGAATCTAATAATGAGGATGCACGATACATCACATTTACATTTACATGTAAAGAGGAAACCCATGCCGTCTCCTGCCAAAGAAAATCTGGGAATCACTTACACATGAATTAATGGAGTTATGTACAGTCTGTAGGCTCTGATGAACAACAACGATGATTGGAATAAAAACATAACTATAAATAAATCATGCTGTTGAACAGAGGGGATCAGGCAGCATTGTAGAACATCTCCAACACAATTAATGTGTCAATAGTTATCTGTTGATGACTTATCAAATTTAAAAAGACATAAAATATGTGTCTTGGTGTGTTTCGTATACACTGTATTTCTACATACGTGTCGCTAAATGACAGTCTTGGCCTGCGAGGTTCGCCGGGTTCTGTTGGTTCCGACCACACCTCTGAGTCCGACTGTCCGTTGGCATGGTAACCGTCTCCACTGGGCTTCTCGCTGTGGGGATCCATTTCCTGTAGGAGAGAAGGCATTAAATCCATGGTCTTACAATGTGTGGCTTTTTAATGTTATTATTGGCTTCTCATACACAGTGAAGACTGAATTAGCAGTCTTACGGTCACTGCTCTGAGGAGTGGTTGAAAGACAATCATGAACTATTTCTTTAAATGTATTAATGCGATGTTATAAATACTCCAACATTTAGTATTTTACTGGAAGCTGTCCTTATCGATTGTACTACTTAATGCATCTGCCCTGCTTTTTGCAATGCATTACCTGCCAGCGTACAACAAATCATTCTTGGACATTTTAGTGAATTTGGCTCCTGAAACTAATTGTAGGTAAGGAAACATGACTCACACCAGCGGAGATGTGTATCATGCTGAAGAATGGTATGTTTTAAAAAATGGCATGCCATTGACTCAAGCGTTAATTGTGGAAGAGAGTCAGGTGAGCAAGCCACTAGCCTACTAATTCAAACATAGTGTGTACCAAAGTATGCACAATGATGCACCAGAGCCTATAACCTACCTGGGGGATATGCATTATTGTCAGGTCCAAGTTATCATCAGTATTCTCTCTTGAAAACTTTGTGTATTGGTTGAATTTGTAAAATTTGTACTAGTATTCTTGACCACTTACACTGCCATTTCTTGAATGCGATGACGCCTTGCCTTCGCCTCTCCTGTGTCTGTGCGAGGAAGAGGAGGTGGAGGAAGAGGTGGAGCAGGGCAGCATCCCAGCGGTGCCGCCCTCCTGGCCGAGAGAGGAAGTGCTGTCGCAGGGTCGTTTACGAGGGGGATCGTCTGAGAGGGGGGACAGGAGGGGTGGTAGCAGCTTCTCGTCGCGCCTTCGGGACTGCTTCCTGTTTAGAGAGCTACTGAAGGCAAGACACACACACGCACACACACACACACACACACACAGAGGCACACAAATTAAGAAACAAGGTCATTTTTCGTTTATTTAGTGTAAACAACGTATATGTTTATTTAGGATATGAGCTTTAATTAGTCACTTTACTTGTGGCTTTTGATAAAGTGTAATTTACTTTCTTGTTTTAATTAACACCTTAGTGGCATGTGAGGATGCAAGAGGTGAGAAGGAAACTGTAATTCCTAATGTCTAAGACATTGTCAGCTTCAGCAGACTGCAAAATCTCATATAAACACTAATGCCAAACCCACTGTAACCTCAAGGTACCTCATAGATAGTTAAATGTAACATAAAACCACCAATATAATATAAAAATGCATTTTTATTTATTTTTTATTCATATTATTATTACTTGGTCTTTTATGGTGAGGTACTTCATCTCACTCTGCCAATAGATTAAATTAAATTGCAATTAGTGTCAGAAAATGACTTAAAAAGACAGCTTAAGTTGTTTCATGGACTTACTTTCGGAGACTTAACTCTTTTGCAATCTAAGATTACTTTTCTATTTTTTTATTCTATTTTTCTTTTTAGACTGTATACTGTTGTTAAAACTTTCTGTACACTTTCCCATCTAGGGCTCCTTTGGACCGCCAAACATCTGGGAAGGGGCTGTCTCTTCAAATTAAGATAAAAGGTAACAACACAATCATCCAGTATGTAAATCCTATCTCTATAAGCTAGGCTAATAGTGTCTAACTATCTTGTTGTGACTTCATTTGCAACTGCTGAATAATATTTTCCTTCTAAAATTGTTGTAATTCTGCCTTCCCGGCTGGAGCATCGACGATTATTCCCTCAGCTGCCTTATTGGAGCTCTTGTGTCTCATATTGTTTGCAGCACAACAGATAATATTTTTATGTTTTTCCTCTGCCTGGAAACTCTGGGGGTTTGATGCAGCGAGAAAAGTTGCTGAGCTCGCAGAACAACGCCCCGAGCCCCGACATTAGTGATAATACACAAAACCAGGGAGACAAAGACTAATTAGCTGCTGCGGTGTGAGTGTGTGTGTGTGTGTGTGCGTGTGCTTTTGTGTCTGTGTACGGCATAATTGATGTGTGCATGACTATGCTAATTCGCGTGCCTTTGTGTGGGTCTATCCTTGAGTGGATGCCGGTGTGTGCGCAGGAAAGCATCTGAGAGCTCTCACACTTCTTTTAAAGGGGATAATAAGTTAAGAAAATGTACAGCCTCACAGCACAAAATGGCCACAGTATATCTGCCAAATATTCATCTGCAATACATTTGCAATGACTCAACAGTAATGTGGTCAGGTGGGAAGATTTGTGGCTTTAATGTCCAACTGAAATTAAATAGCTTTTTTTGTCTACTACAGCACACAGATATGCTCTGCACATGGATGTATTAAGGAGGATCTGGATGCAGCGTTTGAGGTGAGGCCCTGTTCACGCTTATGAAAATTGCTCAGTTCACGCATAAGGCCAAAAAACTCCAACTTCCCAGGTATAAAATGACTCAGATCTTCCACATTGTGCTGCCCATGGAGCGTGTGCACAAGAGACTTTGCTGGCTGAGAGGCTAACTTCACTAACTTTAAACGGGCTACAATGATTTAATAGTGCAGCCAAATGTTTTCAGACCATATTGCTCAAATTCTTATAGTGAATCAAGTCATTTTGTGAGTGGTGTGTCAATTTATCCATCAAATTACAGCAGCTTCTTTCCCAATATAAGCTTATGGAAAAGGTCTTTTTGGGCCACTTAGCATCGGATGACATTGTAATTACACAGTTTGGCTACTATGTCAAATTGGCTTCAAAGCCCAGCACACTTCCTATTGGCTTGGCTCTGCACATCACCGATCCTGTGCTCTCCTTTGAAAAAAACATTAAAAATTAAAATGGGAAAATGCTGGTGTCATGATGGTGCCCCCTACTGTTGCATTAATTTGTCGCGATATCATTAGTTTTCCATCTACACTGATAGGGAACTTGTTTCCATACAGCCGATCAAATCTTTTAACAAAGCAGTAACGTCAGCGTTTTTTCACAAGCTTAGCAGATGGTCACACTGAGCCAGATAGCAGCCTGCTACACAAGAGTGACTCTGAACAACAACAATATTACAGTCTCTATCTTGAGAGTCTCCTCGTTATCTTTTTAACTCCTGCACCTTAGCTTGTTGAACAAGTGACCAAACAAACATTTGGGAAAAGTGCTGCTTAAAGGGCCTTTCAGACACAACGAGACAACGACACCACTGGGCTCTAGAAAAAATCATGCTCAGTCTGACAGGCACATTAATCAGTTTGCAAGTAACACTAGCTAGCCTATGAGCTAGCGATAGTCAGGTGCAGCACATTAAACAACATGTAAACTTGCCTGCAAATGTCATTTTGGTTTGTTTAGATGTGGTTCTTCCTCTTCAATACCACAGTTAATACTGTCTGTCTGTCATGTGTGCTACAATAAGTTTGTGTACTCTGTCTTTTGTTCCCCTGCCTGTGCTCAGCCTGCCAGTTGCTGTCAATCAAAGTGGACACGGGCATGGCCTTCCATGTGGCTGAGAAAAAAGGGCTAATTCTGATAGTTTGCTAAAGACAACTTTTGTTTTTACTTTTGTTATTACAATCAGACTTAAAGACTATTTGTGGCCCTAATTTAAATTTCATGTGTGCGCTTAAATTCTCAACAAAAGTGGGCAAAGAAAACAAAGGCTGAAAAAATAATAATTAATTTCGATGTCTTTTCTAATTATCTCTTGTCAAAATATGACCTCACTGATTAAAACGGGGTGATAATAACTGTCAAAAGTCACCAGTTAGAAACTGCTGTTTGAGTCTGAGGTGGATGAACACATCATCCACTTTACAGCTTCCATAAAAAGCCTCTTGGATGATAAAGAGACACTGAGACGTCTGCTGAACAATGTCATGGGTTCAAGTCCAGGTCAGCCGCTCCTTCCCTCCCACCTTTCCCTGCTGTGTACTCTTTGATAACGCTGAAATGCTATAAAAATATTTCCTCTGTAGCTGTCAGGTTGAGGCTTATTTATAGCGACAGCCAGCTTAGTCTGTTTTTAATAATTCAGATGGAAAGCTGAAATTCACAATTTGTCATTCCTATGTCACAGCGTGAATTGAACTTGCCTCTCCAATGACTTCATCACCACATTAAAAATTTCAAGCCTTCCTAAAAATACTCCTCCTCTGTCAGTGTTTGTCCCAGTCACATGGGGATATTGTGTTTAGTAAGAGTATGAGGGTAAGAATGGGGACAGTAATAACACAGTACTTATTACTTACAGTAATAACTTAGCTCTCACATTTTTTCATGTCATGCAGTCATTTTTATTGGGTAATTTAGGTAGGGTCGTTTAAATCTTCATTCACAATAAGCATGAATTCCTTTCCTCCCTATTGACTAAGATGGTTTGGAAACACTCCCACTGACACTACTTAAAGGGTAACTCTGCCAATTTTGCACATTAAAGTGTATTCACAGGGGAGTACTACTGCACATGTGAGTAAAGTAGTATATAAAGCTTTGTGTGGCTCCAGAGAAAGCTTCATGTAATCTGATAAACTGCCTCCAGTGATGTCACGCAGTGGTTGGGTTGCATTGTCGGTAGCATAGGCACCAGGTTTTTCAAAAGAAAGAAGTTATAGGACTGCAATGTTAAGTCAGTGGACTGTTTCTCAAAACCTGGTGCCTACATTACTACATTACCCACAGTGCAACTAGTCACTGAGAGACATCACTGGAGGCAATTTATCAGATTACATGCAGCTTCCTCTGAAACCACAAAAGGCTTTATACTACTTTTTTCATATATGCATTAGTCCCCAAGACCTGTAAACACACTTCAAAGGCACAATATGTAAAAAAAATATTGTTTTAGTACATTAAATGGACTTGTTTGGCCTCAATGTATACACACATTTTTTCAACTTTCAGTGAATAAAAAAAAACAACTTTTTATTTCAACCTCTGTATATGATATTGATCACAATACACACATCAGTCACTTAGGGTTGAACCTCATTAATACACTGTCACAAAAAAACTTTCATGACTGTATCATCTACTTTTCCTTCTGTTCAGGCCTCTGGGGAGCTCATGTAGTGGGTGCTTAAAGGACGTTCATACTCACTCTGTGGAGCTGTTCTTGTGGTTGTGTATTGGAGAGATGCATGGTGGGAGGAGCTGACAGTCTTTGTCCAATCGCAGCTTCTTATTGCCGTTGACTGAGGATTCACTGTGGTCAGACTGGAATATAGAAGAGAGAAAACAAACTCTATCTAAGCACAGTATCAACATTTGAGAGAGGAAGGACACATATTTGGAGGTTGGGAGTAAGTGAAATAGGAGAGGAATGTGAGGGGAATTTCAGTGAGAAAGAGTGAAAAAAAAAACACCTTATGTTTCCTCTTGCTCTTGCTGGTGTGTTTCTCTGTTGGGACCACTATGTTTCCAGCTGCCTGCCTCCTGTGTTTGCCTCCATTCTCTCCTCTCTCCGTCCTCCCGGCCAGCCTGGGATTGCTCTGCTCTTGCACTGGGGGGTTATCCAGGACCCCCAGACCTTGGCAAACCTTCTCTCTGTCCCTCCCCGTCGTCCTCTCCCTCTCCCCAAGCCCAAATCTTTCTCTGTCCTCTCTGTCCATCTGCCTCTCTCTCTCTGTTAATCTGTCTCTGTCACCTTGCCTCTCTCTGTCCTGCACTAATCGCTCATTTTCCTCTTCCTGTTTCTCCCCTTTGGGTAACTTCTGCCTCTCTCTCAGTGCTGGCCACTCTGCTTCCTGCTTCTGTCTTTCTCTCTCCACCTGTCTCTCTCTGTCTCTCCCTTCACTCCCACCCCTCTCCGTAATTCCGACTCTGGATCTTTCTCCCAAACCCTGGCCAGGTACCCTGCTGAGCAAACTCAGGTCAATTTTAACCCATAAACTCTGAATCTCTTGGTATTCCCTCAGAGGGGAGAGAGGCACCTCGTGTCCCATGTTGGAAGGTGGTGACATGGACTCCAGTTCTTTGCACTGTCCTCCTAACCCTCCAGGATCAGGAACAGAAGTGCCGAATGAACCACTTATGTTGCTAATGCTTAGGGAGTTACAGCTACTACTGCTGCCATTACTTACACTGCTGATGCTACCATTACTACTGCTGCTACCATTAGTTGTCACATTGCTACCATCTTTGACGCGAAGTCCCTTCCCTCCAAATGTTCCCATACTGCCAACAGAGGCGAGGCATGGAAGAAGAGGCGTGTGTATGTGTGTGCTGGACAGAGTCTGTGTGTTAATTGCGGCGCGTGTCGTCTGAGCTGGCAGAGCAGGGATTTTGATGGCTTCCTCTGAGTCCGACTGGCATTCAGAGGAGGAGGAGGAGGAATCTGTTTCGATGAATTCTCTGGACTTGGGTGTGATTTTGGTGTTTGGACCTCTGTGTTTCCTCTTGTCCTGTTTTGAAGTCAAAGGAGAGAGAGCTTTAAGTTGACTGAATAATATCACTCATACCATATGCCCTCTCATTGTGTCAAGCGCTTTGATTGATCTCAGCTGCAGAGTACCGGGTTTTATTTGAACCAGGCTTATATTAGAGACTTTATTAAAATTAATAAAATATGATCTGAAAAATAAAGTCAGCGTACAGCTATGTTTTCTAAGATTTCTCACAAATGTTGGATTTACCAAAAAATTGAAGCCAATCTTCAACCACAAAAGTAAGCTTGTCTGCAACTGATGCTCCACCAGTGGTCTGTATGTGATGGGCAGTGATGGAATGTAACTAAGTACATTTACTAAATTACTGTACTTAAGTATAGTTTTGAGGTATTTAAATTTATAACTTTATACTTCACTATATTGCAAATATTGTACTTTTTACTCCACACTTAGACTGATGACCCATAGTATACAGTACATACATACATGTAAATACTAAAGTACTTTCAGCACTTTAGTATGGGTAACTTTCATTTTAACCTAAGGATTATTTTAACATATCTTTAAGTGTACTCAAATATGACATTGCATTCGCCTACAACAACCAAAATGGAAAAAGTAATACTTGAGTAATCCAGAACAACAAAGCTTCGAAAATATGAATATATTGTTGAATTCATTAAATTAAAGCGATGGAAGGGTACATAATGCCTCGTTGCCACCAAGAGTTTATCCACCCTTGTTTTTTCCCCCATCCCGTGTTTGGAGCCAGCCTTTGTTTAAGTTGAAGATGCCTCTGGTCATTTTTTGAGAATGCTTTCATTTGACCACCTAGAATATTGCAACATAATGTAATTATTCACATGCGCCAACCTATGTGAATCACTGTAGCTGCTAATCATAAACGCATGTAATTTATAATCTCTCTGCAAATTACTGAACTACTACCATGATACAAAGGCCTATATGCCAGCTGCTGTTGCATTTTAACCCCCTGCATAAATACCCTGTAGTTGACAGGAAGTATAATCAGTCAAGCTAAAGATATACCTCATGTGATAACATCATGCAAATTATGCAGCACAGGCTTGTTCTTCCAATCTGTGAAATGAAATGAAACCTGTTTGACTGTCTAATTTTGTACATCAGTGATAAACACTGCACACCAGTCACTATTGAATACAGGCAGCTGGCAGCAGCGATGGTTGTCACATGCAAACGAAAAGATGTATTGCACATTTCTTATATAAGAATTCTTTCTCAGATTAAAAGGTTTTGGTCTAATGGAGTTAGAAAAAGAGTACCTTTATCACAGATCATTAAGTCTTCGACCAAAGAGTCTCCTCACTGATGGCAACAATGATATTCAGCCTTGGTTGCTGCATTGTCAACAGCACGGAGGAAATCTCATGACAATACCAACACCAACAACATGTTAGTCCTTCTCTCAGAACCTCCCCACCCTTTCTGTGGCTCAGCCCAAAACCACTGGTTCCTACTGAAGAAGTGCTGTACATTTTGAAAAACATGTCATTAAGATATTCATTTATTTATACGCAGTATATTATCTAAAAAGGCTCATTAATTTCCTAAAACAGCCATGCTCTGTAGTTTTCAGAAAAAAATCCTCAAACAATAGGAAATAATGTTATTTTTTGGGACTATTTTCAGCTGTGGATTAATACACATTTGGTATGCTAGTGAAACAATGGGGCTCTATTGCACAGAGGAAGACATTCAGCTACAAAATCGATACTTGAATGTATTCATTGTTGGTTTTCGTCTTTTGATTTGTTGACAATATAAAAAATATTAGTTATTTGTCAGCCTAATACTTTGAAAGAAATAACAGTTTTATAGCTGTTTGTCAGCCTGACATTATTGTTGTGTGAAGGACATGTGCCAGCAATCAGAACCAGCCTGCGCCTGCCGGGTCTATTTTCTTGGTAGCTCTGCCGCATTACAGCTGCAACTCTGATCTTGTTTTGTATCCAATTAAAATTGTCCCTCAGATTTTGAATGCCTGATTTTAGATGTGAATTGATCAATTATTGTTTTTTGAAACAAAATGATGTCAGTAGCTGCGCTTCATGTGCAACATCAACACGAGAAAGCAACACTAGAGGTAGATGAAGAAAACACCACTAACATTTCCAGTCTTGAGCTAAACCCACTCACTTGGCAGACACAAAGGAACAGTTTTCTCCAGCTTGTGGAATCAGTCCAATGTATGTTAGCATCTACAAAATTCACTTTCAGTAAATTCCATGTTCTGTTTTATGAAGAAGAAAAAAAAAACTGCACCCTGTAAAATGCTTATTTACACTAAAGTCAGAAACTTGTCCTTTCTTGAATAGAAGTCTTCAGCAGTGTTTTCTGGAAAGTTCTCCTCTTCTCACTGTTGACACTAACATTAACTGTTCTGCCAGCTGTTCTGCACAGCCAGTCTGCTGGCAGCAGATCAGCTGTCGTGACAGCACCCACAGGGCAGGTTGCAGAGGTTAGGTTATTTTTTGGCAAAATGGAGGAATTTTAGGTTGTTGACATCCGATTATGTAATACACCCCTGTATGTAAATCCTGATTCTTGAACAGGCGGTCCGTGGCCCCTAGGAGGTCCTCTGAGTGATTTTTATTTTTTCAAAAATTCTGAAAAGACACATTTGTAAAAAGAAAAAAAAAATCACACGATTCCTCCTGCAATTGTGTGATCAAGCTAACCTGATCGTTGCCTGACATTCGCCATGCTATAACTGCTGCTAGAATGTTTGTACATGTCACTAGCAGCAGTCAGTCACTATGGGTCCATTATATATACACACTATTGTGGGCCCAGTTTAATATGCAACATAATGTTTTACAATGTATGGAGTAGGGGGTCCTGCTCCTGCTCTCATCAGCTAAGGGATCCTTGGCTGACAAACATTGAGGACCTCTGATGTTAATCATGTAAAATCTATATTTATACAATGCCTGTAAAATAACAGTCATTGAGGCTTAAACTTAAATCCATTACATCAATTTAGTGGAATTTTCTATCATGGTTGATGAAGGCAAAACATGTAGAACCAGTTACATCTTTTCACTGAAGCATATTATTGTTAAAAAGAAAGAAAAAAAACAGGGAAAAGAAACCCATAACGAGTTGATGAGTAGGCTTTAAATGTATTGTGAGAATGAAGAGAAGAGAAAGCTCTGAATGGCTGTCAGGCTGATTGAACCTGCGGTTGAAGAGGTGGCAGATGTCAGGGTCAGGCTCTCAGCTCTAAGCTTTTCTTGGTTTTGTTCTGGACTATGGCAAATGATCTGAGGTTTGCTAGTTGTCGATAACAAAATGCAGTTTTCAATGCTTCAGTATAATTGCCAGCTGTCAGCTAATTTATCTCAGCAGCTGAGTTTTTCATGCATACTTTCTTCAGAATGAAAGCAAAAAAACAGCACGGAGAGCAAACACATAAAATGACGTGAGGCACCAGTGTCATGAAGATCAGCAAGGATCAAAACATGGCACGTCCTAAAATAAATTCAAGAGAGCGCTGTGTGAGCTGATGTTCACTTCTTTTGTTCTTCCAAAGATATTCATCTTTCTCATATGTCAACCTTACTTCACTAGATTTCCAACTTTTTCTCTCTAAGGTTACATGAGGTCAACATTTGAAAATGTTTTTATGAATACAGACTGTTCTTGGCTCTGTGTTATTTCAATATTACAGACCGTTTTAACAATCCTGTTGATTTCTTAATATTTTGACCTATTGATTTTATGATATGAATTTGCATTATTAAATCAAACTGAATAAGCTGTAACCATCATATAATGTTCTTGTTCTTTTCTATCTATATTACATAAAAACAGCTTTCTTTCTTTCTTTCTTACTTTCTCCTTGAAACTACATAATCTTCATAAAACCACAGGGTGTTAACTCATTATAGGTTAAGAAGATGGTCAATGATTCAAGTCTGTCTCTTTGCCTTCCTCTCTTACTTTCCATATTTCGATAAAACCAGTCAGTGTTGAGCCTTAATAGTCATGTAATAATACAGTTTTTATCCTTTGGAATTTTATGACCTTGACAAATCATCCAGAGACTATACAGGTGAGGTGATCACTACAGAATACATGGCCATTGTTACATGTGTGCAGCCCTTGGTTTTAAACTGTGTTTTTACATATTCCAGATGTTGATCGGTAAAAGGACCATGGCCCACTTTCTAACACTAATAAAGAAAATTCTGGATTAACCTTGAGACATTTGTATTATAGGGAGCAACCATCACTGAGAATATAGTCGGAAGAAATATGGAGAAAGTCTCTACAGTACGTCCCCCGCAAACACACACACACACACACACACACACACACACACACACACACACACACACACACACACACACACACACATGAATTCCACCCCCACAAACTAACCTGGTTTACACTGACAGCAGGTATTGGCACAGGTGTCTGCTGTAGCGCCGCTGGTGGAGTTACTGTGTTGTTGTTGTTTGAGTTGGTAGCACTGCGAGGTTCTTTCCTGGGGGCTGTTTTCCCACTGGGGGGTTTGCTTCGTGGCCTCGGGGGGTTCTGGTGCTCCAGGGAGGGGGGAGGCAACAGGTCCTTCTCCCTCGCTGCAGGGCTGCAGTGCGGAATGAACAGAATAAGAGGGAGCGTCACAATCCGAGTTAGATTCACCCTTGAGCAAGGCACTGCGACTGTAGTGCAGTTTGACACCAACAAGCAGTAGAGGATAATGTTTGCAGTGGCCAGCTCCAGGGGGTGGATGTGTGTTAAAATGGAAAAAAATAGGAGACAGCATGAAATAATTGAAAACAGCATGTATTCAGCTGAACTTGTTTGGATGTGAAAAGCTTAAAAATGGAAAGGGGAAGGGAAGAAGGGATTGTAGGAGAAAATAATCAAGAAAAGAAGAGAGGAAGTCAGTGTTTTTTCTTCTAATTAGCCTAAATTCACGCTGAGCAGCCAGTTTGGGATGGCTTCCACTCAGTCTGAGCATTTTTCACAACAGCTGTGGGAGTGACAGTGTTCAGTGGCCAGCTGCCAAGAAGCTCAGTGCTCCAGTGGAGCCTGTGAACACTCAAGTGACATGTAGTCTTAACAGTAACTGTAGTACTTATACCAATAACATGTGACATGTAACTTGTATAGTTATTGAAAGGGTAACACATTTATTTTGTAATAAATTAAATAAATAAATAAATTACCCCCCCCCCCCCCCCCCCAATTACCACAATAATTAGCTCATAATTTATTGAAAGTCACCCCAATACTATTTCATAGTAATACTGCTCCAATAGGCTGTTACTAAAAAGCTGGTCACTTACAGCTATCTATTAACTGCTTGTTGGAAAATAGCAGCAAATATTATTATTAAATATTATTATTAAATCATGTTGGGGTAATTTTCAAAAACATTTGAGGTAATTATTATGGTAATTTAAGGGTAATTTCAAATATGTTGCTTGTAATTATAACCTGTTTACCATGAAATCTTTGAACTTGTATAATAAAGTGTTACCATAATAACTTCTTACAAGGCTATACGTCAACATTACATTATTTGTGATCATGATATTTTATTGCTTTCAGTAAAGCAGCGATCAATAAGCAATACACAAAAAAAGCTGAATAGGATCTAAACTCTTAACTTGCGGTGTCCCCCAGGGAAGAGTCCTGGGGCCCTTATTCTTTTTATGATATACTGTATTACAAGTTATTTTTTAAAATCTTTATTAATGTTCAATAAAGATAAGAATTAAGTAAAGAATATATTGAAATTTGGCTCTCTGATAAAAAAAAAAACCCTCACATGTAAATCAAACTGAGAAAACATTCAGAATATTTAGTTTGATTTAAGATAATTAGCTCTTAGAAAATGCCATGGCACCAAAAGCACTAAAACACTAAATTGCTGACCAGGAAAGCATAAGACCACTGGCTAAATGCCAAATTTTGACCACAAAGCCATTTTCTCCATGGCTCATCCAAAAAGCTTCAGACTGCTCAAAAAAGTTGTCTTGGGTTGTATCCAAATTACCTCCCAATATAAATCTGAACCTGGTACATATTCATGATACCAAGAATACAAAAATAATTAAAACATGTCTCCCTAAGAAATTTATAATTCTTAGAATATAGTTCCTACTCACTCAGGTTGTCATAATTTTATCAACACAATACAATGGTCTTGTTGTTGTACAATGGTCTGTTATGGCCACTTTAATCAATCTAAGAACAGTATCACCACTTTTTAGGTGAAATGGTAAGCAGTGGATCAATATTTAATAATGCAACAAATTGTTGCTACAAGGAAACAATCACTCATAGTTTTACATTTTAAATAAATAATAGTTAAGTATACTTTTGGGATGTAGCCACTAATAGATGTTCAACAAATACAATTCAGTCAAAATGTTAATGAGGTCCCATCCTTACCTATGCTGGTTTGCTCTGGTCCATGTCTGGTTCTGATTATCTTCCACACTGTTTGATCTGTCTGTCCGTCTGGGCTGTTTCTTCCCTGTGGTGTTCCTCCTCGGGGTCGTGACCTCTGGTCCAGACAACAGGCCTGGCGATAGCCTCATCTTTGACCTCTGGCCCTCCCCTGACGCCTTCTGGCTGAGCTTGGCCTTGGCCTTCTCTCTGCCTGGGCTGCAAGGAGTGAGAATTGATTTTTTTTTCTTTCATGGTCAGAGACAAATTTTTTATCCATTGTTGCCTGCAAATTGTTCACCCTTCTGTCAGTGTCGAACAGATAGAATTTGAAAAATTACTTTTGAGGTTACAAATTTCCAAACAAATACACTTGTAGCTCCTACCATAAGGCTCCCCTTGTGTCCTTGTGTTCCACTGTTGCAGCTTGAACAGGGGTGCTGTTGGATCCGCAGGGCTTGGTCTTGGCGGCCGTACCCACTCCTGGTGCTTCACTCCCTGGAGAGAAAGTCTCTGGACCCTGTGTGATGGAGCCTGGGCAGAGGACCATTATCCCAGCATAAGTATTCCAATACAAACCAGATGCTTAATTTATTTTAGATGCAGCTGCTGTTTGACACAGTAAATATAACTGTCCATACTAACCTGTGCCATGATGCTCTTGCTGTAGGGGAACCAGGGGTTTGGTTTGAGCTTGGACCTTATTCAACCAGCTGTCAAGCTGCCACTTGTTGGTGGAGGGAGGCTCAGGCTATAGGGTGAAAACAACTTAAAGATTAATATATATTTCAGAAGTAAATACACTCTGCAACACTTTTTATTAGGATGGTTGTATCCATGGTGTCTGTCTAGTGTTTGGTCTGAAAAACTCAAAGGATGTCTACCAGGTAATGTTTACATATTTTAATGTTCGAAAAACACTTTTCTCATACTGTCCAATGCTGCAGCACCTCCATTCATCCTTCATCCATATCTGAATGCTCGCTCAGTTTAAGCACCTGTCTCTTTAGGGATTCCCCCCTGAAATAGCCCAGTCTGTTCTGATTGGTCAGCTCTCACAGGCCTGAGCAGGCACCACCCACTGTGTTTCTGCTTTAGCCCTGCAGGGCTGAGGTCGATTATGGCATAGTTGTGACATCAGAACAAGTACTAGAGGCTTGTTTAAAGGCAGAGTTTCTGAATACGGGCTGTGCTGATTTTACCGTGAATTGACCATTTTCATACATTCAGAGTGTTTATAAAGCACCCACACCTGCTTTATAATCAAAAATGAGAGACAATCTCACTACAATATGGGACCTTTTAAAGGTATTTTGTCTTAAAATCATAACTCATTGAAGAACTTTGTTTGGTTTGATCTGAGAGTAGCTCTATTTATTCCTGTGTTGTGGATTGTTTTCACATAAAGCTGCCTACGTATGTGCTGCATGCTGCTCAACAATTTCCTTTCTCTTTCCCTGCATGTCTCTCTCTTTCTCTCAGTGGGTAGGACGGCATAAGCCTATGAAACCAGGCAGCGTTGAGCCATTAAAATAATGTGATAAATAATGTTATAATTCAGCTCTCTGCAGTTGGAGTTTTATGACTTTGAGAGCACCACCCAGAGACCGTGGGAAGAGACCATTTAATGTACAGGCAGTCAGACACACTGTGAAGTGAACAGTGAGGAATCAGGGGGAATAAAAAAGGCAATGAAAGTGCATCTGTCTCTTTATGAAATGTAAACAAAATTGGAGACATTTGTCAGAGATGGAGACATCAGTATTTTTCACTGCCAGTTGTTCAATGATTGCTTAATGACAACAGCTAATGTTACCTCTGCCTTTCACATAAAAAGGGAACCAGCAAAATTAGATTTTGATGGCTGGCATAAACAAAACCTTGCATAACTCCAGTAATGATCAGATGTCTCCAAGCGGGGGTTAAAAACATGCATATGGCAACTGTACAGGCTGTTTATTGAACAATGGGAATAATCCATGAATCCAATGAAATTTCTTCCACAAAACTTTTTTTTTGTAGCTTCACATCCATAAACTCATGTGTACAGTTACACACACACACACACACACACACACACACACACACACACACACACACACACACACACACACACACACACACACACATTCACATGTAGAGACACACTTGTCATCCTACCTCTGGTGTGTGTGTGCGGGAGGCCTGATTATACTCGCTGTCACTGGAGCTGCTCTCTGATTCATCTGTGTCCGACTCTGAGCTGCTCTCTGATTCACTGCTGCTCCCTGATGCTCCGCTAACGAAAAGAAAGAATGAAAGAAAGAAAGACAGAAAGAAAGAAAGAAAGAAAGAAAGGATGAAAAGACATATCACAAAACAAAGAGTTATAGTTTCGGTGAGAAAACACATCCATGGCCACTGTCACTACTAACAGGGTTAAATCACAGTTTCACACTCAGCAGGGGGTCCTCACACAGATGCCCACTCTCTCCCTTACTATTATTTTAAATGACCACCTGCTAGCTCTATCTGTTAGAACTGAAAAGAAAAAGGAATTCTGTCTGCAAATTCAGAGCACAAGATTCAACTTTATGCAGATGATGTTTCACTTAATCTTCAAGATTCACTTCAGGAGGCAATCAGCATCATTCACTCTCTAAATACATCATCAACAGGTCTAAATTTGCATACTACTTATGCTTGAAAACCCAAGGTCAATGCTGAGTTGTATCTCAGTCACATTGTAGTGCTAGAATGAAAAATGTTCCTGAACTCTTAACCTCTTTACATAGGTTCCAAAAATAGTATAACCAAATTAACTTAATTTGATTATTTCAACTTTGTAATGGAAAACTAGTTAATCTGTCTGTCCACTCTACACCTTTATTTTCTTCACTACACTGTAAAATATGTGATCAGAATTTTTCTTGTTGATTTTACTGATTTTCACAGTATTTTGAAAGACAGGAAATGATCCAGAAAATTACAAAAATATACTGTGAATGTACATGTGTATTGTAAAATAACATGAACAATCTGTAAGTGTGAATAACCATTAAATTTCAATTTTTTAAAAACTTGTTAATGTTACATTGACGTTTAATACTATAATTACATGTATTAAATTAGATACAAAGTTTTGACCATTAACAGAACAAGTTATGATTCTGTAGTTACATTTACAACTATTGTGTAGTTACATACAACTATTTGTTAATTGACAGATACAATACAGATATCACAACAAAAACTTAATGTGTTTTTATGTATTGCACAACTAGCAACTTTTCTGTGAAGACACCATTTGGCTGTGATGCATAAGACAGTGCTGAGAGTATTGGAGTCAAAGACAGCTCACTTTTCCAATCATGTATTGTTCTGACCATGTTTTTCATGTTTGCTGTTTTATGTTACAAAATGAAAACGTTTAATTTTTTTTAGTGTTTGTAGTATTTGGTATGTATGTGTATCTTTAGAACATCATGTCATATTTTTAATTGTCATTTTTTAACTTTTTTTACACTGTCTATTTGTGTATATTTTTTTCCCCACCAAAATATTGCAATTACAAGATTTATAGGTACAAATATGAAATATTACAATTGTTTCAAGACCATTCTAATTTCCTGGACTTTCCTGGACACCCTGATGGATAGTACTGGAAACAAACAGCTGATAGATTAAAACTTGCACGTGTTAGGGAGCACGTTTCCTTCATTGCTATAAAATGAAGCTCTGTCATCCTTACTGACTCATCCTGACACTTACCTTCAATCACTGTCAGGGTAATTTGAGGCACCTGCTGGGACATGGATTTCTCTTGTGCCCCTTCTTTGTTGATTGCAGCTTCCCTACCAGTCTAGTTAGAATGAGTTGACTTGTGAGTGAGCTGGTTGTGAATGAACTGAAATGTTTGCCATTGGTAAGTGGTAAATAAGGTACTGGACATGTGTTATTGATTTGTTTATATTGAATGTGTGGCAATACAGCACAGTCTGTCTCAGTACAACTGCTGTTTTTCTGGTGTATATTTTACAACAATATATTTTGCTATATGTGGTGTAGCATGAGGTTGTTCTCCAAAGTTCTGGTATTTTGGGGATGCTAGAGATCCTGGGTAATGTCATTTCTCTGTATATTGTGGATATACCTTAAAAAGAATACTTTATGAAATCTTTCAATGAATCTGTTGATTCCCGTTACTACAGATGTATATTGTTCTTTCTATTTATTCTCATTTTTCAATCAAATTGTTTATCGTTGAGTGCCTGCATTTCCGTCTCTAGCCAGTTCATAAGACTTACAACGGTATCTTCAGTCTTATCTAATGTTATTTCCTGTGGTGAAGTTTCATCCTCATCTGTACACACACCCCTAGTTGACACAATTGACCTTGCTGCTAAGAAAATCTCCTCTACACTGCCACATAAATGAGAGTAAAAGAGAGGAGACAAACCACCACCAATCAGTTTGAATAAAAAAGTCTGCAACACTACAGAGGGTGATTGTATGACACATATCCCGTCCCTTTGCCTTAGCCAATATGCAGCCAATTGGCTGATATGTATCACAGCTGTACCAGGATACATATCAGCCAATCGTGTTGTTGCACTGACATAAGTGCACAGTTGAGACTCACAATAGTTTAATTCAATTCAATGTGGCTGATGACAGACTTTGATTATACATTGAAGAGGAGGATATCACACGAATGTACTAGGATTTCCAAGAAAGGTGATATTATTCAAACATTACATGTTAAACTTGCATTTGTTCAAGTGCTGAATGAGCTGATGGTGTCATGGTACTCTGGATTGAGCCATCAAATAAGTTGGTGTTGTGCAACTGTGCATATGTGTATAACCTGTGAGGAAAGTGTTTTTAAACCTTATTTGGGGACAAAGTCATCACATTTTTTAAGCATTTTTTAAAATCAGATTTGACTGGTCATTCTGTACATGCAGGTCTGAAAGTACGTGAAAGTGAATGTAAGGCTCTCTCCCCATTTATTTAGATTAGGGCCTGGTCTTGTTAGCCTGAAAATAACTGGTTGCGGGCTTTCCTGAGATGGCTGCCAAGTGGCGAGGACTTTTACTGCGGCCCATTGGAACAAAACACACATCTTTACATATTTTAAGACAAACCAATAACCTCATCTATGGATAAATGATGTACACTGTTATCAAAGACAAGATCAAGATATTTCATTATCGACTCCATCTGGCTCAAATAGCAGAACATAACATCAGATTGTTAAGTAAAAATCTCTCTCTAAGCTGTGTGAATTAATCTCTGTTTATCTGCTCTGTTGTGTTTTTGTCTCATTTCACCAATTTTAAAAAAGGATAATAATTGGGGAAGTCAGCCACCCTTTTACTGATTCAATAAAAATGAGTCTACCAACTCAGTATAATAAAGCTGCTAATAAACGCATAAACACAGCGTTTTGAACCTGTTCAATTGTCTCATCCTCTCTGGTGCCTTCGATGGCCTTGTGTTCATCCATCCCTCCACAGAGCTTTGAAATGGCCTCCTGGAGGCAACACACCCGCTCGTCCCAACTTAAGAATACACACAAATGCACTCGCACACACAGAAATTGCAATTATGTGTAGTCCTCCTTTTGTGTGTGTGTGTGTGTGTCTGTGTGTGTGTGTGAGTGTACACGTAATTTCAGTTCAAGGCTGCCATCACAGCAGGCACCAATCTGTGTGAGCAGTCAAGCAGCAAATCCATCAACTGTTCCGCAGGCAGCACACACACACACACACACAAACACACACACACACACACACACAGTGACAGATACTGTATAACGCAGTCTCTGCCCTGTTTTTCTTTTTCTATCATTACTCATCTCTTCTCTTTGTCTCTCCCTCCCTCTCTCTTTCAATTTCAATTGAATTTTCACCTCAGTTTGCTCTATTAGCATCGCAGTTGAAACAATATTGGCAAAGCATCGCGTTAAACTCCTTGTATACATGTTTGTGTGTGAGTGTGTGTGTGTATGTTTATATGTGTATTTTAGTCTTCCCTTTGCAGACCCTCCTCCACACAGCCATGTGTTTGGAAAACATATTATAGCAGCTTCAGAAACTGTTCTGAACAATATCAGAAAGCCAGTTAGATTCAGATTTTCCTCAACAATGCAAGTAGCCACAGAGGATAGGAACATCTTGTCTGTCTGAGTTTTCATTTCAGTGTTCATTGCTAGTGCAGGCTGGTAAATCAGCATCACAATCAAACAAGTAATATAATCAGAGATGCGATTCACATTCAGTAAGTTATTGCTCATTACATTCAGCTCTCTCTCTGAGCAGCAGAATTTTAAAATCTTTCATCCACAATATTTCTAAATATCCCGGGGAAATTATTGACAAGGCCAAGCACATGAAGACAAAAAATTGCAGAATATCACTACAGGCAGGGCAAGGAAATATAACAGAAGTTGGCCTTAAGAGAAGAATCTAGCACTTTAAGCACTGATCGTATATCCAATTAAGTGTGAGAAATATTGCTTTAAATAAATGTAGTTTTAAAGCAGACCAGTACCTCAGCCTGTCAGTGGCAAAAACAAGCACTTTTAGTGGACATAACTTTGTAGGTTGGAGTTGCCCCAAAGGATTACATTGCAGCCATTGCAGAGGTGATCTACTGGACCAATTCCAAAATGTTTGGTAAGTATGAATCCTTTACACACCAAAACATGCAAATATAGAGCCCGAGTTTAAAAATACAGGAATTCTCCTTTCACAACAACTTGTATTTTCCATTGTAACAGGATGCTAATTCTCTTTCTTAGAGTGATTGCTATGGCATATGATTCATCCATGAAGATCTATGTTGGCAACTTACAGAGTGAATACTACTAACTCTGTTATTATTGCTCAGTCCACTTAGCTAACGCTTTTAAAGCCTTGAAAGTGCTGCCAGTGCGTAAGTTATTACAATACTTGCAAATACCAAAACTCCCCATTAATGTTCTTGTCTCTGGTGATGGGGCTGTTATAAAAGTATAATATCTTTTCTACTGGACTCATTTTATGTTAAAATCCCTGAGATACGAGGATTGTCAAACATTGTTTCGGTTTTTATGGTGAACAGTCTGTTGGATTGCAGAAAGACTGAGGTAGAGATGCCAGACAGATGGCCATAAGAGACATTTCCTGGACTTATGTCCCTGTAGGTTGTTCATGTCCCTCAGTGCCTTTAAAGAGGCTTTTGATGTATAACTAAAGAGAACCAAGAGCCCTGTGAGTCAGCAGCTCCCTGTTGTAGCAGAGACTTGTTACTGTTCGTGATTCAAATCCAAGAGAATGTACTGACCAGACTGTGGCACAACTAAAGTATGCAACATTTTTATTCATCTCTTAAATTGACTGAGCTTTTTGGACAAACAGTTGGAGCCAAAATGCTTATCAGGTTTGTGTTGCTGTTGAGAACAGCAGCAGTCAGAGCGTTTCTATCCATCTGTTTTTACATGCATTTCAAATTAGCACTATGGCAACGGCAGCACATGCAGATGCAACAGATGGTAGCTCCTTCTAATTTCACTATATAATTATGTTTTTAACTGTTATTTTTTCTGCTTTATTGCTGCAACACGTATTGCCTATGACAGAAATACATTCATCAGCATTGGAGAAGAAGCGCAGGTTTTGCATTAGGAGTAGTGGCCTTTGAGATGATATGGTATTCCTTCGCCCCCCTCAGGGTTCCTTAAACCCCGAGAGTTTAAAAAAATAGCAATAATACAGGAGACATGACCTCGGTGTCTTAAGCGGTAGCTACAGCTCGGTACATCAACATCCGAGTGTTTTCATATTATTTATTACTGGAGAATAAAAATGATCTGAAATTCTCCTCAACTGAATCCACATTAATTGGGAGAGGACGTGCAGCCAGTCGATGATTCACAGATACAGTCCAACTGCTACACAAAATAACACCATTTGGTGGATACTTTTCATCCAAAGCACCTTATTGTTTGATGAGTGCCTGCATTTTAACTCTGGGAAACAAATCACTTCCCCTGGTGGGCTAGCCCATTTTGTCGATCAGACATTTGGCAAGAAATCAAGGTGTCTGCTCTGTAGAAGTGAGCTGCTCTCACTTGTCATTAGAGCTGCAAAAGCTGGATAAGAAAGGATTTCTCTGATTGCTGAGCTTTGTCCTGTATGAGCCTGTGAGCCTGGAGCAGTTAGTAGAATGAGTGATATAAGTCTGGTCTTGGTGTATTCGCCGTCTTATTATTGGATGTTTACAACATTAGATGCCTCTTTAACTCGATGAGCGGAACTCTCCAATGTGCTGTACATGCTAGACAGAATCAGGCAAGGCACATTTAATACATTTGATGGTTCTCTTTTTATGCCATTTCATATCATCCTTTCATTTGCCAAAAAATAAAAATTGACTGGAAGCGTGAAAAGAACCCGTATTTCCCACACTGATATGTTTTTGTTTAAATAGCGCTGTGTGAAGTTAAACGAAAGCGTGAGTGTCTTTTCCTCTCAATGGGATTTTCAGTTGAGTGCTCTCTAGCCTATTTTATTCTGGCAACATAAACAGTATGTGCTGGAGGAACAAGATGAAAGGAGATGAGTGTGTGAGTGAAAGCATTACATCTGGCTCGCTTTCCTCCTTTTTTTCCTCTTCTCAGGAATCAGCCATCAGCCGTCGAAAATAATTTAATGCCGGAGTCGGTGCCAAATTAAAATGCAGCGCCAGCTGGTGCAGACTGACAGACTGGCTCTTTACTGGACATTTTAGATGCATTTCTGTGAAGTTTGGTTGAAGTTAAGACATATAAACTTCATCCAGGAGTGAGCCTATTTACTATATAAAATATATTGTCCTTGTAATCAGTTATTGGGCTATTATACTGTAGTTCTTTGTCCACAAAGCAAAGTTTAGCACATTCGTTAAAAGGTATTTTTGGATCTTTCATCTAGCTCTCATTTCCTTATCAGCCACATATTGTTGACATGCTTTGTTTCCTCATTCAAGCATTCAAAATTTCTGTTTATCTGCAAGTAAAAACATAAAAAACAAAGGAAAACACATAACACAAACATTATATAAACAATATATCAAAAACAATTTCCTCTTCACTGTTTCATACAGCTGCCTTCCTGTCTTGTCTACATCTTACACATCAATGCAGGTCTTTTGCTTATTTGGGACGCACAGCCTTCACTCTCTATTTTCTGTGTGTACGCCTGTGTCAATGTTGCATAAGTAACACAGATAAGACTTACAAAATAGCCTTTGTCAGATCTTCAGGCTCCGGTGGAGGCTTTGGTGTCTGTCTGTTTATTTGTGTGATAAAATCACAAGCACAACAGGGGAAATGAAAGCCTTACAGCCCTAACAAAGTGATCTGTTGGCTTGATACGTCCAGTGGGCCTCACAAGATCCACACGACACCCACATACTTACGGACTGCAACTGAGCTAGCATCAACACTCGGGGTACACGGTGACTTTTTAAATCTGTTGGTATTCATGGTTGGTACCGTTGACAAGGTCGAGTCACTTTTTACAGCACACCTGAGAGAGTTACTGCTGTCTGAATGCAGGTCAGTTCACTTGTGTTATCAGTTAAAGGGGATAATGACCTGAAAGTAAAGTCACTCCTGTCATTCATTTCAATGAGGCAACTGGTATGATGCAGCAGGAGTGCCAAGGAAATAAAACATCACCTTCATTGGCCAATCAAATTTCTACTGTTCACCTCATAATCATCAAAACAGAGGATTCAATGATTGTCTCTGCTATAACTACCTATCTCAAAGCATTATAAACCACTGTGCAGTAATCTATCACTCAGGCTGGACTTCCCGGATCATATTTCATTCATCCGCTTTCAGTCTGAATGCCTGGTAATAACATTATGAGCTTCAAAAGACTGATTGATATGTGGTTCTATAACTCTGCAAACTAGCAAGTAGCAATTTAACAAAGCAACTGAGATTAATAATTAAATAAGATTACGAGTCAGCACAAATTTGAACCAAGTCAGCGTTCAGCTACATTTCCTGCTCCTTCCATTCTGCCCTATCTCATCAGTCCTCATTATGGTCTACTTGAATTGGACTGAACTTAAGGAGATTACATTGAAATGAAGTGAATTCAACTTTCTTGTCACTGTTTAAGTACACCTACATAGAAAACTGTTCATTACTATAAGGAGTTAAAGGTCCAGTCTGCATTTTCAGACAAATATATTATAGGCTAATCTTATTTAATTCAAGTTTTTGACTAAATAATGAAGAAAAAAATAAACAATGGTATGATACACTGGATGAAACATTCCTTTTTTCTTTTCAGAAACTTGAAAAATTGAGTGGGTATTAAAGCAACATTATGTAGAAATTGGCATTTTGTGTGATTTGGCGCCCCCCCCACAGTTTCTGAGTGCAACACCACTGTGGTATATACAAATCCCAGGTCTGTAACAGTTTGTCAGATGTAATGTAGGTGCTAACTACAAATAAAACTCATTACGTCATAAAAATGTTATGTGTTGAAAACCCTCTCACTGAGGTTACACAGAGCAGAAACAAGTGATAGAGACACCATTCACCCTGTAACAAGACACCGTACCATCAGAATGGTTTTGAAGCTGTTTTAAGGTTAAAAAAAAAAAAGAAGACAAAAAAGGTTTTAAAATACAGAAATTTAAATTGTAATACAAGGTTTTTTTCTTTTTCATGGTCAAAAGGTATGAGCTAAATCTTTAAAAAAATAAATCATTTTCATTTCCCATTTTGTTCAACAAAAACAAAAAAACACTACAAAACAGAAATGAAAAAAAGGCCTGTTTTTTCATATTCTGGGGCCAAATGTGGTAATTTACAAGACAAGAGCACCAGATGGAGGAATCCTGTGCCAGACAGTGTTGTTTAGTCCAGGCTAAAATGTCTTTGGAATCCTACTCTTATATGATTTTAGACTGACTGATTTAAAACTGTTGGCTATAAACCAATTTCACATGGTTGTAGTCGTGGTCGTCCTGAAGAAAAGAAAACTCAGTCTTGAGGAAATTATGAATGGTATACTGTAATTTGAGTCAAACTTTCTTTGTTTAGCCATTTCTAAAATCATATAAGATTCAGGTTCCAAGGACATTTAAGCCTGGGCTAAATCAACACTGTCTGCCACATGTGCAATCCTAGATATGAAGTTCTTGGCTTGTAATTGTAAATGATCACATTCGGTCTCAGAATATGAAACAGGCCTTTTTTCATTTCTATTTTCAAGTGAACAGTAAATTTCACTCTTACCTTTTGACCATGAAAAAGAAAAATACCTTAATATCATTTTCTGAAAAGAGGACTGAACGGCCAAACATCAGACTGTCACTGTTATAACTCCTCTTCTTCTTTTGCAACAAACATGAAGTGAGAGCTGCTGCTAGCTCGTCACGACACTGACTCAATCTTCATCTCACAGGATGTGGTAGCAGGTCGTGGCAGATTTTGCCCTCCACTTTGCTCCTCTCCTCAGACTTTAGCGGACTGTTTGGTCACCGGAGACAGGATGTCAGGACCATTTTCCCTCTTTAGTCTGATGCTTTGCATGTTCAGCCTTGACATGAGCACATTTCTCATCTACCACCTGTATTTATTGATTGTGTCCTGAAGGCTCTTGCCTCACTGGTGAACTCCTCAACCTGCACCAGGGATGGTGCAGGTTTTCTTAAGAAAATATCTCTTGAAGATCAAGATGGGTCTGATTTTAAATTCTTTAAAAATACATTAACAAGATGGTGAAAACCTGTGCTCCTACGCATGGCAGGATTTGATTATATATTAAGCTACCTTTAGCCAAAAATATAACAGTAACATAACCCAACAGGGACACTTGAACTAGGATTACAGAAAAGGAAACTTTTTCTGCTTCAGTTTGTTTTGAGTAGCTTTATTATAACATACATACGAAGCTGTAGCTACAATTGTTGCTAAGTTCATGTCCTCTGTAATATTTTAGGTTTCAGGTTTCTTACAAATGGTCCAACCAACTGACCAACCAACCAGCCAATCAACAAACCGATCAACCAACTAACCAATAAATCATCCGACCAACCAAACAGAAACAGGTAAAGACATAACATTCTTTAGTATTGTCTTCCAGAATTACATACAACGTTAATATAGTCCATCATTTTTTGATTTTTGTAAAATTTTAAAGAGTGTGGTCAAGAATGAATGAGTCAAGTTAAAAATGAATGAGGTGGGTGGGGTTGTGCTAGGGGGGAATTCGTGACCTTGCTTTATCTAAAATCTTGGCTGCAGCCCTGCATATATGAATGTTTAATTACACTCTCAGTGAGGTTGTTTGCTATGATCCCTGGTTAAAGTGTGAAAATATATTGATGGATGTGTAAAATATATTCATTCATACTGTACTGCCCCATTTTTCATACATGGTTTCATAAAAGAAGCCGATATTAGCATCCTTTAATCGTTATGTTTTCCTCGTGTGCTCTTTTAAACCCTCCAGGGTCCATCTGTGTAACACTGTATGTCTCAGTTTGGGCTGTGTCACCATTAATTAACCAGCAGAAATTGAACATAAGGAGGACAATCAACAGACAATAGACAGTTACAGTTTCTGTCCCTCCTCTCAATCGCTGCTGCTGGAAAACTGAATTGATCAGCCTCTAAAAACAATGGAGCGGGTGGCTCGGAGCCAGAGAGGCCGTGACTCAGATAAACTGCAGCCAGAAGAGACAAGATGTAACAGTGTAACAGAGTGTGAAGCAGCTGAAGCAGGAGGATCGGGCCCAAAAACAGGTAAATATGGGTTCTTAAGATGACTGAAGAACTGAGTGAGAATATGTAGAATCACAAGGGTATTACAGGAATGTGAAGTGAAGATGTGGAGGCCATCTGGGCTCAGTTCATCTGTCATCTTATCATCTGCCTTCAGCTCGCTGGTTCTGCCCTCCACTTGGCAGGGCTTCCCGCTGCACAGCTGGCTTTACAATCTCTCTCTGTCTCTCTCTCAATCACTCACACTCTCATGTGTGTGAACACTCCAGCGTGTGTGTGCATGTGTTTGCATGCATACTCGCGTGTGTGCTTGTTTTATCCGACTCCGGGCTGCGTGTAAACCTGTGATATGTGGAGCATTTTGAGAAGATTTATCATGTTACCCCATCGCAGTGTGCCAAATATATAAAGCTATCTGACCCATTAACAAGACGCTGGTGCGTAATTGTGAGAGAGGTGGAGGAATACCATTCACACATCAATCATTATCACATCCATGATTATATTCCAACGTATGCATGTGTGTTATATGTACATAGTGTGTATGTTATTGCGCTAATTATTCAAAATCTCTCAAAGATTTAGGTAGGTAGGTTTAGCAAAAACTCTTATTTTGAAGGGCGCAGTTTAACACCCATGGAAGAGACTGAGACTAATTATTCAATGACACACACCGGAGTCATTTTGACATCTCTGCATGTCATGAAGAGACAATTTGGACTCAAACACACCATTTACACCTAATTAAATGCGATCTATATCACGTTATCCTGATAAGGAAAATGCATGATAATGCAAGCTTTGAATGCGTCGTGAACAGAATGTGATTGGATCATCATGACATTGATACAGATATTTGTTTTTTGCTAAGTAAAATATAGGTGGGTGTTCACATTTAGAGAGTGAGCAAGCCAGGAAGCTGAAAGAAACATGGCTCTAGTTATGGATAAAACATCTATTATGTGCCACGAAAGTGACAAAAGTTGCTTTTTAAAAATTAAAGTGATGTGGGTGGAAAGTAAATGACATACAGTAAGAAATTGTGTGTGACTCATCTGTGCAGCTGACCTGCTGTAAACAAAGTATGTATTTTATCTAGTCACAGAGTAGCCTACACAAACATACTGCGACACACTTGGACAATCTGACTCAATATTTTTATATGAAAAAAGGAATAACTTAATGTATTACATATGCCGAATTTACAAGAGAAGACAAATAATTATGAATATGTTGCAGCCATAGTTTCACAAGTATATAAAGTTTCCCCTAACTCAACAACCCACAAAACTTCATGTTTTGTAAAGGGAGTCTGGGGCTGACTTGCAGCCACCTCAAAATCCTCACTGAGGACAGAGATCCCATCTGATTAAGGATAAAGTAATGTCTTAAACATACCAGGGGTAAACACAAAGACAAGATCTGATCGTGTTTTATCTTGATAATGTATCCAGATGGAGATCTCTTTTTAATACTAGGTGTAAATCGGGTTAAAATATAATTCTTTAATGTCGTTTTTAAAGGGCCATTCTACAGTGTTGCGAGTCTTTGTGAAGCAGAAATACAGTTTAACATAACAAGTGTTATGTTGATGATTTCCAAAGTTTTCCGACTATATTATAATGGGATATCGGTCTTTCATGTACTTTGAAATAGCAACCGTTTCATAATATGACTTATATGTGTTGCACTTATATGCACATATATGTGTTACTAGGTGAACATATTTCTAATTTTACATTTTGACATTTTGAGAAATCTGCGTTGCACGGCTGGTGTGTACCTGCACCCACCTTTGGGGAGCATTTTGTGACTCCCTTCTTGGTATTGCACAGGGCATTTATAATAGAAAGACCCTGTGAATAAATTGTTTTCAATTGCAGGGAAGTCATGCTGATGTAATTTCTGGTGCCTTGCAATAAAATACTGAAAGACAGTCATGGGAAGTGTGGTTATTATTCCGTACTGTACAACTCGAGGCAGAAATAGACTCACTATATGAATGCATTGTTTATCTGTGTAAGGTGTGTGTGCATGTGTTTCAGTCATCTCACCCCGGAAATCAATCGTCTTGCACACTGCATTGGGGATTATTGTGTAATTAGTCAAGTTGAACATACAATAACAAGATTGTACCCTAACATCAGACAAACTCATACAGTGCATGTATTATAGATGGTAACTTGTGTGTCATAAATTATGAATTTAGAATTATGAATAAAACTTTTGCACATTTTCAAAAGAACAGTTGCGGATGGTTTTTCAGCATCTGCGACGTCTGCACGAGTGTATTTGTGGTTGTGTGTGTGATTCTGTGTGTGTACGTGTGTGTTTGCCTGGGGCAGTACTGTGGGGAAGGCTATAATAGGTTTCCATTGCTACATATGTAGTGTAATGCTCCTTGGCAGCAGCAGGAGTGACGGTGTTTGAAGAAGTGCATCACATTTGAACTTGTGTCACACTTGATGCCCCTGACTGGCAGGGTGCATCCAAGGGCTTAACCTGCCTGTGTGTCTATCACGGCAACATGTTGGTATTTATTATTGATCATGACTGTGAACAAAGTTACATTACAGCAGAAGTACAATGATATTTCTTGTTCTTTCCTGCAGTTAAATTTATTCTACGTATACATTACTGATTAAAAAGTAAACTTCTATTTGTCACCGGTATCATATCTGGTATATGAAAGTGCTGCTCAAATACTAAGAAGTGTGGACTTGAATTGGTCAACATTTTACCCATGAGTCCTTGCTGTTTTACAGTTATCAACACCACCTGGTTAGAAGAAGAATGAGACAGTAAACGTAACCTTAAAGGTTGAGTCACACCAGCTTTAAACAGACACATTTCAGAAAAAAGTAAGATACATTTTATGTTTCATCTTTTTAAACAGAGGAAGCTATCATAGCTTAGCATCTGCGTTGCACAATTACAATCTATTTAGCCGTCGCTGTTGGAGTCTAAACTGATGCTTAAAAAAAAGGAATAGTCTGCAGTTACGACAGAGTCAATGGTAAAAATAAGTCAATTAAATACATTATGTGAACTGTCCTGTTAGCAACCAAGCTAGCTATTATGCTAAATGCCCGTTAGTTAACTGAGAGTTGACAGGACAGTTAGCTTGGAGAGTTGTTGTGACAGGCTAGTGCTCGAATGTTTCTGACTGACTTGTTAGCAGTTAGCTACAGTAAACTGACACAATATCACCAGGCTTGAAGAGACCAGGGGTTAAGGTGTGTTATGTTATTTTTTAACAAACTGAAGTGTTTTTGGACTTCATGTTTATTCGCCTCAGAACCCCGGTGTACTGATGCTACAAACAGTAGTTTTAGCTTGCTAGCAACATATGCAGCAACCATGTGAGTGTGAGTCGAGTGTGCTGGGTCTCTTGCCGCAGTCGGGTCGTGTTTACTGTCTTCACCAGAAGAGTCCTTATGAACGCTCCCCCCTCGTGGTATTCACAACCTGGTAAATGTAGATTTTCTGAAAGCTCCAAGTTCATAAGTTGTGATGTGTTTGCTGACATTTTCAGAAGTGCCCGAGGCCATGGAAGTACATTTTCGCTTTTTTCTTCAAGTCAATTTATTGTAATTTTTGTTGTATAGAGTTTTTCACCATCGTTTTATATGTCTGAGAGAAAAGGATGATTTTACATTACATTACACACTTGGTAGCCTGCTAAATTGCAGTGATGAAATGTACATTTACTGTACTTAAGTGCAATTTTGCAGTACTTTACAGTACTTTCTGTTGCTGTACTTCAACTCCAATACATCTTGGAGGAAATGTTGAACATACTCTAGTTGCTTTACGGACTGCATCAGTGTCAAAGCGGCACATTTCTAAATTAATGTACTTTATCTGCAATCAAATTTAAAAAACAAAAACAAAACACTGATCAGAAAAATGCTGAATACTGGATAATGTTATGCCTCAACAAACTAAGTAAACAAACTTTGTTTTCATGACTGAATAAACTGATACACTTGTTTATATTTGGCGGACCCTGCCACCTACACAGTTCAAACAGTGTTCTGGGGACCTTATTTTCCTCTGAGAACAGCTTGTTTATTCAGTTATGGAAAAAATAAATATTTCTGGGTTTGTATTATTACCTCATTAATTTTGTAAATATTAAAATTCTGAGTTTGAATTTCATCTCCAGAAACTACACTGACTTGACTATTACTACTATCACATTTACTCTTGACTAAAACTAGCTTCTTCTTCTATTCCAAAAACATTCTGCAAAGTTTTGCTGTTGATGTTCAGAGCTCAGGACACACTGACTTGACTGAACTTGTACCAGTCTGTTCTTTATTATTGATCATGAACATCAGCACAGTAATCTCTGTTGAGTTATACTATATCATCTCCTAAATGAACCATGTTTGACTGAAATTTCCGGTGCTAATTCCATTGACAGATACACAGTGCCTATAAATGGATTCTTCGTCAACATCCACTGTATTCAATATAATTCACAGCACCACTGATTAAAATAACATCAATCATAAAACTATAATGATACTACTCCCACTATGATTACCAACTCAACTCTTACTCCTTCTATAACTAATTCTATTGTACTAAAATAATTAGAGTAAGAAGACAAATCTACATGACTCCAAGCAGTTTTCCTCACCAGAGTGTATATGATAAAAGATACACACGGATATAATGAAGAAAATACAGAGCAGCAGATCGCACAGAGATTTAAAGATTATTGAGCAGAAACATAAAAATGATAGGGTTGAATATACACTATGGTGGTGGGATGGATGGGGTGGGTGGTTGCATGTGTGTGTGTGTGGCAGCAGAATAACGATTGGTATGTGGGTGAGGTTGTCAGAGCGAGGATTTAAAAAAAAAAAAACGTGTGTGTCTGTATGGATGGTGTGAGGCGTGTGGGTGAGAGAGAGTGTGTGTGTGTGTGTGAAAATGTGTGTGTGTGTGTGTTGCTCCATGGGGGATATAGCCAGTGGATCGCTCGCAGCATCTTTAGTCCCAGCGTCCCCGCGGACATGTGTATGTGTGTGTGCGGTGTTGAGTAGATTGGGCTGCAGAGTGAATGGGCTCATTAGCGGTAGCAGAGTAACACATGGCCTGGGGCACACACAGACACACAGCACTCTCTCTCTCTCTCTCTCTCTCTCTCTCTCTCTCTCTCTCTCTCTCTCTCTCTCTCACACACACACACACAGTCACACTCCAGACTTGCATACTAATGTCTTCAGACTGTGAACACAACGAGCCTCATTTATAAAAGATTTCTTATATTCTTATGCGCCAGTCTGGGCTTTACAACACAATCCAAGCAAAAAGATGAACTTGTGAAAAATTGATCTCGGTGCCAAAATCAGCTGTTTACATGAATTCTCACCAACGTTCTGTGATGTTACAAATGCAGCTAACATTTTTTCTAATGATTAATTAGGTGACATGTTCCCCCAAGATGTTACAGGGAGACAATAATGTAGCACAATGTGTAGCCCACACACAATGTGATTGTGGAAAATGGAAATAGACATGACAGAATTCACAAAGACAAGAACGGTTATTATAAACAGTCTTAAATCTACATTCCAGCTTGTTAGATTTATTTTCAACTAAATTATCCATAAATTAGATGATGAAGAGCTGACGTATTAGCTTAAATGAGATTCTTGTGTCAGTATAAACACACATGGACTCCAAACATGGATTGGCATCAAAGAATATGATTTCTGGGTAATGAAGTTAAGACATTGCAACCAATAAGATAAAAGTAGCTCTTACAACATGCACTACAACAGCTCAAGCTCTCTTGATGATCTGAAATATCTTCTACTCTGTCACTAACCCCCAAGGTGTGTTCAATATTTTACATTCACCATCAAATCAAGTCTAGATTGCCAGTTTTAATTTTTAAATTCCACAATAAAATACCCTCAGACTGCCATAGATGTGCCTCTTTGGCTGTCTTTATAGCCTTTGCTGTGAAAGGAGCGGCCGTGAATTTAGTTCTGTGTTAACCCTGACTTAGACCTGCTCAACTGAAGTTAGAAGTACTCAGATAGTTGACTTAAAGCTGCTCAAATCAATAATTTTCATTATCAATATACAGAACATTTTAGTGTCTTACAGCTAATTGTTTTGGTTAACGGTCCACAGCTTTACCAAACTGGGTTCACTCTCAATGCTCTCATCAACCCCTTCAGCAAAAAGAAGCAGGTATTTTGGGTTTTTTTTTTTATAGCAGGCAAGCTTTGAGAAACCAACTGTACACGACCTGCTCTACAGCAAACAGACCAGAAAGACAAGAAGCGACTGGCTGGTGAACACAGTGTAGCATTTAGCAGCTATCAAGCCAGATATTTCAATGGGTTGGAGGAGACCAAAAACAGAGCTAAAGGGAGAGTGGATATTGTACTTCAGGTGGACAGAAACATGACTCCAAATGAATAAATAAATATTGCTCTGTATCTGCCTGATGTGTAAACAGGAAACAAGTTGCTATATTACGTTTACAATGTACCAATATGCCAGAGTTGTGTTTATAGCTTGATTTTTCTGACCTCATGTGGGCAAAGATCAAAAACTGCAACTTTAAGTAAAAGTAGTGATGCTACGTTGTAACAACACTTAATTACAAGTAATATTCCTGCATTTACAATTTTATTTAAAGGAGACATTATGCTAATTTTCTGGTTCATAATTTTATTCTGGGTTACTGCTAGAGTAGGTTTACAATCTTTAATGTTAAAAAATGTGTTTTCTTATACCTTCCAGTGCTGCAGCTCTGTATTCCCCCATTACACTGTTATATTATTTAAATGTCATTATAGATGCATTAATATCTAATATCAAATTTAAATGTTGTAACCAGTGGAGGTGGAGCTTATCATATTTTAGAAAAGTGTGACATGCTTTGTTTATTGTAATTCAATCTGCAAGAATATCAGCCAAATAACTACCACAACTATACATTTAAGTCCTTTTTTCTCTGAACTGTAGTGGAATAGAAGCAGAAATTAGCACAAAAATATTAATACTTTTTTATCTTTAATACTGTTTTATCTCAAAGCAATGTTAAAGAAAAGGGTTCCACACACAAGCAAGTTTATTAAAAATCTAATACTGCAGCCAGAGTTAAGCTTTTTATTTCAACAACACGCCACCTTGATACTCCCCCGTATGTTCACCACATGCTCTCTGTTTTGGATGAACGTCAAATGTTAAATTTGTGTGAAGCTATAATGAGACTAAAATTAGTAAAAAGAAGTCTAAGGAAACCTTACGTAGTGACCTTGTCTCATTATACGGCATATGTACATTTACACTATTTATAAAGACACACAGGATTTTATATTTCTTCCTTTGAACCATAATCCCGTGTGAGCACGCAGGAGCATGTGGAAAGATTTATGCCCTAACAAACTAATAGTGAGTGTAGAAGACATCTGCTGCCTAATTTCTAGTGGTACAGAGTCGAGTGTGTGAGTGCAGGCTGGTGACTGGGGTTATCAAGTGGGCACCTGCCATCACAGATGCTTCAGTGAATTAGAGCCACTACACCTCCAGAAAGCTTAATAGTGGTTGTTTCTGCAGTAACCTTCAAACATTACTAATCCCAGACAGAATCTTTGATCCACACTCAGACTCCTTAACAGCATCCATTAGCCTGAGCCTCTCCATCTTACAGATCATAGGTTGACAATTAGTAAAAAATTGTAGATCTGTGCACACACACTGAAGGTTATGTGTCTCTGGACGTTCCAGTGACATCTCTGACCTTAACAGTTCTTCCAATAACAACTACAGAAAAAAGGCCAGAGACTCATCCAACACACTGACCATGGCTGCCTCAAAATGTGTGCTTTCAGAGCAGAGAGCATTTATTTACAGCGTGTTGTTTGGTTGATGTTGAAAGGAACATACTGCATTGACTTTCTGTAGTCTGCCAAAGACATACTGACCAGCAGACTATATAGAAGGATGATGCTTGAGTTTGACTTTACCTAAATTGCATTTCTCTCACATTTAACAATTTGTTATATACCACAGTTTATCACAAAAAATATGTCATTGAGATAAATCAACCACTATGTTACGACGCAGAATGTGGCTGTTTGTCTTACCTTATGGCCGTGCCTCTGGCCTTGGGCTTGTCAGACACCTGTCAATACACATACACAGAAACCATCAGTTACAGTATGTTCATATATTCAGTTTGAATTTTCAGCACAGTTTTACTATTTATTTAACCGAACGCAGAAGTCAGTAATTAAAGGAGGCAGGACAAACGTTACAGACATACAGGATTTAACTAGGAGGTTTTTCCATAGAATCAAAGATTGTAATACAATGAATGTGTCTGTGATATAAGAGCGTACGACACCAACATGATGATGAGTGTCAGTGTTTGTGCTTCTTGTTTGGCTGATCATGTTCATCAGGAGCAAATGTGAGGCTGCTTGTTAAATATCTGACAGACAGTGAAGATTAAGTAACAAAAAATATGCTTAAATCGAGCCTCTAATAGTTTTATTAAATATATTATTGGTAACTTATGTCAGTTGACAGTATCAACTGATTGATGATTAATGATTATATTCAGTGGTTCAATAGAAATAATGAAGAAAATGTAAAAAAAAATTGCTAAATGCTATTACTACAATTAAAAAATGTGTAAATTCAGTTGTACAAATAGGATCTGTCTTTGTAGCAGCAGCAGCAGCAGAAACAAAAACAAAAAGAGAAAAACATTTTCACATTCTGTGTCAAGGTGAGTTATTGAAGTTGTTAAGCTTATCAAAAATTGGATATTAAAAAGAAATGTGAGATTTTGTGAAAAAAGTTGTGAGTGTTAAAAAAAAAAAGCCACTTATATACAGTCATAATATAATTATGTTTTGTTACAGTATGTTATTTTGGGGTTCTTGGTCCTCAGAAATGACACCACTGACAGGAACAGCAACATAAAACATTATTTTATAGCCTTTTCTGAACAAAGTACTTCACAGAGAATAAAAACCACAAAATAAATAGAACCAATCAATACAACTTGAAGACACTATCCAGCGTTTCCCTTTCACCCATTTAAACCTCGACTCCTCAGACCTTCACTTTTTTTCCTGTCTCCTCTTAGAGAACCACGCCGAGGCTTTCTTGTCATTAAAGCGAGAAAAAAACCCTCTTTTTTTCTCTTTATCTTCTCTTCTTTTATCCCTTGTTTCCTCCCTGCCCTCTCCCTTCACCCCAGCCTCTGTTCACTCATTTATTTCTATTCATACTTTCCCTCCTTTCAGTAAAAGAATGGGGTGATTAGGTTTGTCAGTGAAGCCTTTCTTCCCTCCCTTTCTCCCCTCTCATCTTCTTCTCCTCCCTCTGTCAACCCTGAGTCAATTTTGTACATGACTACATCAATTATGAGAACAAAACAAAAACAGTAAACTCAATTTCTGAGAATATCAGCCGTTAATTCATCTTCAAGCACTGAAACCCGACAATTAAAATGAATTACTGGAACAAAATCAGGACCTTTTCTCGCCTCTGGCTTGTTGTCTTTCTCTCTCTCTCTCCAGGAATAAGGTGATTAACTGGACCAGTGAAGTTTCTGATAGATCGATGTGTAGCTGCGGGCTACAACAACAAACCTCCTCAGATCTTTGGCTTTGGGAGACTTGCAGGGCTTGTGGAAAGGATCTACGTGTGAATATATTTAGCTAGCTGGTGGCTTTACTTGGATTTAAATAAAGAACAATCCAACCAGTATTTATTCACACAATCTCCTCGGTTTCAACACGGCTGGAAGTATTGTTCCTGACATAGAGGACAAGCTGTTTTACCCAAAGCAAGACAATTCAGACCTTAAAGCTTTAGACATAATGCCTCTGTATATGTTTTATGTTTATCCGTAAAATCCCACATCTCCCTTCTTTCTCAAGACATCACAGTGTTGCACATCAGGCCTGGCTGGATGCAGTTTTAACAAGGCTTTAAACACCCCCGCACCATCTTGAACAGTAACTGAACAATGAATTCTTCGCTTGTCTATACAATGTCGCTTTACTTCGCGTGAGAGACTTTATAAAGCATTTCTAACACCTGAACAGTGGGTTAAAAAATCCTGAATTTCTGATGCAACTCTTGCGCAGAGCTTGCATACTGGAAATATAGCAGCTACTGGATTTAGTGCAAAACAAAGAGGCTCCACATCCCGACTTTTAGCATCTTTCCATCAGCTGCCAGTTGGATTTAACACAGCTAGTTCACTCAAGACCTTTGTATTCTCATCGACACCTGACTGTGTACAGAAATAATATTAGTCTTTAGAATTGAAGGCGAATCTTTAATCTTTCAGAGCCAAATTACATATTCATGCACGATTAGATACACGATCACTCATCCCCGACTTTCTCCTCAGCTATGTGACACATGTTTCACCAGTCGTGTGCGGTAGCTCGCGGACAAAATGAACAAATGTTTTCCTTTCTCACCTGTCAACCAAGATATGAGATTTCTCTATTTACTCAGCTGCCTTTATGCCCATGTTGTCACTTTCACCCCTTCCAGTCACTTTTAAATCTTACTGATCAATGCCTCTCTATACCTTGCACACGCTTGTTTGCTGGAGTTTGCTCTGACCATCTGTTACAAGTTATCTCTGTTTCAAGGTCACTCAGTAGCCTCTGCACTTTGCTTTCTTTTTGAGATACAATGCTGCACCTCTGCAGAAGACTGTGTAAACTACAGCCAGTTAATCTGAGCTCATGCAAATGGACACAAACTGAGCTGAATTCTGAGACGCAAGCCTGACATTAACATGTGCAACTGCTTTAAAGGTCCCGTATTATGTTTATTTCTCTCAGCTTCATATTTTGAATCTAGGTGTCAGCCACAAAATGTTTACATCCTTTAATGTTCAAAAACACATTATTTTTGTTTTATTTATTATTTTCTGTTTTAGCTTCTGTCTCTTTAAGACGCCCCTCCCAAAAAGCCCAGTCTACTCTGATTGGTCAGCTCTCACAGGCCTGAGCAGGCACAGCCCATCATGTTTTTACATCATCCTGCCGGCTGTGATGAGGAGGTAGCTGAGTGCAGTGACTGTATAGTTGTGACATCACAACCTTACAGAAGTCCTGACGGCTTGTGTCGGCTCATTTCTCTGTGGATTAAAGGTTCAATATTTAACAATTAATTCTCCAAACAAATGCAGCATATCGCTAGAGTAACCACTAGCTACAGCTAACTATAGCTGCCATTAGCTTGTAAGCTCGTTTAACTAGCAGCTAGCGGTAGTATTAGCTGATTCTGACTAGACTGGGAGCTCGGAGCACCGGGGGACTGTTAGTGTTGTTCACTGTTGGACTATCACCTCTTGAGCTACAATTTGGCTAGGGGCTAGCTGGTTAGCATGCTAACTTCAACAAATATCCATGCAACACAAGACATATACATCTTTGACATGATGCAAAAGAGTTATTTCTTCAGTTCTTCAGTTTCTTCTGTTGATAATTTAAGTCGATTTTAAAAAATGTTTTTTAACTAACATTTAGCACCTTTAAGCGTTTTGATACTTCTGCAGTATTTATATACCACCTAGACCTACCTTATAGTCAAAATATATGAGAAAACTCACTTTCTACAATCCAATCCAGTCCAATCCTATCCAAATGTATTTATAAAGCACATCTAAGACAACAACAGTTGGCAAAAGTGCTGAAAAGTCAGAAACAGCAAAAAGCAACACAATAAAACACAAAGATCATAAGAACAAGAAAGGCAACCCTCATACTGAATCAAAAGTCAAGGAATAAAAATGTGTTTTGAGACAGGATTTAAAAACAGGCAGTGTAGAGGGCAGCTTAAAGTGTAGAGGCAACTTGTTCCAGAGTTTGGGGGCTGCAACTGCAAAGATGCAATCTCCCCATAATATGGGATTTAACTGATTTTCATTTGTGTTTTGTTCAATTTTTAACTTGTTTGTAACTCGACATCATTGCAGCCTCAATGGTACGAGTTTAAATGAAGTTTTGATTGAAATACCTTAACAGTAATGAAATACAATGATGAGACTTCCCGGCATAAACAGGTGATTATACAGACAATAAAACAAACTCACTACAGCAAAAACAATAAGATAATTCTGCCAAAAAAACTCAGATTTGAGCTTCTTTAATCAAAGATGTGTTTCATGCTGTGTTTTGACTCTCGCCCTGGTGTCCTTCTCTACAAACATCCACGTACACTTCACTTTTTTCCTTATTTATATAACATTTTTGCCACTGTGCATTTAAGCCATCCTAAACTGTGATTTGAGGTCAGTCTTTAACTATATGCTTTAGATGCTTAGTTGAAGGTTGCCATGGAACTGGTGAAAAGTCAGACTCGCTCACTTTATGGACATTTTTTCCAGCAGATGCAGATTCCACATGTTTAAATGCACCCTGCACAGTTCTGTTTACACTGTTTCTCAACAAAAACACACAGTGTACATCCTGAAGGCTGACAAACGTGCTGAATATATTTCCTGCTTCATAAAACACTGGACTCAACAACTCTTGTATTTCATTTTTTATGTTTTGGTCCTGGATTGTTAATATCTATGCTAAGCAAGCAATCTTTTTCATCTTCAATTCTTTTTCCTGCATTACCAGTAGGAAAGTGTATTGCACAGTCCACAGGCTCTATCAATGATAAAAGAAGTATTCAGATCTTTCACATAAAAAGCCATAAAAACATCTATGTTAAATAAATAGTGGGGTTAAAGTAAAAAGTAATATAGAATGGAAATATTCAAGTACCTGTATTATAGTGAACCAGCACTTATATACGTATAAACAAAATGAGAACCCATGCATGAAAACATTGCTCCATAGAGCTACTAGTGGTCGAAACCTCCACAGTATACTGTTAAAGGTCCAGTCTGTAGGATTTAGTGGTTGTAGATTGCAACAAACAGAATACCCTTGTCTCATTGTCCCCTACAGTGGATGCTAAAAACACAAAAAAATATATTTTAATTTAACGAATACACAATGATTCTTAGTTTTAGGTGATTATGGACTAATGAAAACATTATTATAAATATTATATTCCATTTCTGCCACTAATTCCTACACAATGAACTGTATTTTGTGATCCTAAATAAAGAACACAGATATTATACCAGGGTCTTAAGTGGTGGAGCCATATTGTCTGAGGGAATTATTACATTTTTATGAAATATCATGTCACGCTTATTGAGTGTCAGGGAAAATGAGCAGTGGCACTAATCACACAGCAAATGCCACATATTTAAAGAAGTGCTTCAATACTGGAAAGATGGGCCTTTAAATCTGGGCCATAAAACTGGGCTGTTGATGAAGGTTCTCAGTCATCCAGGTCATGGTAAATCTAAGTGCTGTATCGAAGGGAACTGGACGTTTTTCAGTTTCTTGAAGCCGTTTCACCTCTCATCCAAGAGGATTCCTCAGTTCTAACTAACTGGAGGGAAGTTGCAGGCTTTAAACCCTCGTTTAACAATCGTTAGAGCCACTTGTGAGTTCTTGACCCAACTGGCCTTCATGTGGGTTGCTAGGGCTGTGAATGGACAGCTTAACAAACATGTTTATGCAGTAGAACAGAAATATTTTTAAATCTAGTGCTCCATAACCGGAGGAAACTGAGAAAAAAAACTACCAAACTTGTAGTGATACAAAGCTGGTTGAAAATCGACAAAGTTGTTGTTATCAAGGGATTGAGGCTACTGTTTAAACTGTCATCTAGTAACTACTTAATGATAACGACATGTGATGCTTAAGGATCTGTCTAATTCAGCTCAGAGGTTAATTGATTGGTTGATCACATAGTACACTGCTTTAAAATAAGATAAGATAAATGTACCTTCTTTTTTATTCAATTTTGGCACAGTAGCAAACAGGAACAACAGTATGAAAACAATACAAAACAATACAAAAGTAGCAGCACAAGGTAGGAGTGGACAAAGAGAAAAAATAAAATAGGATAAATTAAAAATATACTCAAAAAAATGGATAAAGTACAATAGAATAGAAATGCTATATACACGAGATGGATCTGTGTGCAATGTTCATGTAAATGTGCAGATCATTTCCTGAGACATACATACAGTGTGTACATTTACACAGGCTGTTTGTATATACATACATGTGCAATATCTGTCGTTAACTATAAGTGATGCATGTCTTAAGTGGGTTGGGAGGTACTAGGTACAACGCTAGGTGTTGTGCAGTCTGATGGCTGATGGTCTGAGGCGGTTAAAAGTACTTAAACTCCCCAAACTAAACTTCAAAAGTTAAAAACAGTATATAAAAAACAAAAAAACTAGGAAAGTGGAGCTTCTGTGTCGTGCTGCCCACTCTGTTGTGGCGCCGGAGTGATGTTGTGGGAAAAGAAGACAAATGGCTAAGTTAAAAAAGTTTAAACAACTATATATATATATATAAATTACTCATGGCTGAATTCCATTTAGCTGCGTCAGTTTCAGGGCCCTGTTGTTATTGTGCATGCTGCCTCACTGTCACACTGACATTTAGTGGGACCAGAACCGAGCCAAGTTAATAACAAAACCTTTGCTTTTCCCAATATGACAAGGCAAAATATCTGCTGTTAAGGTCGACATTGACCACATGGACTAATCAATGGCTGTGATTGGATGTGGTTACTGATCACCTCTGCCGACCAGTTACCTGGAGCGAAAGCTGCACGCTATCATGTTTATATTATGTTTATTTCAGTGACGTCATCCAGAGATTTGTCTCGAAGCTACACAGCTCAAACTGAGCTCCTTTGACATTTTCTCAAGTTTAATGTCATATAACAGTATGAATACATCACATGTCTGGAAACACCTCAGAGAACCTGTCTAAATATTTCTGCATCTAGCTGACTGTGAAACAGTGTGTAGACATGACTTTGGTCCCCAGTGTGCTGGACACTTTCACCAGCTGCAGCTGTATTTTTATATAAAGACAGAGCTTTTTAAGCTTGACTTTGCTCTGACCGAGGTGATCTGTCATCACAAGCTCGGGGAGAGAAAAGAGAGAAATGCAGGCAGATAGAGAGACAAAGGAAAGTCCTGCAGCGGTAATTGGGTTGCTGTTTTTCTGTCAGTTTCTAAAGTCATTAGGAACATCTCTCTCTTTCCTGCTATCTCTTGTTTCCTCTCCTCTTTCCCCTCTCTCCTCCATCCCTCCTTCCCCTGCTCTTTCTTTCAATTCCCTCCTCTCCTCCGTCTCTTTGCTCGGTGCCAAAAACATATTCATCATACTCCTCTGCTGCCCTCACAGCGCTGTGCCACAGAATACTAATGGCAGTGTGTGTCTGTGTGTGTTAGAAGACTGTCAGCATGTGTTTTTATTTATGTGTTTGCTGGCGTAAATGCTTCAGAGTATAAATCGGCATGGGTCCACTGTATGTGCGTGTATGTGTGGACTGATGCATGTGTGTAATACGTGCACGTCTGTTTATTTGATATTGCGTGTGTGTGTGTGTGTGTGTGTGTGTGTGTGTGTTTCACTTCAGGCTATAAAAGCTTGATAATACACCATGCACTCATTTGCTATAAGCCTGTTAACAGCATGCACAGAAAAATGCCACTGAATTCATCTCAGCCTCTCTCTCTCTCTTCATCGCTCTCATTCTTCCTCTTTGTCTCTCGCTCTGCCTTCTTGTTTTCTTTCCGTCCTTCCCTCTTTATCTTCGCCTCGTCTGCATTGTTATCAGCCTGTCTCGTCTGTCTTTGTCTTCCTCTCTGTCCCACTAACTTATTCACTTTCAGTTCCTTTCATGCTTTCTGTCGTTCTCTCTCACTTTCCTCCTCTGTTTATTTTGATCACTCTCCGTGTCTGTCTCGCACAGTCATCCAGAGAGAGAGAGAGAGAGAGAGAGATTCACGACAAGAAAAAAAATACAAAGAGAGAAGGTGTGGTGGAGACTTTAAAAGAATAGTTCAACATTTTGGGAAACAGTAAAATACGTTTCCACAAGTTCTTATCCTGTGTCCCTGTGAGAATTGTTCAGTTATCTCCTGGCATATACCGAACATGTTTTATTGTTCCTATTCTTCCTGTAAAACATTAAAATGTTGTTTGATGACTCACCCTGGTCATAAGGGCATACATTTATCCAATTAAATGTAATTTGCCGTGGCTAGCAAACCCCATCGTATGAAACCATACCTAGCAGAGTGATGTCTTATCAGCACGTGATGACGTGATTGGATCTCCAGGCTAGCTTAAAGGATGAGTTCACTCAAAAACAAAAAATCAATCATTATCTACTCCACCCAATTCTTATGTAAAGATGGATGAAGTTTCACAAAACATTTCTGGAGCTTCACAAAACTGCGGCGTTCTCCTTAACAACTGACGTAGAGGGAGACTTGTATTAAAATGTAAAAAAAACAACTGAAAAAAAAACCATTCAGCTTGTGCGGTGTAATCCAAGTCTCCAGAAGTCCCAAGATTCCAAACTGGCTTGAAAAGATGTTATTTACACCCTTGACACGCAAGTTTGTGCACCCACTTCAGACGTTTGAGCTTTTAGTATCGCTGCTACATTGAAGATTTTGGCTCAAAAAGAGTGTAGATAACGTCCTCTTTAGGATTTTGGTGCTCACGGAGGCTTGGATTACGCTGGAACGGTTGTATGGAGCTATTTTATGTTTTTTTTTTTTTTCTGTAGTTTTTTTTACAATTTAAAATAGGAGAATGCTGCAACGCCTATTTGCTGTGAAGGTCCAGAAATGTTTTGAGGTCTACAAATTTTCATTTTGGGTGAACTTATCCTTTAAATCTCAACAAAGCTAAAACTTTAAATGGTGATAAAATGGTGTTATGGGTGGTTTACATGCAAGAGCTACTTCTTTTTCTTTCTTTTTTTCGCGAACAGCTCGCTGCAGAGACCCTTTTGTCAAGTTTGGTAACATCATCAGAGACCAGAAGCTCTGCAACATGTTATGATAATTCAACTACTGCAGTAGGAAAACTGCAGTAAAATACAACCTGGGTTATGTTTTTGGAGCTTGGGCAATCAGTTCTGCTGGCTATGATAACATTGTACTTGCCAAGCTAACTGCTGAGATCTTGGACACAGCAACAATCCCTCACTGTAGAGGAAAACCATGAGGCTGCACAACTATGGTAAGCAGGTAAAAGTTACATAGGGGAGTTATTTGCTTCATTTTAAAGTCTCAGTGAAGCAGAAGTAGTAATAATAGTAATGTGACACATGTGAGGGTGTAACGAAAGGTTTCACCTACTCAAATTGAAACTCACATCTCAGAGATTGCTCTGATATCAACTACGACCCACTAGATAACAGTCAGGTGCAGTTTTATATGATTGGCAGGTCTGTTTAGTTGCCACAAATCAGATTTGACTCAATAAAATGTATATGTATACACTCCCAAAGTTTAAGATGACTCATCAAAATGACATTACAAACTGGTATCTTTATCGTATATTTGGCATAGGCCGAGAGATAGCTGGAGGTTTCCTGTCACAGTGACAGATTAAGGTATTGTGACACAGCAGGAAACAGAGCAAGAGAAAGAACGTAGTTGCATTTCACACAGAAAAAGTGAGATACAGAGAGAAAGACAAAGATAGAATTAATCATAGTTTACTTCATCCTGTCTGTTCATTCTAATACCGAGAATAATCATAAGTAACCCCTATGATTAAGGAAGCCACTTGCTGCAATTCTGAATGCACACTAAGTATCTGTAATTAACAGTTCTACTTTCAGCATAATTATAATAACTAAAACCACTATAAATGACCTGCCATCATCTATAATTATAATATCTACCATCGAGGTAATTATACAATCAGAAGGCCAGTTAAAAGGGGATGAGAGAAACTGGTATCTTTTCATTAACAGAAAATATCTCACGGACTCTTTGATGAGCGCTGATATCAGTGTGCGCAGTAGGGGAGGGGGCAGCAGCACGACCCCCACTGACTGCTTTGAACTCATCTCTGGCATCATTAATGCATGATGATAGTGATTAGAGGAGAGAGGGCCACCATGCCAATTTTCATACAGAAAAACAAGACAAGAGGAGCAGGACAACTGCTAGCTCATATGCAAAGAGCCCCGGAGTGACAAACACAAGCTCTTCAGTCACAGACACTGAACTAACCGTGTTGAAACACCCCTTTTGGATAAAAAGCTACATGCTGCATAATCCCCTCCAAGGCTTGTCTGTATTACACCAATGATGTAGCAGCTATGGCCTTTCAGAGTTTTGACAGTTGTTGTTTAGCCCCCAAATTATAGAGCCTGAAAGTGTGCCACCTGAATAACTATAGACTTTCGTGTTTAATTATAATTAATTCATAATTTGATCAATTTAAAAAAGCTATTACAACTTGATTAATTTCATTTGCATTTAAATGATGAAAAAAAATGACAACACAAAAATCATTAACAGAAGGAGAGGTCCGCTACTCTGTGGATTGGACTTTAATTAATTTGTGGGCGGCACACAGAGTACACATCGAAGTGATCACAAAATAGAAACCGTAAAATGTAAAAGCAGGAAACAAACAAACTTAATATGAGAGGCGCCATCATCATTTAAAGACAGAAAGATGAAAGAATTGATTGCAAATTTAATTAACTTTTGGATGACAAAAGTAAAATTTCCCCACAAGGTCCATTTAGTAGCTGTTCTGGAGCTTTCGATTCTATCACATGAACTGCACTAAACCCAGTCATATCAGATACTGTTCTGATCCAGAGCCACTTACCAAAGAGAGGAGAGCTCAGAGATTACTTTGTAACTTTTTTGGATTAAAACATGGATTAGCGTAGCGTAGTGATCTTCACTTGGGGTGAAGAGGTCGACCTCAATTTAAACACGCAGATGCACACAATCGGTGCGTGCTGTTGTTCGCTAGCTTAACGCTAGCTAAAGTACAGTAAGGTAATTTGGCTGTTTGGGGTGGGTAAACGCTGGTGCGAGTAGGATGAGAGCAACGCTAGGTGAAATTGGCCTCACTTGTGGTAAACAAACCAATAAACAACCACCACGGCTGATGAAAATCTATCTGATATGATTCAAGCACAAATGTTCATAGACTTTTATTCACGTTCACCGACTTTCCCTCTCTCTCTGGTGCTCTCCCGGAAGTTATAGTGGCAGGCTGTCATTGTTGGAAACGTTTGGGATCATGTAAGTGAGGTCTTAAGCCATTTCGATGCAGCAATCTTGCATGCTCTAGCTTTAAGCTACGTTTGGATTCATTATTGTATGCTTGCTTTTCTAAATTTGATGATCGATCATAGATATAGTTAAACACAATTCAAAGTTAAAGTTACTCTTCCAGTAGTCCTCCCATGACTGAAAGAATAATAAGCAATTGCTGTTATAAATAACAAGCTCTTTGAAACATCAACAAAGCAATCACTTTGATAATCACGACTCGAGGTCCTGACTTCAATATTTATGGACCCCATTCAAAGAGAACAAAAACACTTACACGTCCCTGCTAAGTTTAAAAGGTTTATAAATCCTTTCCCAGTGGCTACACCATACAATTACTTGGGGGAAAAAAACAACTAATTTACAGGAAAGTATTGCTTTGATTGATACATAGTATACACCTCGACCAGCTGGAGTACACTCACAGCACTAGAAGATAGTTACTGATGCTGGTGGATATTTGACAGGTACTTGCAGGGAAGAGGAGTCGTTTTCTGTAGTATTTACACAGTGAAACTCAAGCTGTTACAGCCTGAACCTCTCATGACCTCAGCTGAATCATTTAACGAGAATTATTTCGAGCCTGGTTCCTAGCTGTGTTTAATATACCAAGTTAGTTGCTGTAATGATTTGGTAGCGTGCTATTTGTTTCAACAGGACAGCATTTGGACCACAAAAGGTCTTCTTAAGCTTTCTGTATTTTACTTCACATTATGTGAGATACACCATTTGTGTTTGAAAGATTGTGTCATCCATGAAGAATAAAAGAAGAATGCGAAAGAAAACATTTACATACACGTGCCTCCTGATGACTGTGATTACTGATCTTTCCAAATATTTACCTGTAAGTAAATAGCTGTCAGTCGCAGCAGAACACTGGTGTTCTGTGCACTGTTTAGGTGAGGCTTTGCACGTGAACCTACTGGTGTATCTCACTATCAGTCGACATATCAATGATGTTCCCTGGTGGTCTGAAGGTTAACACTGAACATCAGCTGCAACATCTGCATCCAGCCGGGGGACCATGTCGCATGTCTCCACCTCTCGCTCCTCTTTTCCCCCCCAATATCTCTTTGCAGTCAACTGTCTAATAAATGAATACAACATTTGCGCATCAACGTTTTATAATTTATTGGAGAAGAGTTTACTTTATAGTTGCCTGTTTTTGGTTATGGTGTACTATTCACATTGTACGATACGATACGATACGATATGATACGATACAACTTTATTGTCAATTTACACTAAAATTCATTTTGCATCCTCCGGCAGCTCCGCTCAAGAAACTTATACACAAATTACTAGACATACAGTTACACATAGTAGGACTGAAACAGAGCTAGCCCAGGATGTGTTGCTCACAGCCAAGCAGCACACTGGAAGGGGTGTTGTGGACCCCTATGAAGTCACAGGAGATGTGACCGGGGTGCCTTGAGTTAGTCCTGTTAATTATTGGTTAAGACGCTGTTGTAAGCCCATAGATGCAGACAGTTTCACCACAAAACTCACTGATTTCACTGACTACTTGGACTACTGTTCGGTAATGAGCTGTCATATCCAACACATTAACATTTTTTTGAAAAATAAGGATTTGCTTTATCCATATTCACACATTGAGGTAAATAAATACCTCATTGGGAAGGTATATGCTAAATAACAGCTGATTGAAGGTAGTTGGATTTATGGATTAACTGATTTTGACTTCTGGACAGATGAGTGAATCAGTGCATAGTGCATGTCACATACGAAAACTGACTTTAATATAATGTATGTGAATGCACGGCTGACTGGAGGACTAACTAAGCTGGAACGAGGGAATGTGTGCATAGAAGAATGAATGATCAGACAGACTGCAGGGGGAGCTCACCTTTTGTTCACCCTCCTCCTCATCGCTGCTGATCTTCAGGTCATCCTCCAACATTCTGCGCAGAGACAAAGAGACACGTGTTATTGCAGTCCTGACCTCCTGTCTGCTCGTATTAGGTCGGATTTGCCGAGTCGTGGTCGGCGATTCCCTTTCATGAACATTTCTGGCAAACGGATTAATTACACAGCAGAAGAAGCAGAGCTGGTTCATGTTAGGGAGTGAAGAGGTGGACAGTGGATGGAGCACTTCGCTGCCTTAAAACCTACCAGATGTTCGGCTTTTCGAGCTCGGAGGAGGAAAGCCAGATTGTTTTTTCACCTGGAAACTTTCTGTCTGACAAGCGCTGACCTACAGCCAAGAATTCCTTGGAAACAAAGAGGACGTGCTCGGCCGAGATCAGTCCCCTGGTCAGGACTGTACACGGATACTTTGGAGAGGGCTAATAATTACAAAAAGGACCTGCTTGTCGCTTTTATTGGCTTTCGTTTATTCTCACCACGCTAGAGATGAAATGCTAACAATATAGATGTACGGAGGCTGTGAAAGAGATATACAAGACACAGTCGATAACATGACCTCCCTCAGAGCATCACCTGCTCCTTACCGCACAAATTATTCAGTATTTATGTGCTGTGCATTGGCAAGTTCCTGTGTTTTATTGCTTTATATAAACCCTCCACACAAACTCCTGTTATTTTAAGCTGGCACTGCTATTGTTATGACAGGAGAATCCCCTAAAGGGATTTTTACTGCCTCACGAACCACTCTTGTCAGTGCTTGCACCGCTAAAAAACACTCCCCAGTGTTGTGGTGTTTTCAGATGGGACCGTACGAGTGGTGAATAACTGAAGCACAATGAGAAAAAAGCTTTGCAGATAAGCGGGGCACAGTGCAGCACACGCAGCGATGATAGATATGTTTGAATGAATGAATAATGGATTCATGTTTTATTTCATAAGAAGGGACAGATGGAGAGAGGGAGATAGTGAGTGAGATGGAGATGATAATGACAGAGAGGAGAAGGGGAGCGCGCGACGGAGGAGAGGGAGATGGAGACTCAATAGAGGAAGCGTGGAGGGGAAAGGAATAAAATGCAAGAGAGAGTGGAAGCATCCATGAGGACAGACGCAGTCAGATATAAATGAGTTATGGACTGAAGCATCCAGCTTGGAAAGCACGGCATCAGATTTCTACAAGGCTCTTAATTGCCTTCATAAAACGGAGTCTTTTTATTTCTCAAAGTAAAGCGCGAGCAGTGCTCCATTACTTGCGGAAGTTTGTCTGAGAGGATGTTAATATTTTCCGAAGCTAAATCAAAGCCACGCTCAGCTAATGACTAATTGCTCAACACAGCATTTCAGATGCACATGAACTCCGGCTGCAAAACAAAACACACGCATAAATCTTTCTCTTGAGTTGACTTGGCTTTAGGGGGAAAACGCTCAAGCTGAACAAGCTCCCTGCCAGCGTCTCTGTATCGTCGTCCACAATGAAGACAAACTTATTCAGACCAGCTCACAGCCTTAAAGGAGACCTTTTTAAATTTTTTTTTATTTCCCTCTCCATCAGTGTTTTAAATGTCCGTGTGCATGTAAAAGATTTTGACAGTTCGCAACAACAGGAGCTCCTCTCTCCCACAAAAAACACTGCTCCTGAAACGCCTCGTCAGTAGTCCCTCCTTTAATTCTGTGACTTTGTGACATCACACTTCATCACCATGTCACATATTTACATAATTTATGCCTAGCGGCTAGTTCGACACATAAGAATTGATTTAGCACATCTACTCTGTTGTTGTAAGCGGCTGTTATAAGCTCAGGCATGTGTGAGCTGACCAATCACGATACTGGGCGCTTGGGAGGAGGGGCCTTAAAGGAGGAGGGTTTCAGACAGAGGGGGAATACAGAGCTGCAGCACTGGACAGTATGAGAAAACTGATGTGTTTTTTTGAACATTAAATCATGTAAACCTATTCTAGAAGTAACCCAAAATAAAATGATGAGCCTAAAAATGAGGATAAAATGTCTCCGTTAACTCTGTCCTTCTCTGCTTCTTGTCCCTCTGTGTTCAACAGGAAAATATCCTCTCATTTATCATTTCATGACTCCATTTTGGCTCTTAGCGATCATTGCTGCACTTGGATCTCCTTTTAATGCAGGTTCTGTTATGTGTTGTTCTTTCCATTGCTTTTTATGGTGGCCAGCACTGCTCACACCAACTCCATCCTTCATTCAAAAGCTATGCCAACAATGCGAACCACATACTGTAACTATCTGTGAGTCAGACGGTTTGTTTAGGGCAGTGGTTCCCAACCTGGGGGTCACGAGATCATTAAAAACAGCAAAGCAGAAAAAACAGTTTCCTGCTGTAACAAATTAGGTTAACTTTTTCAGGCTTTCTTTGAATCTTTGCATTTTTCTTTGTGAATCACCGGATCATTTTACCTCTAAAAATGAGTCAAGAGTGAAAAAAAATCTCTCTTTGATTGAACTGGCTGTGAGAGGAAGACATGCATCCAGTGACAACGGGTTGAGAGTAGACAGTGTTTTGTTTTAAGTGGTTATAAGTCTGAAAGATTAGGAACCGCTGGTCTGGTCTAGTGCAAGGAGGCAAAGGTTGAATATTACTGTGGTTCATTATTCTGCAGGAACAACACAGACACGTGAGCAGACTGTAGTTCAACAAGCTTTTGAAGTCGTCGTCATTTTGAGGTTTGTCATGTTATATTTATTCCTGCAGACTGTGTCTCTGTGAAGCGCTGATACAAACACACATGTCAGTGCATTCTTGTTGTGTTGGAAGGTTATTCAAAAATTGATCATAGAATTTACGAGATGCACTCAATATTTTTCATGTTGCCAAACACACAAAAAAAAGGAATTGGTATGAGGGTTGGGTGATAGAGGTTGCCATCGTCCATCACATGGCTGAAGTCATCGAGTACTGAATCCTGTACTGTTGCTGATTTAAAAGGCGCCCGGAGTCGTTGTGACATGTAGGAATTAAAATTAAAGGAAGAACGTTATGTTTCTGTTTTTTTCCAAATCAGGGATGTATGTCGGCGGCTGGCTGACACAGTCAGAGATTGCTACTTCAAATTCAGAAAAGCATAGCAACACCCCCGTCCTCCCACAACTGTGTCATCGTCCATCACAACGTTTCACTGTTGACATCGCCCAATGCCAATTTGGTTGACATTGCACAACCCTAATTGGTATCTTTGATGCAATGTGTCAGATTTTTGCTCTCAGTTTGAGCTCTTACGCAAGGCTCGTTGGTTGTTGTCACTCATGTTGTGTCTTATTATTGAAGATAAATATTTGTTAACACAGGATGCATTAGAATCTGAACATGCACCTGCACAGCAGATGTGTTACTAGTGCTGCTGAATCTCATTCAAAATTAACATTACATTCACTCGGCAGATGCTTTTGTCCAAAGCAACTTACAGTGAGTGCATTCACACTCCAACATGTTTCAATAACATCACAATAACACTTGGCTGCTTATTGTCCTATTGTCATCTGACTGGCCTCCTGTAACTTGGTGCTGACAAAGCATCATGTTTTGACAGTATTCTTTTCATATTGAGCAAACAGAGACCTTGTAGGTGGCAGTGTTAAGGCCCCGCTCTGTGTCTAGGATGTTAAACTGCACTCTGGGTTTCTGTTGCTGCCAGCAGGTGAGACGACCACACTGCCGACTGAGCAACCACCGAAGCTGCTCCGACTAGACACGAGTCTTCTTCACTTCTTCCGCTCTGTTGCATACACGCAGTTGTCTCAGCATCATGTGAGCGGATCCGAGCGTAATGAACCTCATGCAGCAGGAGGGTAGGGTATCTCTCTCTACTCTCTGCTCTAACCAAATAAACAAATTAAACACAACATATTCTATGTAGCATTAATGCACAGAGCCTGTTTGAGAGGGATTACTGTCAGATGAGTTTTCTGTAATGGTCGGACATTGTAAACATTCGGCAAAGAATATAGCAATTAGCCTCAACGGCACAATTACTCTTGAATAAGACGAGGTGTTCATTATCCCGAACATTTTACGCTGTTGAGCATCGCAGTAAAAACAAAGAACTGCCTAATGGCTGCAGTAAACAGGCATTGTTTTTAACCAATAACAATTATTTCACCCTAATAAACAAAGCAGCATTTATGCTTGAATACAAGATGGGAAAAAAATTACACCTCAGGGCAGACAATAGTAATCAAAAGCAAAAAGGCTTATCGGCTTTGGAACCAAAATAGTGTAATAAGCCACAAAAAGCAGTGCAGCTCCGGCAGACATCATCCTAATGGAGATACAATTAACTATTTAAACACATATCTAAAGAGGAGGAAATGAGAGTTTACATGCTGACCTGGAATTTTAATGAAACGAGCTGAATTAGTGCTGACTACAGACTGCTTTGACATCTTTTTAACTTGCAGGATTTTTGCATCATCTTTTGGCCATCAAGTCTTTTTCATTTTCAAAAGCTTCTGTCTGACACTACGCTTGCCACATTTTCTCTCCTTTTTTAAAATGAGCTTTCATCAAATGCATAAATAATTCATGGCACTTAGCACTTGAAAACTCTCATTAGAGGTAGTAACACAGGAGTTGTCATATTGAACTAATGTTAAAGGGATAATATGACTGTGGATAGAGCAAAAATTCCTCTTCCCCAGATGAGGAAAGAAATTAAACATGAACAAGCACAATGTGTACGAGCACCAGAACTAACAGCTTTTTGTTTTACATCGAAAAAACATTCTGATACAACAAATAGATCAGTGTTCTACAGTTTGGTGATCACCTCTGTCATTTGTTTGAAATACTGTCATCCAAAATGGATAGATGACAAAAAAACCCTTAGCTATTGTTGCCACTATCCATTCTTTCATGTCCTTTACAGTGATGACTTATTCCGATTTTTTAAACAATGGGTCCGTGATTTCAGCATGTAGACAAAAGCCTTGAAGCTTCTTGTTTCTAGTTAGTGGTAATAGAGCGCTGTAGGGAGGCCATTTTTGTAAGATAACCCAGATCACATTGCCCTGGTTCCCTTGACAAAAAGTCTATGGGATTTTAGATTAAAAATGCAAATACATTACATATTTCTACTTACCTTCAATTTAAAGTTATATATTACGTAACAATATTTCTGTCTGCGTAGATTAATGGATTACTATACTACTTTGTAGTTACTTTCAACAAAATGCCCAAATAACCTCTAGAACAATTTAATAACCTAGATCTTTTATAAATCAACGAATGGCCTTGGACACAGGGATGAGCAGGCAGACAAAGGATCAAAGAGAGATATTATGAGATAGGAATAAATATTTCTAATTGTAGGCTCAGTCATATGAAACTACCTTCTATAATGTAGCCTATAATGACATGACAAGACAAATATGCCTTTACATTTTTGTCCACAGAACAAGGAATGCATGGTGTGATTCAAGAATGTAAATTAAAGTGCACTCGGAGGATTAGTCTTCATCTGTCCTATGAAATATGACTCATTTCAGTCACACAGAGACTGAACAAAGAACTTATAGGCTCGGCCATATTAAACACACACAGCCTATATTAATATGGTCGTGGTGTACAGGCTCTTAAAAAAGCAACAATAAACGCTTCACTTTGGTCGGAAACGCGGATTGTAACGCATTACGTGACATAACTGTCATAATATATTACTGAAATATTATTAGTAACGTCTAATGTCGATATTAAACTCTCTTAAGCTTACGTTAACCACAGACCATTCAAAAAGTCTATTGACTTCGAGATGAGGGATCCTGACGTGCAAAAATGCTAACTGATTTCTGGGTTTTGGGACTCATTCCTGCAGGACTCGATTTATTTACACTTTTTTGCTCACTGAAATGACAGCTGTAGCTAGCTAGCTAAAAAAAGCTAATGTTGACAGCATGACTTTTTAAAAAACAGAAGGAGTCCTAAATGCCCTCGATGGTGACACGCTTGCGGTGCTACAAGACTGTGGCTAAAGCTAGAGGTCCCAGAAAAAAAGGTTTGTGATACTAGTGATGGTATGGAGATAAAAGAGCGCCATTGTTCTTGTACTGCAGTGTGTAGCTTTAAGTACGATACGATAAAACTGTTTAGCAGCTTAGCTTACATACATTCCCCCATTCTTTAAAAAGTATGTGTCACTTTTATTGTTGCAAGACAAAAGGCACTTAGGTTGAGTACTAACCAGTGTTTGGCTAATGCAGCGCTATCTCTGGCAACAAGCTCGGCTCAGAGGGGCTGAAGCAAAAAAAAAAAATCTGGACAAAGCTGCTAATGTCACACTCTGATGTAGTGGGCAAGCGTTGGGTTCCAGTTTCCAAACACAGTTCCTTTACTTTTATAAATGAGACTTGTTTTTGCTTAACCCCACAACATGTTATAAGATAATAAAGCTCCTAATGATGCTGGGTCACGTTAGACCACTTCTGTCAGTGGTAAACTTGAATATGCTGAAGTTTACAGCTGAGCAGATAAACACACTGTTTAATCCACTTCCTGCACTCTTCCTCTTGTGTTTTGGATTTTGTAAATGCTAAAGGCCGTTGCTGCGTAGTTACAGTAATTCAGCTGTGAGTGGACAATCACTGTTCAGCGGAGAGACATTTCAGCGAACTGTCAATTTCTAAAACAAAATCATTATGCTTGTCTCGGTCAGGCTCAGGATGAATCAGGGCCGTGAGGCGGATTTACAAGCCAAGATTTCTGCCTTTCCAATCTCCCCCCGCCATGAATCCTGCTGTACAGCTCTGTGAGTGAAGTGGAGTGGGCTGCAGCCAGAGATGTTGCAATATGCTCCTGGCTCACGTTAAATTAATGTAGCTGCACTTTCCCGCTCTGATCCACACAATCTTTTTTTCCTCCTACCAGCAGTGAATTTCATCCAAGAGTCAAGCTTAATTTTACCTTGAGGCGAGCGCAGCAGCGGGTCAGAAATTCTCTGTTTATGTGTGTGTGTGTGTGTGTGTGTGTGTGTGTGTGTCAGAGAGGGAGATACTCACGACTTCTGTGGTGCAGTTGGTGGTTTAGCAGCAGCAGGCTTGTTAGCTGATACAGTACATCGCTCTGCAACACAACAGAGGACATTCAAGTATCACTGTTTTGCATGCGTCTTTGGCTGAGAGTGATTACTGTTTGACAAGCAGCCAGACTCAAATCACTGTAGATGTGAGGTACTTGTGCCACCCTGGAAAACATGACACCCTGCTCCAGTGTTATTAAATTAGTGTGTGTCCATGTGTGTGTTTTCTTCACTGTGGTAACAGGAGTTTGGGTGTAAACACAAAGCAAATGTCCCTTTGCAATAAAATTCAAACTGAAATACACTGTGCAACCACAACAACTTGAGGTGATGAATTCTCCTCCAACACAGATATACAGACTTTCAGAACCCTTTCACTGTATTTTATATTCTAGTCAGCGGCGTTTCTTCAGAGAGAAAAGGCTGCCAGTGGGGAAACATTTCAGCTTTATATACATCACAAACATCTCAAAAGACTACACGATGGGGTTAACAAAAGAGCACAAGTTCAGAGGAGCTTTTGAAGATCTGGTGTGAGTCAGAACTACTGTAATGTACAAATCCAGTATTGGGCAATGTGATGATATATATGATGAAACAAATGAGATTCTTTCAAGTGGTCTACATTTAGATACAGTACATGTACAGTATGACTGTTTAGGCAGCAATCCCTTCAATATGTCCTCTTGTGTGAGACAATCATGGGGAATGTTGCAAAAATCAGTGAGCAGATTTCAGTATTTTTGCATCAATGTGATGAACTATCTTCAATTGTCAAGTATTTAAACAATATAAAATGGGACATTTCAGCATTAAAAAACAAAATCAAAAAACAACAAGAACTTTGTTATACATTTTGTTTAGAGCCCTACCGATATAATTGGCCGATGTTGGCACAGATATATAGGTATTGGTCTATATGTTGTCCAGTATGTGCTGATATGAATGATTCTTTTCTTCTTCTTCTATATTCTTCATATTTATTTTGTACATTAGAGTTAATTGTTAAACTGTAAAACATCCTGCGTCCAGTACTTACGCATCTTTCTCATAAGTGTTTGATTGATTTGAGGGATCAATACTAAAAAAGTGCATTTATGTAAATATTCTGTGTGTATCAATATTTTTTTCTCTCCCAATATCGGCATGGGCCCCAAAAATCCAGCACTGGCCGGGCTCTAGTTGTGTTCAGCTCATATGTAAGATTTCTGAGAACAACTTGACCGTTGTTATATATTTGGTTAAGCTGTGTACTAACATTATCCCAAATGTTTTATCGTCTGTCACTTACAGGAGAGAGTCCGAAAGTGAGGAAGGAAGTTGGGGAACGTGGTTAAACATAACGCGACATGACCTCGTCTGGGAACATTAATGTCTGAGTCACGTCAGATAGATTTTCACCAGCAATAGTGATTGTTTAACAATGAAGACAACAATACTGTCTCAATGATCCCACACTACTTCACGACATCATCAAACTACATCTTTCGTTATTGTTTTGATTGAGAGGCTTCTAGTGGTAGAAATTACATACTGTCATTTTAAAGGGTAACTCCACCAAACCTGTAAAAACAGTTGTTCAACTGCTGTGCGAGAAACATGCTTTTTTTTTGTTATCTGGCCTTTTACTTGAAAACTTGAAAAAAAAGACATGGCTGATAACCAGCCAGGGAGGGCCTCATTAAAAAATTGAGTTAAATTAACTGATTTGAACTGTTTCCACCAGGTATTAACAAGATCTGTATCTGGATGAATTATCTGTATAATGAATTATGATGTACAGGCCTTTTGCATTTACACCTGGTGATAATAAGCATTTTCAATATTCTGCCTGCCTCCGCCTCAATAAGCCAGTTAGAGACCCTTTCCTTTATCCATTTCTGCTCAGGGAGGTTTGTTTCTGCTTGGCATCCGCAATGTTACTGCTGACACTGACACTGCTTTCTTATTTCCCAAACTACGGGGCGGGCCGAGGGTCATAACAAGCTTTAAGAGGAATTAGCATAAATGCGTTAACTTTGACAGCCCCAGTTATTGTCTCATTAATATTGTAAATACTCAAATTCTGAGCTTGAATTTCTTCTCCAAAACTACATAGTGCCCCTTTAAAACCAGTCTGTGCTGAGTGTGTGTTTGTTAATAAATGTCTGTGTTCCTGTGTGTGAGCATCCTCGCTGCTATTAATAATAAAAGACATGGCCTCCACAATCAATCGAACCAACTGAGCTGCGTGCGTACAATCATGTTTGTCTGATTACTTGTTTAGACGAACACAGAAAGATAAAGGAGAGGTTTTCTGACTATGATGCTCTCGGGGCTATGAATTCATTTGAACATCAGCTGCTTTTCTCACATCACTTCTGAGCGGTGTTGCCTTTATGGCCTCACCAGTGTTAATTATCACGGAGCCAGTAGGTGAGTGTTGATGCTGGGAAACTTACTCTGGGTGTTGTAGCCCGAGGTCACATGCTGTGACTCCTAGAGAGAGGGAGAGAGGGAGAGAGAAAGCCAGAGGGCGATGAGTTGAATGAATAAACCAACAGATGTCATTATTGATTTCACAGCAGCACAACGATGCCATTAAACAGAATTCAGATCCTCTCATCTCCCCGCGTCGGCGCCGCACCTCATTCTTAAAAACTCCCTGGCAGGATTAGTGTGACGCTTAGGGCTGAAAGCGCCACAACAGTCTTTCTTAATTCATTAACTACCGGGTCAGATTCAGCGCCTCAGTGTTTACATTGCTGCTTCTCTCGACATCAGCACCAGTGTGATGTTGTGCATATTAAAAGCGATTCATAAAAGCAATCTGCAGAAGAAGAAAACACATCTGCTGTTTCAGTCAGAATATTACTGCCATATCTGAGATAAATGTTGAATATAACATTTATGTTGCTTTTAATGTGACAAATATTCCCACCGTTTACATTTGAGCTGTCATAAAGCATTTTTGTCGGAGCAGGAGAAACTTTACCGCCATCCATCTTTTGAAGCGGCGATTCTTTAGTCCCCGCTTTTATTGTGTCTCGGTCTTTGCTGATTACTGTGTGTTTCTGCACTTCACTCCTCAAACACAACCTGTCAAACAAACAGTGTGGGTGGTGCTACAGTGTCATTTCCTTGAAGTTTCTGTTGAAGTTTCTGTAAGTGATGTTTTGTTGGTTGTTATCACCGTTCATGTTAAAAAACCCACTTATTTCTGTTTATTATCAACAGGAAATCATCTCTTGCCTACCGCAGGTTTTTTCTTCTCAGGAAACAACATAACAGCAACCAGATACCAATCAGAGGTTTTAAAAAATAGAAAATGAAAAAGCCTTCTTTAGCTTGAAGTGGGTTGAAATTTTTCTTTAGGAGAAGATTGACAGGAGCCAAACATTATTAGTGCAACTTTGTAATATGGTGTCCTTTATCAGTGAAGGTCGCTCTGAGTCGGCTCCTTTAAGTGAACAATGGAAGCCAGCTCCCGTCTGAGAGGCATTTTTTTTCTTCTAATAAATGAATACAAGAAAGAGCAAGAGGAGGATGAACGTATTTGTTGGATAAGTTCCAGAAATGTCTCTTTTTGTAAAATTACAACCCAATCATGGTGAGACTTTTGTATGCTGCACTGGTTGCCAACAAAAGTGTTTGATGTTTTTACATGATTTGAGGTTTTCATACCAAACAGAATGTGGAAATATCGTACTCTGGAAATTGTAAGGTTGGGTGGATGTGTATATAATATTGAAAGTGAAAAATGTTTGTACAGAATTTTATTTTTATAGATATTGTATGACTTTGCTAGCTCAGGGTGATCTTGATTTGGTGACCTCTTGCATGTAATTGTGAACACACTTCCAGCACAGCTGTGGACCGTCAGGTAACTGTGGGCTGTATTGACACACTAAGTCACTTTGTGAGTCTTGTGTCTTGAGTAAAGATCTTGAGGACGAGTCATCAACCGTTTTTTTATTAAATCAATGCAAAAAAAAAGAGGAATTATTAAATTTCATTGGAAAATTGGAAATTACAAATAAGCCATAAATTTGAACAACACAGGTTTCTTATGTTCCAATAATCTTACAGCAAAATTTGGTACATTGTGTGTGATTGATTTATGTTAATCATACAATTTTAAATTAAATGTTGAAAATTTACTACCAAATGGACTCTGGGGCACTGAAACACAAAGAAAGTTAAACCAGCCGAAGAGGTTTCTGAACCTGGCAACCCAAAATGTGCTTTTGTTAATGGCTTACAACTGACTTTGAAGCATTAGATTTATTACTAATGAATAAAGTCATAAATTACAATTTACAAAAACATTTATAAAAAGGTGTCATGTTTGAAAAATTCTACCCAAAGATTTAATATAAAAAATATTAACAGCGACAGTTCAGACGTCTGCAGACTGAAAGTGGCTCTCTTCATGTCCACTTCCTCGCAGGAAGGGAATTAAACATGCAATACTTAATTAACATTTTAATTTCATTGGCTGTCACTTGTGCCACTATGCAGGATGAGGCAACAGTAATCTGATTCAATCACAGCAATCAGCGCCGCAGTGAATTTATGAATCAGATCTAATTAGCAGACTGAAGATTCTCAGTGACAGACTGCAGTTAGTTTGGTGATGAGCCGCCGATAAGTGTAGGAGTTTAAGTGAAGGTTTTTCATCTGTGTCACATCTTTTTCCGCCACTCACTGACTCATGCACAAATAAAAGAGAAACGGTGGAGTCAGAGCTCAAGTAGAGAACGTGATAACAAAGTTTAAGGAAGCATACGTGACATTAGTTTGCACTTTTACACCTCAATGTGAGCGGAGAGCTTTTACTCTGGTGAATTAGAGACGAGTGGAACGAAGGCAGAGAGCTCATACTCACCTTGCTTGGGATGGGGAACTTGGTCTGATCAGCCTTCCCAGGAGTGTGTATAGCTGTGAGAGGCGGCGGCCAGGAATGTGTCATCTCCTAAATACACACACACACACAAAAACACCCCTTTTTTATAACATTACACAAATAATCTGATATTTTTGCATATTTGGCTCCAGTCCAAACACAATACAGCATGCTTCACGGTAACTGTAGTTTTGCCCTCCTGGGATAAGTACCTTCTGAATAATAATGATGACTAAAGTTGAGCAAATTCGAGCAAAGGGACTGCTTATGCAACATCTCTGATGCAGAGGAGTTGAGTCAGCATTCAATCAAGGTTGTGCTGAAGCGTCCCCCATCAGAGAGGACTTTATTAGAGTTTGAACTGAGAGGAGCACGGGGAGTTAGTGGCACACCAGGGATCACTGTACTGAGAGTGAACTGAGTGCAGAGTTGTTGAATTACCAAAATAAAAGCTGAGTCCAGTCGGCTGCATTAAAGCTCGGCTCCTCAGCAGCAGCAGCATCGCCTTTCAATTATTCTAATCGCGCAGTCTCCCTAGTTGAATTCCAGCATCAATATGTAGCTTCAAGCTCCCATTAGTTAACAAGATAAGCATATGTGTGTGTGCCTGTGTGTTAGTGTTTGTGTGTACCATAGCTACGTGATCTGTTAGGTATAGGTTGTTTCTCTTTCTCACCAACAGTGGAGAGGGACTGCATGTATGGGAAATCTGCTCACAAGGCAAAGTGAAGCCACCAGCTAATTTTTCATGTAAGCATAAACTCGGGTTCTCTCTTTCATGCCCTCTCTGCAAACACAGACACACACACACACACACACACACTGACACTGACACACACACACACACACACACACACACACACACTCACTCACTCGAAAGTTAAATCCTTTGTAAGTTGCAAATAGTTGTACATATCTGCAACACAATTCCAACATCGGAATTAATTATTTGGTAAATGTTGCATTTACTTTGATTCACACTCGCACAGCTGCCGTACAGCAGCAGGTCACTAGGTCAGAGGGCTTCAAAGGTCACTGACATCACAATTTCCCATCATGCGTCTCTTCACCCCCTCAGGGGTGGATGACTCACATTCATCAGATGACTCATGTTTCCATGGTTAAGAGTGTGTTTTAGTGAGTTGTGTAGCCTATTGAAGATTCCTGAGTATGAGTAAGGTCTATGTGCATGTGTGTGTTCTCCCTCTCTGCAATTGTAACACACTTGGCCTGATGACATACGGAGCGTTGCTAGGCAACGCTTCTCTGACATCATCACGTCCCTCTTAGAAGAGTTCCTGTGTTTTGACAGACGGCACCCCTGATGGTGTGTGTGAGTGTGTGTGTGTGTGTGTGCATGTATTTGAATATGTGTATGTGTGTCTCTAAATGTGTTGCTGCTGCCATTGTATGTGATTAGCTCAGTCTGTCACCCTATCACACACACAGATATTAACACAGAGCCACATGTCACTGTGTTTTACAGTTATTATCTACTAGTCGTATTAACCATAATTACACCTTAACACAAATACACAAAATGTAAATTTACCCTGAATGTCCACATTGTGGTCTCTCACATTTTTCTCTCCACTATCTTTACACACTGGGTCTATTTTATGCCAGAGCAGCCTGAGTTTATATTTAAAGATGCTTTTCATTTGTTGTCCCTGAGGAAATGTAGCAAAACTATATTTTCTTGTTGTGAAGGTATAAGCACAGTGTGTGTATAAGCAAATTGAATATAAATGAGCAGCAAACGTGTATTTATTTAAATGTGTCTTCTGAAGAGGAGGAGACTTCTCAAATGTCTCCAAGACACAGTGCAACAAAGTCGCATCCAGTGGACAGTTAGAGTTGAAATTTGTCCACAATAACTAAATATTTCTCAGTTCTGATCGGTTGGTAGGTTTCTATCAAATACTTCAAGCACGGTGCTCGGTGGAACTAGTGTAAGAAACAAAGCAAGTGGTCTAAGCAATAATAATAGTGTCAGGAGCATTCACTCGATAAAGTCGAATGAGAAACACCTGGGCCCCATGTCTACATGTTGTGGTGTGTAAATGATTCATACGTACTAAAAGTTTTGGTATTGGTCCAGCAGATCACTTCAGCTGGCAGCCGCCACACAGCCACAATGTAATCCTTCGGGGCAACTCCGACCGCCAAAGTTATGAACACTAAAAGTGCTTGTTTTTGCCACTGACAGGCTGAGGTTGTTACTGTTACTGCTTAGACAACTTGACAGTAATGATTAATGCAGAGAAAGACCTTTTTGTTAGACAAAAGATCCATTTTGTAACCAGAAACACAAGTCACATTCAAGGCGAACTGTCGCTCTGAAATCTGGAGAGTTAAACTGTCAGATCAGTTAAACAGACAGCGACGACTTTGGAAATAAATTCTTTCTGGCAGTTCCTCAAGTTAAACTGCTCCCTCCTTCCAGAGTGAGACTGCTTTTTCACCAAAACTTGTGTTTCTGGTTTCAAAAAAGTTCTTGTATTTTTTAACAAAAATTTTCTGTGGCAATTGTTTCACACATCAGCCTGTCAGTGGCAAAAACAAACACTTTTAGTGGACGTGACTCTGACAGTCGGAGTTGCCCCAAAAGATTACACTGCAGCCGTGGACCGATTCCAAAACATTTGGTACGTGTACACAGAAACATATAAATATAGGGCCATGGTGTAAAAAAACCTGAAGTTGCGAACATAATTTGTGCAAAGCATCGTATCTTGAAACCTCGACGTACACATCTGCATGGCTGGATACCACTAGAGGTAAATGAGCAGCGACATGTACTGAGGTGTCTTAATGTAGAAAATAATAGACACAATGGAGGCATTAACGTTCAGCACGCCACATGTTACAGTATTGGCATGGATACATGTATAAGAGACAAAGGTGGTCCGAATACTTGAGGAGTCGGTCTCTTGCATGCTTGAAGGATGGTGGTTTGAAGTCGGTTTCGTGCAGCTTTTCTTTTGTACACAATATCTATGATCCACGCTGTTATCTCGAATTGTGAAAACATCCAAAACAACAATGCTCCTGTTACAACCGTCTTGTAGCTGAGCCGTCACAGAAAGGGAAAAATGAACCGCAGGCCTACGCTCCGATTCACCTCGCCTCACATTTTGAACTCCCTGATCTTTCCACTTGACACGGCTAAAAACCACAGACTGAATTCAATAGTGCACCGATATTATTGACAAAGGCTTTTCATGCAGCTCACAGCACACTATCTGTCACACAGCCTGTTGGCCAGCATATTGATTTGTGAAAGGGAGAGAGAGGTGAATGACAGAAGGGCAGAGAGGGATGAAGAGAGGAAGACAGACAGGGAGCGAAAAAGAGAGCTGGCACAGTGAGCGATTTGACAAAGGAGAGAGAAGAGATAGAGACAAATACAGAGAGGGGGACAGAGTGAGGGGAAGAGATAACTTGACATAAAGCAGTCAGAGAAGGTCCTTGTCCCTGCAAATCTTCTGACTGGAGAGAAGATTTGCAGGAAAACATTTCTGTTTTGACATCAATCCGAAGGAACACACTAACAAAACAAAACAAAAAAAGAGAGGATGGGACACAAAGGAAGGGGAACTGTGGAAAAAATGTGTTGCTCGATGTAATTTCGATGACATCCAGATAGGAAAAGACGAGGATGGAGAGAAAGAGAGATGAAAAGGAGGGTAAAGGAGAGGAGAAAATGGTGGAAAAGATTTCTGCATGAAGTCATCCTACAAAAACAAAAACTTGTATAATCATTGACCTGAGCCAACAGATCTCCCTCTGCTTTTCTCTCCATCGCTGCCTTTCTCCTCCTCCTGTCCTTTTTTTCCTTAAAACCAGACTCTCGAGAGAGACCGAGGTCTTTGTGAGCAAACACAAAACAGCTGATAATCAGTGCAATTATGTGTGCGTGCGTGCGTGCGTGTGTGTGTGTGCGTGTGTGTGTGCCAAGCAACATACCCGCAAAATCTCTTCAACACAGCTGGAGTCATTTGGTAGGCTGACCTGGATAAAACAAAGAAGAGAGAGAGAGAGAGAGACACTGACTTAAACACTAAATATAGCTCCATGTGAAACTGCAAACAGAGAAAGTTATAAACAATGAAAAAGTAAAGCAGATTAATACACAACAATTGACCATTCGCTGTGCCCAATTCTGTGCATGTCGAGCTTTACATTCTCGCACAGCACGAGTACAGTTTACAGTTATATCTGAGGCAGATTCCTTAATCACTTCTTAAACAATGGCTCTGTGAGGTAGACAAACGCAGACTTCTCATTTCCAGACAGTGAACGTTTGTTTTGCCGCTGTAACGATGATTGCAACTGGCAGTCTTTATCAGCTGTGTCCTGCTAGCTAATTAAGCTAACATTCGTTCCATGACTCGGTTAAAAATGCTGTCTCCGGCTCAGTTTTTAAATGTTTAGCCTACAACTTTAAACGATTGAACCCTTTCAAAAGGTCTTTCAGGTGTAATTTGCCAGAATTCAAAGGTAGCTCTAAAAACACCGGGGGGAGTGTATCATCAGGGGAACCGACAACTGCTGCTCTTTGCTAGCTATCCTTTGATGTAGCCAATTACAGTTAGCTAATATAGCTCATGGCTCAGTTAGCCGTGGAGCATAATCAGCGGGTGAAAACGACATGCAGAACATTTTCACATCATACTCTGTGAATTGAGTTTTCAACCAAACCAGAGGTGATTGTGGAAAAACAAACCCGAGACTGTTCTGGTGAGTTTAATTTAGTTTATGTTCAGTTTGAATGCAGTGTGTTTTTACGATGAGTTAAAGAGGCAACTGAGCTCGTCTTAGTTCAGTAAAAGAGAGAAACTAGGATTCAGAAGGTGTACGGTTGTCTTTTACTTTTTAGTAAGGAAAATAGAAGTAAGACACTGACATTTTTTGAGTTTATTTTATTCATTTATTACGCTAACAGCTGCCAGCTGAAGCCACGAGGGCGATAGGACTATTGCCTCTTGCGGTACAAACTGGTGCTACAAGACACGACAGGCTGGGGCTAGCTGGTTAGCATGCTAACTTCAGTAGACATCTCTACAACACAATACACAGATATCTTTGGCATATTGTCAACACAGTGTATTCTTCACACTCATATGTATTTGTTGAGTGAAATGTTGGTTGTTTCAGATGTCACTGGGCTTGTTGGAGTTTAAAGAGCCGGACATCGCTTAGCTTAAACTTAACCACAAACAAGCTATTGTGGAAGGGACTTTATTTTAATGTAACCTGCTACCCCCAAAACTAATGCCCCCTACTTGGTTAATAAAGTGTTTTCTCCTTTGCCATGCAAGTAACCATCAGCTACTACTCTGGGTTATGTAGTAAGCTAGTTAGCCAGCCAGTCTGAGGATTGCTTCTCGCGTGAGAGCAGAAAAACCCACTGTTTAAACTGTTCCTTAGAATTTTACTTGTATGTTTTTGGTTTGGGGAAAAGTTAGAAAAAGCAGACATCCCCGTCCAAATGTTTCATATTCCAAGGATTGCTCTCGCTACAGCCCACAGTACTTTGGTATGCGGACAAATCCAAAGCTTGCCAGGTCATGCCAAGTTACGGTTACTAAGTTATGATCGGGCGATCTGTTGGGTCAACGTCAAAACATTCATCAAACTTGAAACATTCATTTTAAAATGCAGAATTACAGCTTGTGTTGTAAATCTACGTATATTAACACGTCAAGGTCAGAACATTTGCACATTTGGCTGTCTAAGATGATGCAATAAAATGGTTAGGATTATATTTACCCTTAGTATGATTTATAAAAACTGGCTTGTGTGTGGGCAGAGAAAAGTAATGGAGGGACATTTAGACAGCTGACATGTTTTAGTTTTCAAATTCAAAAAAGCCATAAAATGCCTGTGGTCTGGCCTGTGTGATGTTAACCACAGGGTCATTTCAGCTCCACAAATCAGCACGGGACTGACTGTTTTACTCAAGGAGAAAGAAACAGGCTTGTTTGACCTTAAACATATGCAACTACTCTGATTGAATTTAACAGTTCAGCTGCTACACACTGCTAATCTGTGTTAACATGTGTCCCTGTCAATAAAGTCTTTCCTATTGAACTGCAGTGATCTGGACTGAACATTATAGTGACATTACCCCAGATGCCTGGACTGTCAGTTCAGACAGGTGTTTAACTCTCACGACACTATCTGAACCAGTCATGGAAGGTGAAACCAAAATAAAATATCAATGTCAAACGGTGAACGCTCAACCTTCAAATATCAAACACTAATCAGAAAATGAAGTCTCTGTTGCTGGAACTCTGCTTCGTCAGTTCAGCCAAAGTGCATATTTGCTGCTAATACAAACTACGGAGCTATTCTTCTGTTTATTCCAAACAAACCGTTATTGCCGCTGCTGGAAACCCATGATTTTGTTAGCCTAGACCTACAAGACACATGAATAAATATCCATTGCCAAATTATCGCTTCCAAAAAGTAATTGAAAACATAATAAAGCAGCTCGCCGGGCCAGATCTCAGCTTAGATCAATCCAACAAACAGACTCATTAAAGAAGAAGAAAGAGAGCGAGGAACAGCTGGAGGAAGACTGAGAGACTCTGAGAGCAATTCACTGTAGAGCTCATGTCTAACATATTACAGCACCATAACCTCTGTCACACACCATTAGTAAAAGCACCAACATGAGCAGAGGAACAATTTAGTAACCAAGATGAGGAGGATGACATCATCTTCTGCCTTCAATCACTGACCGTTAAAACAACAGAACAATAAAAGTGATCCCAGTCGGCTCGTGTGTGTGTGGTAGAGTCAAACCTGCCTGAGCTCAACAACAAAACATCCACCTGAATGGTTTCTAGACATGAGCTGTACTTTCACATGAGCTCATTAGTCTACGTCGACATTATGTTAAAAGGACAGTCAGTCGAAGGAAAACCATATCGGGAGGATGGTAACGTGTGCTTTCCAATAAAAGATTTGAGGCTACTTTTAACCAAAATGTATAAAATGTACACAGTATAACACAATAAAGCAGAAATACAATGTTTACATCATGTAAAAATCTACTATCTACTGATTCGATATTGTCAGGATACTTGGGGTGACTCTTAAGTAAAATGGACTGTTTGTTAAGATAGTGTTATTGCGGTCGAAACACTAACTTAAGCGCTTTAATGGTAATTCCCATCCCGTGTTAGCACTGAGCTAACGGACTAAGCGCTAGCAAAATCGATTCAGGAATAAAAGTGTCGATTCAGAAATCGTAAAAAAAAATCACCCTACTTATGAGAAGGCCTAGTTTGTTTTACAGTATTATTATTACAACTGGTCTGTAATGATAAAATGTAGTTCTTGTTGGATTATGCTAGCTAGCTCATACATTAACTTTACCTACAGTACTTCTATATTGTACTTCTACATCATTTAAAATGTGGCAGAGAGTGAAGTTTTTCCGTATTTCCCCATTATTGATTAAAGGACTATTGTCATAATCATTGTCTGATATGTAGAATCTGAATGATGATAAATCACCATCAGTATAAGGTACCTTAGTCACTAACTGGGGACCACTGTCTAACATCTTTAATCCAATTATCCATCCTGCTGTCACTGTTGCCACTGGAGTGATTGCAGTGATGTTATTTAGCGGAACACACAAATCGCTCACTGGATCCCTTTATAGTGCAACAAATACAGGGCGCACAGCAGGAAGAGTGAAGAGTGTCTGTATCACAAAACCAATTTGGGAAAAAAATGTGATAAATGTATCTGCCTTCTTAAGAGTTGACATGTGCCGATGCTGGTAAACACAACAGTGGCCTATTGAGTAAACAGACGGTGTGTTACTCTGAATCTGCCATAACTGATTTTTTTGGCCACAAAACATTGACATATTATCAGTACAGTTGTTAGGGCGAATTTGTTACCGAACAATTTCCAAGCAACATTACCATTTAATTTGAGGATTAACATTTATTTCTCAGGTTAAATATGTGGCTCTTTAGCTGCTAATTGCTCCACTATGTTTACCAGCTAGTTGCTAATGTTGAGCATCTGCTGATGGTGCTGGACAGGGTTTATTAGAGCTTTGTTACTCAAAACAGCTGCCTATTTTGGCTTTCCGTTTTTTATATAAAAATAGAAAATAGCAATGGAGCTTCGTGTAGCATTAAAACTTTGTTTCCATTGTGGCATTTCAATACATCAGTACAATCATGTTACAATAACACCATGTACTCATAGCATGGTTTGTATACAGCAAGAAATATATTATGGAACAAAAGGAGATAGCTTTACAGCACAAACCAGGAAGTTGACAGTGTTTTCCAGTTGAAAGAGAATAAAAGCTTTAATAATTCCTCAGAATAGTGAAGTCAGTGTCGATAGAAGAAGAAAGTAAATGTGACATCTATTCTCTTTAAAAGTCTTACTTTGATTTTCTTAATCAATGTTGAAGGATTTGCTCTGATAACACCTGGATATGCTAATGACGTTACATTATTTATATACGCATTACAAATACATATACATTTTAAATTGTACATTTAAATAGAAATGAATAAACATTATATACATTATAGTGTTATACCAAGGTGTCACCCATTAATGATTAACAATGTACCAGCTATTTAATAAAAAACACTTGCGTACCAAACCAATGAGAATTAGGCCATTTGTGCACTACTCGACTCTTCCTGTGTCACATTCCTAATGGGTTCACACTATAAGGTGCTGGAGGACATTTAAATGTGATTTCCCACTTCAGTATAAAACACAGCTGACAGACAAAAAATGGAAACACTCATATGATTTCAGGCTCGCTGACTCTGTCTATTTCTGTCTCTATCCATCCGTCCATACATCTGTCTCTCCCCGCCTCACTTTAACCATCCCTGTCCATCACTGTTGTGTTTAGTTCACTGGAGCATCACGCTGACACTACCAGGGTTTGGGTGTCAGACTCCTGTTTGCTGTGTGGACCTCAAAACCAGATGGCACACTGTTTGTATTATAATAAACATCGCACCATTTAGTCATTTATAGATAGATGTCTATTCCCAGCTCAGTGAATAGAACCTGACTTTAATGGATTTTAATAGACTTACATATACCCCGTGTGTGGTGTGTGTGTGTGTGTGTGTGTGTGTGTGTGTGTGTGTCCCTAATTGATCTGAATGTGAGATCACGGTTAATGTCAAGGACTAAGAAATGAAGGGAATATAAAAGAGAAACGAGCGATGAGTGAGAGCCGGAGAGGAAGTCTGCAAGAGGAGAGAGGACAGAATTCAGAGAGAAAATAGACACCAAAGAAAAATGAGAAAGAGAGAGAGTGTGGAGGGGGGAGAGAGATTGGGGTGGAAAATATAGCTGAGGCAATTACTGAGGCAGAAATCCTTTCTCTCTGAAATAGCTGCTCAGATAGATAGACGTCTACGCACACGAACACACCAACTCTCTCTCACACACACACACATGTGCCAACCTAAAGGCGGATACACTCAGTCACTCGCAGACAGGTCCGTGTGGATGCATGGGGACACACAAAAGCACAGTCGCACACACGGTGATGCAACTAACCTACTTCCATTATGGAATAATATGTTGATGATTATTTTTTTCAAGATGAGAAAACAAAAATAATTGCATGTTATTTCTTTGTTGATCGACTCATCATTTGAGCTCTACACGCATAAACACACCTGCACACACACGCACGCACTGTAATAATAACCTCGCATGGCAGATGTATCTTTTATAACTGTGTCGTGCACAAGTGCCGAGCCTGATCTCTACTGCAGTGGTGAAACCTCTGTCAGACATGATGAACACAACTTCTTACACAGAATATTACATTGCAAACCTGAAACTATGCCCAACGGTCCCCTTTAATTCAACCAAGCCTATTCGAATGTCATACTCAGTCCTGTATCAACATTTTAAACAACCCATAACTATTTACCCGTCATTCAAGCTCACCGGATCTAGAATCCACTTCAAACTGGTCAATTAACAGTCAAGATCAACGCAATATTCATTGAGATTTAACGAAAATGTTGAGAAAGCCCTACCTCGCAATGATAAAAAAAGTCCTGGATCTGTCTCTTTATCTGGATCCACAGCAAAACTTAATGGGGTCTATTCTGGACTGAGACCCATCCTCAACCCAAGTTTAGTGGAAATCCGTTTTGTAGTTTTTGTGTAATCCTGCTGACAAACCAACCAACCAACAAATGGACACGGTTGGAAACATACCCTTCTTGGCGGAGGTAACAAAGCACTTTGTCAGCAGTGTTTTTTTATAATAACGCACTGAGAAGGACTCATCAAAAACAATGGTAATTTTACTGAAAAGAAGTAGCTCCTGATTGAATGAAATCCAAGCCTGGAGTCGCATGGACTGACAGCTCACTCGTGTTTTGTCGTTACACTGCCTTTAGTTTTAATGGAAACTGCTAAAATACATGAAGCGGTAGTTGTATGTTTTATCTCATTCTCACTTCCTGATGTGTCGGGGAAAATCCCCACACTCTTGTGGTCATGTGCACCTGTGTTACCCGTAAATGTTGCAATTTATATTGATCTCTACCTTAACAGTTTGACCAGCAGGTGGATAGTATAATAAAAGTAGTTTAATAATAGTTTGATTGCAGCAACATGTTTCAGACATTTTGACAGGAGCAACAAAACATTGGGAAATGCTCAATGCTCATGCTGACTGTGGTTTTACAATAAATACATTTGAAATACCTTGATTTTTAAAAAAATGTTTAATTGTTGAGCTTTGAATCCTTGAAGAGCTGATAACAATCTGACACATTGAGATAAACAACAGTGGTTTATTGATGATATCTGTCTCAAGCAACATGTCCCACAGATAGCATGAATTATGGCCACTCACTCCATTCTGATTGGCTAAATAAGTCCTCGTTAGATCTATTTGTCCTATTAGCGAGGAGCCAGTTTACACTCCACAAGCAGCCACCTCTCAAATTGCACAACAAACACATTTAATGTGATTCCACTCAGATGATTTCCTTTTCTATAACTGTGTCTTTTCATGTTTCCAACCCACCAGAGTGTCTTGTTTCTTTTGTACTGGAATTAAAAATCATTAAGAGGTAATTATAGTAATGTGTTTGAGACCGCAGAAACAGGCTCCTCTCCCTCTCTCTCTATCTCTCTCTCTCTTTCTGTGTGTGCGTGTGTGTGTGTGTGTGTGTGTGTGTGAGGGAGATGGATGACTAAGTGAAAGCATGCGGGACGACAAAATATGCATTAATAAAAACACCCTGGAAGAAATACAGTCTATTCATATATATGATAACACAGAGACGGTAACATTTGACTTGGAGATCGGCAGACGGAGACGATGAGAGAAAGAAAAGAAGAGATGCAAAGAGAGGATGAGAGATGGTAATGAGCAAAGAAACAGAGCGATGTGCAAAGACAAAGTCAAACAGAATGAAATCTAGAGCCTGATGAATGTAAACACATTCTCCTGCACTGTCCACTGAGAGCTATTAACTCATCCGCTCCCATTTCTGTTTTATTTTAGAACCGTTTCCTCGGCAAGATGAGGAGAAGGTTTACTCTGTTGGCTGAATTACACAGAGTAAGTGAACTTCATCTTTTAACACGGCCCTCCTCCACACCAGAGAGAGCAATCTGTTGCTCTGCCGTCATGAAAAATGTCAAAGTCAAATGAATACTGCCAATCATCCAGTCCGGCGCGATTGAAGTTTCGAGTCGTGTACGGTTCAGACTGAAGTCCAACAGGGTTTGGAAAATCTTCAAGGATTTTTTGTCCACAGGCTTCTCGTTTATTCAGTTTCATCTGCTCCTTTTATCATCCATATTTCAGCTGTTTACAGAGCTGGAGTGACCGCCATCACTGGGATTACCAGCATGCTGGATAGATCACAAGCACTGCCCTCAGAGGAGACTGTGTGTGTGTGTGTGTGTGTGTGTGTGTGTGTGTGCAGCGGTGTGACTCAGTGTGTACACTGATAAGTGCGCATGTTTGTGTATGAGTCTGCCCAATAATCTAAAGATTGTTGAGTACATCTGTCACCTCATGTGGCCTCTTCAGACACTTTTTCTTGACATGAGATGACTTGACATCTCTTACATAAAAGGTCAGCTGGTTTTCTGGCTTGTATTTTAGGTCCTGTGGTGCTCAAGTAAACTGCACTTATACACATATTATTTCTACAAGAGAAGTCTTTGTCACTAAAGTGGTTTTCATATTGTTAGTGCTATAGTCGTTACTCTAATGTTGAAGATATGTCGGACACAATTTTTCTAATCTTGGTAACACTTGACAATAAGGTCTTTGTGATAAGTGCTTACAGAGTGGTGTAGTGATGAGCCCTCAAACCTGGGAATCAGTTAGCATCTTTGCACTTCAGTCTCAAAGTCAATGGGTTTTTGAATTTGTTTTTTGGTTAAACGCCTGAAATAAGTTTTCTTCCACGACATAAAATAATCTCTAATGTCCCACTATTCAGTTATAACGTGCTTACGTGTCTTAAAAACGGCGGTTGATAACAAGTGGCTAATGAGACTACAGAAATTGTTGGGGACATTAAACGTCATCACACCGAACACGGAGACTCGTGTACTCACTAGTCTATCTTTAATGCAAAATTACAAGGACTTTAATACAACTCAGTCACTCAGTTGTGATTGAACAGCAAACATTGTCTGCAGCACTCACGCTATTGTGTACGATGCTGGCCTTTACTAGTGATGGTTACAGCTGTGTGTGTTGCTGTGCTATCGCCTTGAAGCTCTGATGGACGAACAGTATTTGACAATATATTCTTGACATTGTAATTGAATGGAACATAAGGGTGAGTGAGCAGGAAGAGGATTTTGCTTCAGGGGCGGTTTTTCTTTTGTCACTACAGTATAGTGCAATCCACCGCAACCAACATAACCAACATGAATTTACACCGGCTGCTCTTGAAACTTATATCAACTGCTTTTATAGCCTGCAGGGGAAAATAAGAGTTTTCGAGGCCAGAGCTTTAGATTTTCTCAAATTTACAGATAGTACAAGGACACAGGATATTTTACAGAGAAACTTAGGACCATCTGAAAATCTGCCTATCTCTGCTTGTCTAACTGCAGTAATGTACAGGGTGTGGGTGTGTCAGCACACTGGGACTTCACCCACATCACAGTTCAGAGAGAGCTGTGAAACACTGATGCTCAGGCGGTGGCCAAAATGTTCTGAGTATTTGCATATCTGCCAACATAAATGAAAACAGCAAATATGTCTCAGCAGAACCACAGATAGGTTAAAACATTACGCCTCTATATGTTACAACTTAACTCTTCTTATGTTGAATTTTCAATTTTTATCTTGTCACAATGCTGTGCTTAGGTTCATGCACAGAAACCACGTGGTTAGGGTTAGGAAAACATCATGTTTTGGCTTAAAATACTACTAAAAATATATATTTTTTGCCACGAACATGGCTGGAAATTGTCCCAAGGCCTCCTTAAAAAAATCCAGTAGTGTCACACTTACAAATGTTGAAACACATACTTGAACCTCTCCACCGTCTCCCCCCCTCATCCCGACATGAAACACAGGTGATAAACTGATAATGAAAATAATGTGACACATTTTATGGATAATGTCACAAACAAATTTGCCATCTTCATGTAATGTCAAACGTCCAGTATAACATGTGCCAAAATGTGATTGGGTTTATAACATGTGTAATGGTTTTTAAGATGTGATGCATTCAGTATAAGTTAACCTGTTTGCCTTGCCCAGTGGTTAACTGTGACACTTCACTAGAATGACGCCATTTTTAGATCCATATGCTTCTCCTGCTGTGGCATGTCGACATTGTTTGTGGCAAAAAGTGTGTTTGCTGATAATATTAGTCTTCTACTTTGACTTTAGCGTCACTTGTTGTAGGTTTCCTTGATGCCCATCCATCACTGTGCTCATGGTCTGATGTTGTCAGCTAAACTAATAGCCTCCTATGTGACCACTACGAAGTCCCAGAGTTGCCTCTCTAGCATAAGTGACTGGCAAAGTTACCTTACTGTACACATACATACACATGCAGCAGTTTCCCTCTCCCTCTCTTTGCCTCTTTACTCACTCACTGTCCCCCTCTTCCTCCAAATCCCCTTTTTTTCTCTTCCATCTCTCTTTCTTTTTCTCTCCCTCCGTCTCTCTCCCTCTTTTCCTCCATCTCATTCTCTCCGCACCAAGCTGTGGAGAGGCAGATAAGGAGTTGATTTACCATCCAATTAAATGTCGTCATTGAAACATTGCTTCAAAAAAGCCTGTCGTTTTCACCCTGCGCTAATTGGCCTTCCACTAGCACGTGCACGTGTTAGGATGTGTGTGCGTGCCGTTGCGTGTGTGCATTTGTCTTTCTGTGTGTATCTTGTGCTTTACTCAGGACCGGCAGATTCAGACTGTGGTTGCTCGCCACTTTAAAAGAGGGTCATTTTAAGTTCAAACTAAGTTGTACGTGTGGTTGTTTTTGTCTCTTCTGCCATCGTACTGTGCCTCCCACCAATCCTTTCTTCTCTTTTCTAAACACTCGAGTGTCCAGCTGAGCCAAGTTATCATTTTTTATTTTTAAAAACAGCTCAAAGCTCCGGTAATTAATGTTTTTTTTATTTCTATAAAAACTGAACCACTGCACATGAAAGGGGTCACTCAAAGTCACAAACCCAGAGAGAGTTATCACCAAACTCTGCAGCTCTTTAGAGGCTAAAACGCTAGCTCTTATCCCCCCTTTTAGCTCACTGTTATGGTTTTAAAGCACCCTTCTATTCGCTTTAGTCTTGCCTCTCACATAAACCGTGTTTCGAGCAGCTGCAGGCAGCCATTCGCAGCCAGAATGTTATGATTTGGACTTTATGGTGGCCTGTTTGTGGTCCTTGTTTTGTGCTTTTGGTTTCAGAGGTGCTTGGTGAGGCTGGGCGAGGCTTTGCTGCTGGTCGGAGCTGTGCCGGTCCACACACCTGCAGCACATTGAGTATAATCAGCACCTGCACTCATACCCGGACCTTCCCTCTGCACGGTGCCAGATTATTGTCGCCAGCTCCAGTGGTACTTGATCACTCTCAGTATCTCTTGAGTTTATGTATTTAGAAAGCCTTCTTGTGTTCAATCGCCAGCGTTTTAACCCTGCCTTCCTCCTCTTCCAGTGTGACCGGACCATACCTGAGAACCAGCTCCTCAACCACTCGAGAACGCACATCTACTCTAAAGTTCTAAAGTTAGAGTTAAAATAGTTTACAACTTAAGTTGACCTGGAAAGACGGACTAGTGAGTAGATGAGTCTTTAGCCTCGTGTTAGCAACCACTGTTTTTAAGACACAAAACACTTTATAGTTCAAGCGTGGGATACTTACTGGCGTATTTTATGTCACAGAACAAAATGTGAAAATCTCTTAAGCTTGTGGTAACCACAGACCTTATTTTAAAAACTCATTGACTTTGAGACGAGGGTACCAGAAGTGCAAAAATGCTGCCTTTATTTGGGTTTTAGGACTCATTCCACTGGCAGAAAGACAGAGTTAGCACCTAACTTGTCAAGACAGTTGAACACCTAGCCAATAGCTAATGAAGCAGGCCCATTTCTCAGGAGTTAGTGGCTGAAACAGAGTTTAAAGGAGTTTGAGTATTGAATTTACATTTGTCACGTGACAGATAAGGTGACCAGATACCAACAAACTAAATCTGGGACACAGAGTATGTTTGTGTGTGGTACATTATGGGACACATCAGCACGGCTGAGATGTAGCCTGGTGTAAAATTCAGTTAAAATGTCTATCTAACTTAGAAACTAAACTGTTCTACTCTGGCCCTTTAACAGAATATGATTGACTCAGTAGCACACAGACTCACGTACTGTGCCGTTTCCATCATATTCCACCTTAATCTGCTCGTGACTTTGTGGTGACTCGTAATATTCCCTGTTGGGTGTAGCAGGCAGCAAAGACGGTGACAGGTTAACCTGCACTTGACCCGCGTTCGCGCAGTTTGACTGACGTCAAACACAGCCCTGTGATGTCAGGCTCCTCTGCTGTCTTACAGCTGCTGGATAAAAGCCAGGCTTTAAAAAAGAATCTGTTCTGAAGTGGTTTGACTTTTAAAAACTGAAGCCAATCAGACCAGGAGTACAAATGCTCTGCAGTACTTAAGCATTACTTTGCTCAATATTAAAAATTAAATGATTGATTAAATAATTAACGATAATTAATACAAGTGTTGCTCTAAGTCTGCTGTCTGTGAAAATAGACAACTGTTTGCTACAAACACTGTGATATCTCAGGGCTGCATGTCTGAAAAAGCCTGTTCTCTAACCAGAGTATTTGATTTTCTCTCTCTCTCTCTCTCTCTCTCTCTCTCTCTCTCTCTCTCTCTCACACACACACACACACACACACACACATACACACAAAGAGTCTAATAGTCTACCTTTCCCCATCACGTTCTTTCTCGAGCGCACACACACTGAAAAGAGGGTTTTTATAGAATTTTAATAAATCCATGGGAAAGCGGTCTCAAAACTCATTTATCAAACATTTAACACTGACTTAGCCATTAAAGGGGGCGAGAGAGGGATAGAGGAGAATAGATTGAAGAAGAGGAGCTATGATCAATGCCAGTGGACCATATAATTGCACCAGGAGTGGTTTAGCTGAAAACATTAGCCTTGTTTTCTGATGGATCACATCCTGGAGCCGGCTAGCCAAGCTAAACGCTTCAATCTGTATTAGTACGACCCAGAGTCATCCGTCTACTGGAGCCGTGCCACTTAAATTAGCAAAAGTTTTCTACACGATTGATAGACTGATAACTAAAATGTTATGTTTAAAGAAAGAACAACTGGTGAATAGCATTAACCTCCTCAAAATACTTAAAGCCTTCTCTTTCTTTGTTCTTGATATTATGAGCAGAAGTCACTCTTTTCAGTAAATACAACCGACTCAATTCGCTGCATTTTCAACAGACTTTTTTTCTTCTCTTAGCTCGATTCCACACATCGATTTGAACTACAGTGCACTATTCCCACAGCAACAACAATAACTGGCACTGACCTTCCACTGAGTCATTTCTTCACCTAGCGCACCATCAAGCGTGCCAAGACGAGAGTTTCCAGCTCACTCTCTCCACATCACAGCATCTTTTCTGGCTGCTCTCCTCTGAAAAATACTTCAGATCTGTGACAAGTGAAAACATCCACTTCAAGAACCATTAGTCCCCGCTGTTACGTGGACATTTCACCACGCGGTTGGCTGCTGTGTGTTGTCAGTTCTTAACTGCCCATGTTCAATCATGCTTCATTGTTTCTGTATTTATTAGATTACATTAGCAGCGCATGCTTATATTGCACGACTATATTGCACAGCTGTTGTTTTGAGTGTAGTTTTTCATAACTGCTAAATTGTCTTTAATTGAGTTCACTCTCACATAGGTGTTATTTATTATTCTGGGTGATTAGATCTCTTCTCATAGCATTTTCCAGAATCATGTGAGTATTACCTCACCAAACCTCATATTTGGAATGATTTAGGTGTAAAGCTGAAAATGTACTGCTGCAGCAGTGCCATATGAAGCGGGCCAAGTGCCTCTCCTAGCACCAATAGACCACACGTATCGTATCATATCGTATCGTATCGTATCGTATCGTATCACATCACATCACATCACATCACATCACATCACATCACGTATCGTATCGTATCGTATCGTATCGTATCGCATCACATCTTATATATAAATAAAGCTTGACTTGACTTGACTTGACATCACATCACATCACATCACATCATATATCGTATCGTATCGTATCGTATCGTATCGTATCGTATCGTATCGTATCAAAGCCTAACCTCAAGAACTAGTCTCTAACTAATTTGAAAATGTTCTACTCTGGCTCTGATGCATCATCCTCTCACACAATGTCCCACTCACAACAATATCTGATTGGTAACACGTCACAATTGATAGCCTATAAACAATTAAATAATCTAAATCTGCAAAGTAACTAGTTACTAATTGTACAAATGAATGTAGTGGAGCTGTATAAAGTAAATATACAGTATAAAGTAGCATAAAATGGAAATACTCAAGTAAAGTAGCTGAAAATTGTACTTAAGAACAGTACTTGAGTAAATCGTACTTGGGTTCATTCCATCAGTGGTTGTTCGAAATTTTGACACAAAAAATGTCATTTTTACTGCAAATGAATATCAGTCCCAAATATCAGTTTTCAGTCTCCTCGATTCCTAATAATCGGCATCAGCCCTGAAAAAGTTATTTCGGTCGACCCCTAATCTCGAGCATGTGTGAGTAACGATTGATGTGGATCCAAATACAAATCTGGATGTAGCTGCTTTAAATATTTATTTTATATTTATTCAATACTGGTTAGGCTTGATTGAATTAAAGGGAATTATTGGGGTTTGGCAGAGGTATGCACTCTACTGGGTGGCATTCTAGTTATTTTTTCTATTTTGCCTTGTGAACATAGACAAAAGTGAAATAGTTCAAACTACAGTGAAAAGCAAGCATCAGAGTAGTAAATAACATCTGTAGCTGGGCCAACATTGTGTTGACATGTAGAGTAAACCACACAAAATACTGTTGAGTAATGTGATGTTCTAAGACTGGATCTTCAGTCATTTGTGTGGTACAAATGTCAATGTGATTTTGAATGAGGTTTTGTTACTTCTGGAACAGATCCTGGATGTTCCAGTTTCCCTTCAGCCCTCTATTTCCTGAATAGCTCAGCCTCCAAGAAACTACTGAAAGCTGCATTCAGTTTGGTACCCAGCAGGCTTGTGAGCTGTTCTATTATCCCGTACTGTAAAACTGTCAATACAATCTACGGCTGTAATATGGTACAGTATAATAATGTTAAGAAATTTTAATTAAATTCTATTAAGATAAACAATACTGCTTAGACCACTTATGCAGCCAAGTAACCACCCTGTGGAGTTACTGCTGTAGATGACATCTATATTATAGGACAAGGGGAGGGAGATCCGGTACTGTGATTAATTGTGAACACAACACCTCCTACATGGACACACACACACTCTCTCTCTATGTCGCATACACACACATTCATCGAAAAAGAAAACCCCTTTGAAAAACACACACGACACACACAGCCATATTAATGGAAAGAAAAGGGCTTTATATGGTCACACACACTCTGTTTTAATTAGAGAATAAAAAGAGAATGATTGACAGGTATGCGTGTGTGTGGGTGTGCATGTGTGTGTGCAGAGGCAAAATTCAAGCTGTGTATATTTGATTTGTTCTGTTGGCAGGATGTGTTTGAGTGCGTGTGTGTGTGTGTGTGTGTTTGTGCTGGCTGTGTGTGTGGTCTGTCTGTGTGTGGCTCTCAGCATGACGTCTGTGTACCAACTAAATAAGTGCCTCTTCAGAGGGGGGACGACGGGTAGAGGGTGGAGGGCTCCTCCGCAGTACAATAGGGCATCAGATGTGCGTGTCCGTGTGTGTGTTCCTCCGACAATTTGAATGTTTATCCACGCACACACATACATAACTCCCAGAGGACTGAATAAATCCCTTTGTCTGCAAAATCAATGGCATCACTTCAACAAAATTATTGTTTCTTACAGTGATGGGACATTTTATTCAGATTACACATCTTAAAAAAAACAACCCATTGAAACGCAGTGTGGGAGTTTTGGCCTCATGAAAAAAATTAACAGCATGGTAATTCTGGAGCGTAATAGACAAATATAAAATATTTCTGATTCAAAGCATCGTCTTTGATGCTTATTGTACTTTAGTTGGGTTCCACTAGCATTTTGCTAACAAGTGGAACTTTTGCCACCAGTATCTCTGGAGGTTTTGTCTCTCTTGACATGCGTAGTGTTTTCACCTTGGAGCGTCTCATCTCGAATAGAAGACAAAGACAAAGCAGCTTGTTTAAATCAGGATGTATGAAGTGTTTTATTTAGACGACGATTCAGCAGCAGAAGACAAGCTGTTGGCTCATCGTCTTCTTTATCCTCCTCGTTAGTAAGTGGCTAGCAAGCAACCAGTTAACACCTGGCTCATTAATCTTTGACTGATAAATAACAAGACACATGCTCAACGTGCTAAATTAATTTAAGTGCACATGTAGAGCTGGGTAATCAATTTAAATTCAAAGGAGTCAAGTTCAATTTCCTTAAGCGAAGGTCCAGAACATCATAATGTCTAACTTGTATTATGATTCAGTCCTACAGGTATGTACAGTGTGCTGAAGTGGCCTCATAGTTGTGTCAACATCTGAATGTAGTCAAATTAAATTCAAGTCCAATTCTAGAATATTTTGAGAATATTTACAGGGACAGAAGTAACTAATTACATCTACTCAAATTACTGTAATTAAGTCATTCTTTTGGGTATTTTTTCAAGTCTGTAATTTTACTCATAATTAAGTATGGATTGCACCATGTAATCTGCTTAGTTACTTTCATCTGCACTTTTGTAGCCAATAAGGCTCTGCGATCACAAATGGGCCAATGAAAACCCTGACATATGGACAGAAAACAAAAAACTGTGCAGCAGGTTTGGAGAGGTGAGCGTGACCACTGAGCAGAACAGAGCAGGAGCTGGGAGTAATTTAGACTGAAGATTAGGAGAAACAGAAACCCCTTTGATTGATGCCTGTTATTGATAATACATTAAACATCAATGGCTAAAAAGTAACTAAAACTCTGAGTAGTGTTTGAGCAAAATACTTTGTACTTTTGCTCTGTAACTGTACTCGTATTTGAGTACAAATATTCAGCACTCTTTCCACCGCTGAATATTCATTGTCAGTTTTCACATTGAACTGGAGGGAGAACAGGTACGTACACTAATAATGAATAAATGTTATTTTATTATTTCAATAAAAATCAGGGCTGCATTTTAAAACAAATATTTAAGAGAGAGCTTTTGAAAAATGTGTCATTTCACATAAACATGTCTATCTAAATATGTTTAAAATTAATAGGGGATGAGACTTCAATGTCCTTCTTTGCTGTGCAAAGTACTGGAAGACAGTCTTCCCAAGATCAGCATTTAGTGGTGGGTTAAGAGTTCACCTGTCCTGGGATCTGCTCGGATGAACTGCAGCTTACATTTGACAGGAGATGTGATATACAGACGCAGCTTTAGTCTGAGACGTTTAAAATCAAAGATGATAGCCTGTACTGTAGTTCTCTTCTTGTTGCTACTGAGACCCAGCCTATTCTTTCAAATAGTAAAAAGCGATGAGTTTGATATTTGTCTCCTGTAATAAAATGCAGAGCACAGTGCATGAAGTTGTTTTGAGGTGGAATGAGCAGCATGAAAATACAGGATATCTCCATAGTCAAATAAAAATGTCAGTGAGATAAAGAACTGTTTTCATTCATTTTTAATTCAAATATCTTAAAGTGAGGATTTGGCCAGTGTGGACACAAGTGGAAAGGCGCTTGAATTTCCTTCAATTTCCCAAGGCCCTCTTGAGTCAGTCCCTTAAAACATTGGGTCTCAATCTTGGAATCAGAACCACCAAGGGGCTTGCAGGTTAATTTCCAGGGGTTGCCAGAGGGTGGAAAAAAAATAAAATAACATATTTTAGACAGGGGAATAGTTTTTACATTACATCTAACGATATATATTCTATTGAGTGTGTTTGTGAGAGTCAAAGTGTGTGTGCACATGAGTTCTGGATGGACAGGCACCCAAAAAAACCCTCTTTCTTTCATTTTGGCACTTTCAGGGTGTTGTGAGTTAGAAATCCCAGTGCTAGGGGCTCTGAACATCAACCCGATTGTTATGGGGGGGGTCTCAACTTGAAAAGGTTGGGAACCGCTGGCTCAAAAGACATCATCATACCTTGACGAACAGGAAGAGAAATGTGGCCACAAGCAGTAAGTGTTTCTCCTGGTCATGAATTTTCTGTCTATCGCTTGTTTTCGTCATTGAATTTTTATCCGTAACATGTTAAAACAAAGTGTTACAGTAGAACAAGTAAAGAAGTCAGCCATTATTAAATGGCTCAGTAACAATAAATTAACTGAAAGCAGCCTTTCTAATCATAAAATCAGAGCGTATAAACGGTGTGAACCCACTTGTGTAGGTGCATCTCATGTGTCCTTTAAATAGCAGGAATCAGACTCCGCTTTTGACTTTAGACCAGCTTTTTGTTGGTCACTTTCTGCTGCCTCAAGATAGCAATCCGCAATCAGTGCGTCTCACCACACCTCATTTTAAGAAACACGCCCAGAGGTGCACAGGTGGGCGCAAGTACATTTGCTATTTACTCAACGTTGGTGCTGGGCGTGAAAAGGACAACTGCGTCAGTCTGAAACTAGCCAATGACACTTGTGCTGCGTTGTGCGATGCTTTGTGCTGAGTGTAAGATAGAGCCCATTAAATTCAACAATGGTGCTGTCTTTAATCATCAATCTGAGCAAACAAAAATCACATGTGGAGTTCCTCAAGGCTCTATTCCTGTGCCTCTTCTTTTCAACATCAACATGCTCCCCTCGCTCGGAGTATGTAATACTATTACATCTCCTACCACACTTATGCAGATGACACACAACTCTACATAATAGTGTCACCACATGACTACAGTCCCTTACAGTTGCTGAGTAAGTGCATGGAACAAATCAGTAAGTGGATGGGCCAGAATGTTCTACCACTGAACACCGAGAAAAACTGCAAATGTTGTCTCTGTCCCCAAACAAGGAATATTAAAAGTCAGAGTGCACCTGGAATCCGTGGCACTAAAATCAACAAATTAAGCCAGAAATCTTGTTGTAGTTATGGACCTGAATTCTGACAGCCACATAATATCAATGATAAAACTGGCCTATTACCACCTTAAAAATATAGCAAAAATCGAACGATTTCTGTCTAAAGAAGATACAGAAAAAAACTTGTTCATGAATTTATTTTCAAGAGCTAGACTATTTTAATGGTGTCTTTACAGGTCTCAGTAAAAAGAAAGAGAGTCCCACACTGTTCCTTAAATCAGGATAGATTTTAAAATCCTCTTACTTGACTATAAAGCACTAGATGGTCTCGGGGCAAAACACATCTCTGATTTACTTGTACATAACGAAGCATCCAGAACCCTCAGGTCATCTGGGACAGCTTTACTCAATGTTCCCAGGATCAAAACCAAGTGAAGTTAAGCAGCTTTTAGTTTCTATGCTCCGCACCTGTGGAACAAGCTTTCCAAATACCTGAGGTCTGCTGAGACTGTTACATCATTTAAATCAGGGCTCACATGTTCCTGTTTACTTTGGCTTTTCAATAAATAGATTCTTAACTTTCTTTTTCTTTTTTCTGTAACTTTTCATTTGTTTGCTTTTGTTTTTACTGTCTTTTAAATGCTCTTTTATCTGTTACTATTGATTTGTTTATTTAGATTTTTGTTATTACTGGCTTTTAAAGGTGCAGTATGTAAGAGTTGGCTACCTGATGAATTCATACTCAAACAAATAGGGAGCAGCATATCAACAGAGTAACCACTAACTACTGCTAACTGTAGCTGTCGTTAGCTTGTTAGCTCAGTTAGCCGTGCAGCTAGCAGTCCAGACTGGGAGCTCAGGGACCAAGGTTAGTGTTGACACTAACTGAATTCATAGTGTCTTACAGTTTTGTTGATAATTTTGGTAAATTTTTGAACTAGAATTTTTACATATTGCACCTTTAAATACAATTCCATGCCTTATTTTCATGAGGATTTTGTAAAGAAGGAGGAATCATAATCTATACATGATGTTTGCAGTGTCCTGGTCCCACATTGATATCTTTACTGTGTTCCTCCTCCTCTGTCTCTCTCTCTCTCTCCACTGTCTGCTAGAAGGACCATAAAACGTGTTAAAGAACAGGCTCCAGCTGCACAGGTTACCCAGCAGAGACATCTCAGCACCATCGCAGGTGCCAGCGTTGGCCCTCAGCCCGGACGCTGACAACCACAGAGCTATAAAATGAGGTGAGACCCGTGTGACTTCACAGGTAAGCTGTGTGTGTTTACACTGCAGCCAAAAGCACTGCTGCAGTATTTCACACCATAGTGGTGCACACACACACACACACACACACACACACACACACACACACTCGCAGGATGACACACACTACACACTTTTGTCATTCAAAGCCTCGGTTCTCTCCTTCACCAGCAGGAAATAACACCTAAATATTCATCTACTTCTCACTTTTTGAAAATCCCTCTTTCACCTGAGCGCTTAAAATTCATTAAAAATGAAAGTTTCTTCTTTGACTGTTTCTTCTTTTTATTCCAAACATGTTGTTTCCTGTGTGCTTGAAAACGTGTGATTACTTCGAGTATAAACTGTAAATGAACACTTCTCTCTTTTAATCTCCCTCCTCGACTCCTCTTCTGTTGTCTCATCAGTGTGGCCCTGTTATTCTGTTTCCCCCTCTCTTTCTTTTTTATCTCCCCCACTTTTCTTTCTTTCCTCCTCTCCTCCTCATGCTCCCTTCTTCCTCTCCTCCCTCTCTGTGCAGTTTAAGTCTAAATCAGGGGATTTGGGGGTGTTAAGAGCTGAGGTGTAAAACACCGGCTGGTTCTCTGTAAGCTCCTAAGAGGAGAAAATAATCCAACACAAAGTCTTTTTCTCAACAGCAGCTCTCCTCCCCCCTAATCACCCTATTAGCTGCCTCTCCTCTCCTCTCCTCTCCTCTCCTCTCCTCTCCTCTCCTCTCCTCTCTGAAGGAAAAGTCAAGGTCCGAGACCAAACTGTTTTTGATTCTGTGCCTTCAGTCTAATATCACATGGACCAAATAACACTGTCTTGATAGTTGTCAGTCGTGGTTGTTTGACTTCGTAAGTTTCTCCTGATGTTAATGTCAATTGCTGCACACATGACTAACAATGACAAGGCATTTGTTCTGATTGCACAATGCCTTTTGTTCAATCAGCAAATCGCGTTTCATGTTTATTGATACCGTAGCATTTTGCATTAATCTCAGGCTCTGTGCTGATCGTGGCAAGGCTCATTTCTCGCTGCCAGACTCCTTTAATATCAAGGAACAATATACAAACCTGAAAAATGCAAAGGAATTGGCAAAGAACGACTGAGGGAGCCATTTAATCGTCTATCTCCCGTGTAATCTCTCTGATGCATTCTCTCGCTCAGTCTCCCCGAGAACTTAATAATAAACAGAAAAAGAACAGAAAATGTTGTTTCCTCTCACTTTCCTCCCCGGCCGTATCTCTCCTCCCTCTCTCTTCCCCTCCCTCCCTCTCTGATGCTCTCTCGCCCATCTCTCTCATCTCCTTCCTCTCACTTCCATCCTTCTCCCTCTCTCTCTTTTTTATATTCATAGGATTTTAAAATGTCTGTAATGGCCCTGGTAGATCAAAACACTCCTTCTCCCACTGTGTGTGTTAGTGTGTGTGTGCGTGTGTGTGTGTGTGCCTGTATGTGTGTGTGTGCGTGTGCGCTCCTGTGTGTGTGTGTGTGTGTGTGTTTACCTCCGTGTGTGTGTGTGTGATTTGCATATCGTGGCTATGCTCTGATTGGCAAACTGGCAACGCAGAGCCCAGCGGGGCATTTTTTATTAAAAGGCCCTACCACAGTCATATACACACTCTCACACACACACAAACACATACACAAAGTTAGGAGCAGCCACTGGCCTGTATCAGAACCTAATGAATAATACTAAAGAGCTAGCAGTAGGGGTTCTCCATGTATTGTTCTGTAATGCCAAGAGCAATAAAGATTTTTATTACCATATTTTTATGGGCAGCAGACATAAGCTGCTACGAAATACTGGGACCAGTTTTTTATTGTCTAAAATGAAGTTGCATAGTAATTCATTATATTTTACTTGTCATGATATATAAGTATTAACCAGGATGTTTTATTATTGATGTTTTATTTTATTTTATTATATTTATTATGTCACTATCTATCACATACCAGCAATGTGCACAGAACAACATAAGAGAACTTTGAATTAGGCAGTAATCTGGAGTAATCTTGAGGAATTAAGACATCCCTGTTTGATTAAACTACATAAGGAGTTTCAATCAAACACTAATTTCAGCAATGAATTATGTGAAGTGGCCTCAAGGCCTCATAAGAGCATGATACATGGACTTACCACTGGAACAATATAAAACAGCTATATTTTAGAGGAGAGTGGGCAATCCACTTTATTTGGCACCATGTGGGCATATAAAAGAATAAATGTACTTCCAGGACCGGCAGCTCCAGCAAGATCAGAGGAGATGATAAAGTGGAGTATAATGAACATAAAGGGCCAGAAAGAAATGCTAGAAATGTGGATATATATATTTTCTCAAAGCCTCACTATGTATCACGTCATATTAGCTGTTATCCACAATCAACACAGAATCTACTAAGCTTCAGCACATTTTGAGGTCATTTATTAATTTAATGATTCTTCCACTTCACTACATTTCAAATAGAAATAATGCACTTTTTACTTCACTACATTTATTCACAGTTTTAAGTTACAGATTTAATGTTTTCAATCAAATCATATTGTTATCGTCAAGGTTGGATTATGAACGGGGCAAAGTAGGAAACTTCACCTAAAGACCGACATAAAGACGATTGGTTTTGGTGAGTTTCAAAATTGCAAAATTGTTAAGGAAATATTAACAATGGGAAATACGAAGCTGACCAGGTCAGAATGTCTTCCTACATGGACGAGGAGGCATCATCGTGTTCAGCAACACCTTTATGTAATCAATTAGCTGATTGGAGAAGTTGTTGTTGGAGATAACTGGGCTTGAAACTATATTTAGCATTTTTACTATTGTTAGCCAAAATTCAGCCACATGCTGTTTAGTACGCTCAAACAATATGTGAGCTTTTTTTAATATGTCTGAAACCTCACTATGAAACTTAAAGTATGTGAATTGCATATTATTAATATTACAGTATGCAAGCACTGCTGTATTAACAACAACATAACAAAAATGCTGGTGTTTCTTCTTATTTGGATTAGACAGAATAGACAGTCCTTTTGACAGTATACGACGGTATATTTGACACTATTTATTTATATAGTCCTGTGCTGATATTAGTCCAGTTCTCCAGGTTGAGTTAAGTAAGAGTAAAGAGTAAAAACAGTTTTGAAGCAGCAACGGTCATAGTTGGTGACTTAGTTTTAACAATTGAAATTACCTTTTATGTTATTAGAGAATAAAGTTCCTAAGAAAGGTACTGTTGGGTGCCGAGGCCGAATTCCAGGTATGGGTACCGTTATCAGTTCAAATGTTAACAGTGCCCAACCCTGACTAAGGTAGGTGCATAATGACATCATTTTGTGGACCTGTCTCGCAGACAAGGCATGGGTCAATATTAAATGTAAGAGCGTTATTATTTTGTTTTTTATGGTGCTCACATTGTGCATAAATTATCAAAACTATCACAAATGAAGTATTATTCCGGCGTATGAGTCCTGGTTGAACTGGGCCTAATGGGGATTTGGAGGCAAAAGGATAAATACACAGCAAAATGAGCTAGACGTGCTGCAACAATAAAATGCTGCTGACATGTTCCAGTCATCAATAATAAATCAATCACATGCTTTAAATGATAATATAAGCTTCCAAACTAGCCATTCTGTATCACCAGTATATTTTGCTGCTAATACTTCTGTACTTTTACTGAATTAAGATTATGAATGCAGGACTTCTACTTTTACTGAACACTTCTTCCATGTCCTCAGAATTCTTTATTAAAATGTCACAGACTCCGGCTTTAAACTATGAATTAAAGTCTTGACTGTGCGAACCCATGACATCAGGTACATGCCACTGCCGGCACACTAAGCCCCCAAATCACTCCAGCAGACCAAGAGGAAGCTGCAGTTAAAGTGCAGGGATTGACTGCTGTGACCCCCGGCCAGCGATCACCGGGAGCCGCAGTGTGTCAAGAGCTCGGTCCTGCCCCCCGCTCAGACTGCAGACCTCAGATACACCAGCGCTGTGTGGCTGGAAATTTTCATCTTGAAAAATGTCCAATTCAGATTGTGTTAAAGGAGGATTCACTTAAGAGCGAAATGACAGCACTCTGAGGGGCGATAAAACACACAATCAGCCTCTTCTAGTGACGGCAGAGATCAATGCTGATCATTACGACTAATCCAGTCAACAAAGCTATAGGCTACTGTTAATCCTCGGGGTAAACAGTCATCTGGAATCATCTTTTGTTTAAAAAACAGCACTGTTTCATAACTAACGGCTCTGTGGCTATCATACAAAACCACCATACTGTGTGTGTGTGTGTGTGTGTGTGTGTGTGTGTGTTCTTGTACTTGCAACATAGTAAGGACCAAGGTTTTGAACAACAAAGTGAGGACATTTTGGCCGATTGTCACGACTATAAAGGGCTTTTTGAAGGTTAAGACTTGGTTTTAAGGGTTAGGTTATAATCAGTGGAAAGGGTACTGATAATCTGTATCCTAGTACGAGTACAGTTATATTACTGAAATGTCACTCAATTACAGGTAAAACTACTTAAAATGATACAAAGTATTCTTCTCAAATGCTACTCAGAGTATAAGTTACTTTTTAATCTTTGATGTTCAATGCATTATCAATAGCAGTACCCCAAACTTAATTACCCCACTGACTTAATAACAGTAATTTGAGTGGATGTAATTAATTACTTCCACCCCTGTTTATAATTAGGTTAGGGTTAGGCATTTAGTTGTGATGGTTAAGGTCAGGGTAAGGGTCTAAGGAATGCATTATGTCAATTAGGGTTCCTCACAAGTATGTACGTACAAGTGTGTGTGTGTGTGTGTGTGTGTGTGTGTGTGTGTGTGTGTGTTTACTTGCTCTCTCTTAGGACAAAGCCATCTAAAGAGAAATGAAGCCATGTACTTTAGACTTTGTCAGCGATGTTTCGGCTGATGCTGACAGACTATTTGCTTTCTTGCTGCTTGTTTGTCGTCATGTTACATGACACAACAACGCCGCACCATTCACATGAAGTCATTATCACAGAGCACTGCCATCTCCACGTCATCTTGTACACATGATCTTAGCTGTTAAACCCCACAGGGACTTGCCCGGGCTGCTCCCCTGTCATCTCTCGCATTGCTGTGATGACACCCCAGCAGCACCTTGCTGATGGGACACCTCCCTTCTGTGATTCGGCTAAAGTACATTTCTCCCCAAGCACCCTCTTCTCTGTCGTACTGCAGCCGCTCAAGAGTGGTTTGATTCATTGGAGTGTATTCTTTGTTTCTAAAAGACGATTTTATGATCTTTTTACTATCAGCATAAAAGCGAAATCGTCTCATCTCCTTCTCTCTGCAGGGGCAATTAGTCTGCTTTATGAAAATCAAATAAATTAAAGCGTTAAAAAGCTTCCACTGAGTCACAGATGAGCGTTGAATTCACCGATACAGCATCACTACTCTAATAGTAAGTTTCCAGAAGGTGCTATGCATATATAGGTACTGATAGAGTGAATGGTGGTGTCATGAGTGTGTATATGCGTGTATGTCTCGGTCGTGAGTTGACAGGCTGCCTGAGGGAAAGAGAGGCCTGATGGGTATTATGCAAATGAAGCCAGCTGTTTGCTGCATTGGCAGACTCCTCATAACTCTCTTCTAGTTCTGCTGCAAGTGAGAAAATATTTTATCCCCGATTCCCTCGTCGCCACATTCTCTCGCCTCCTCTTTATTTCCTCAGAGAAGGTATTTCTATACACAGTAATTTTATATACACCCTCCTCTCCGCATTTTAGCGTTATCCCCCCGTGTCTGCCTGACTATCCATCTGCACTGTTACAGTAATGAATGTACGAACAAGGAAAGCTTCCTTAAGCATTTGTTGACTTCTACAGTGTGGAGTAAATTATTCTGAGGCTGCCTGAAAAACAAACAGTTTTCCATGAATAGGTCTCATGTTAATTCAGATATTTACTGCAGCAACCTTATTTCAGTCAGTCAGTAGAAACCCTCTGTCCGTATTGTTGCATTTTCTCTCCAATATCTCCTTCATCTCTCACTTTTGACTCTGCCCTACACTTCAAATCAAAAAGCCTTAGCTAGGATAATAAAATGCATGTATATTTATCTTTCTTTCCTTTTTCTTCTCCTCTGATGATCTCAAATCTGTGCCAAACATGACCTGATGGGTGTTTCCCTTAGCAAGTAGGTAAACTCTGTAAGGACACTCCCATACAGCGTTTAAAAGCCTGCAACTCCCCTCCAGTTAGTTAGTCCAGTTGCCTACGATACAGCACTTAGAAATACCATGACCTGGATGACTGAGAGCCTTCATCAACATGTAGGTAAAGCATCTAAATACATTATTTTTATCCTCTGTTTTAATATTCTTTAGTGGAATTTGCTCATAATTATGCGTGAAAAACATCATCTTAAGTGTTATTAATTTTTTGGAGTGCTGGAGAAAGCTGACTGACACAATATCACTGTATAAAGATGCTATTGCTAACATGTTATCAAAAAGTTGTGTTTTGTGTTTGCGTCCACTTGATGAATTTAAATCCAATATTCACTCTCCTTTTACCTCTGTTATGCTCTCCAATAACTCCGGAGGGAAATATCTGGCTCTTTAGCTGCTCTTTTAACTCACTATGTTCACCTGCTAGTTGCTAACTTTGTCTGTCTGCTGCCTGGTGCTTGGTGGCTGTACACAGAAGTTTTTATCTGAGCCTTTTCACTAAAAACATCTGTATGAAATTGTTTTTTAAGAGAGCTGATGTGAGAGTGAGACTGAACCAAAACAGTTAAGATGTGTGCTGTAAAACCAAAACAATGAGCTGAAAGGTGCTTAAAGGAACTACAGGACGTTGAGGGATAATTCTGTGGGTTTGTCATAAGCAAACTCTTTGACTAAGGATGTTAATAAAAATCATTTATTGTTTAATCGCCGTTAAGAATTACAGACACCTCTGGGTTTGTGCATTGCTGGCAAAATTTTGGGATAATTAGTTGGTACACAACCCAACAAAATATACCAAAGGTCCAGTCATTCTTCTAAATCTTAATGCAGAATTTTTTACACATTAATATCTTTAAAATGACCCTTCATTCCAGAAAGCTTGCAGTGCAGTTTGGATTGGTGCTGAACTCCTACCAGTCTTTTCCTAACCACGGCAGAGGAATCTTAATTCAACAAATTAAACATCTGCCAATAAATCAGTGCAGCTGATGCTGATTTACGCCTTGTCTAACTGAAAGATACTTGATTCAGCACATTAATATGCAAATTAGCATATGACATCATTTGGCAACTTTCAGCACATTCATAGTTACTTTCCCTCAAGTGTCAGCGACACAGATCTCAATATTATGGGTTTTACCTACCAGAATTTAAGTTAGCAGCTAAAATATTCCAGGAAAATTCGGGGAACATTCGCATCATTTTGCACTTTGTTCAATCTGTTATTTTGTTCAGGTGTCTAAAAACTGAAAGACATGGGATTTGTTAAATCTAGGCACAACTGTCTTTCATCATTTAAAGTAGGAACAAAATACAAAAAGTACATTTTGGAATATGCATTTGACTGAGGGAGTGGCAATTCTACATTATTTTAACAATTTTAAGCATTTTAAGCATCACTTTCAGGTTTCAAACCGCCTTGTAAAGGTATTTTTTCTTGCCAGCTTTCCCTACATAACCTGTAATATTGCATAAGAGTATTCTGCTGTTTTACATAAACCCAATGCTGCTGAAACATAGACTTTCAACAGCCCTCACAGGGCAAGAAGCTATATGTCATACACAGCACGTCCATCCCATTTCAGTTTAACCAGTTTCTCAGGCCGACATCAATTTTTAGAAACATATATTCCCACGTTCACTTTTATCAAACCAGTGTGTTATATAAAGGCAGGATCTTTTCATGCAAAAAGCCATGAAAGAATGCTTTCTCTGAGAGCAGAATTGATTTGGTTGGTGTTAGCCTCGTGGTGATTACTGACTGGAGGTCTAAGTCTACCCTGCTTCTTATTTACCGCTACATTAGAGGCGAAGCGCTGTGTGCACCTCTACACGCGCCTGACGGAAACACCACAGCAGGCCTTCAAATCACTGTGAAATTACATCAGCTCTATACTTTGAACTACATGTAAATGAAACTTGTCACAGTGCTGTTGGAAATGTCACCTGTCACCTCCATGTTTACCTTCTGGCAGCGTCGCTGGCAGGGCCTCACAAATATACTTGTACATCCACTTGACTAGAATGTTGTTTACCTGAATGGCAATGCAGTGCAGACTGAAGGCAATTGAATGTCACTAAAATCTTAGTGACAGCTTGAAGCAAGTGTTTCTGTTTTAGCATAAACGTTTCTCTGAAGTGCTTTGGAGTCTTCTTCTGTTTCTTTTCCCCCTTTGAGGATGAAAGATTTTTATTTTTATTTTATTACAATATCAATATAAACCTATTGAGTTTATGTGACTTTGTGAAACCTTATGAGTCAATAAATTAGAAAGGATTGTTTCATGGTAGGTGAATTTTCAAAGACAATACAATAGATTTTGTTTATAGTTTTGTGGCCTAATGTTTTAGTTCATTTAAACAGTAATATTTCTATGTGAACAATGGATCAATCATGTAATATGGACTGGGTCACTCAGAGTTACAACTCCACAGTTCCCAGCTGAGTGTCTTTCAGCTCATTGTTTTGGTTTTATAGCCCAAAGTTAAACTGTTTCGGTTCAGTTTTACTGTTCACATCATCCCTGTTTTCATTCACTGCTTAAGTTTTCAGTGAAAAAGCTACAATACACTACCTGACCAGTACTAAATGAGAAAACAGACACAGTTAGCAGCTAGCTGGTAACATTAGTGGAACACTAAGCAGCTAAAGAGTTAAATATTCCCCTCAGGAGTTGGTGGAGACAGAAAACAGAGCTAAAAGGAGAGTGAATATTAGACTTACATTCGTCAGGGGGCCAGAAACACAACTGCAAATGATGATAATGTTGCTCTGTGTCTGCTGAAGGTCTTCATATGCAACTGTTTTCCAACACATTTGCTTTATAAGGTAGATTTTGTTTTGACAGATTGTTGTTCCACAGTCCCCAATTGGCAGAAAAAGTAAAAAAGATCCTGTCAACCAATTCTCACAAACAGCTATGAACTATGATTTAAGGGGTCCAACATGAACACGTTGAACTAATTTAGAAAAATAAAGTACTTCCATACACCAATCAGGATTTAGAACATTTTAATCAGGAACTGATGACAGCTGATCATAAAATCCGACCAACCCACACCCACACAGTCCTGATGAAACAGATTAGCTGAGTTTCGACTGTTGAACTCTTAATAAATAATAAGGAAAGATGCTTTGATTTAAGTTGTGTAGTAATGCATATTCAATGATCTAAATAAATAATTTAAAGATCCTCTCTGGACATATTTTAAGACATAAAAATATTCAGCTCAGAACAATAATTTGTGTCTCATATAGTTTACCAAAAACGTTTCATTAATCTTCTCATTTTCCTTCATTAAAATAATCCACAATCCATAAAAACGCAAATATCTTTAGTTTAAACACTAGAGATGTCTCCTACTTCGTGTCCTGTTTCCATTCACAGTTTATGAGCACTGTAGGTTTCAAGTTCCCACGTCACACTTGTTGAAGTTTCATATGGTCAAGGCAACACACACACCACTTGTTGTCTTATGGTACAACGAATCAAATCACCAAAAACTGAATTCCAACAAAAAATCTGAATTCCTGCACACATTTTGGTCAGCAAAACCTTTCTCAGGACACAACACTCACAAAGTGACTTAGTGCTCAAGTACAGCCCACAATTACATGATGATTCATAGCTGAGGCGTACTCACAATTACATGCAACAGCTGACATCAAGATCAAGTTCACCACGAGCGAGCAAAGTCATTCAATACTTATTACTGTAAATACACCAAAAAATAAATCATACTGGACCATGATTGGTTCCAAGTAGTGACGACATACATCCTGGTGGTACGTTCAGGTGTTAAACTGAGATTTAAAGATGATTTTAAAACACTGTGCAATTGTCTTCACTGAGTATTTTTCTGTGTATTTTTGTGTTTCTTGACATTATTGTAAATGAGGGAAACCCCAATGATTTTTGAGACTTAAATAAAGGTTTGAATTGAATTGAAATTGAATTTAAGGTGAGCACTGAGAAACCATCAGACTTCAGCAGATAAAGTGTTAAACTCTGCATGTACATCATTCTATACAGTAAAGCACAAACACCACAGTGAAGTTACAATCAGCAAAATTGATTTTTGACTTTAACAGAGAGTTAAAGTGTATTGTGTTTGAGCGTACTGGATGAATGGGTTTTTGGGCATTGGTTAACACAAGCTTAAGACGCCACGTTTGAATTGTAAAGCGTTTACGTGTCTTGAAAAAAGGATTTTCCCAACAAGTGGCTAAATGAGACTGCAGAGGTTGTTGACATTAACTGTCATTACACCAAACAGAGACTCATCTACTCATACTCCATCTTTACACTTTGGTTATTCTAACTCTAAATATACAAAATGTAGATTGATCACTTAGTTGTTAAGTTTATAGCCTAATGCTGGCTTTTCACCTCTGGTGATTGCATTTTTTGCCTAGAAAATCAAAAACTTGTGTTTGCCACAGAGCTTATTTTCTGCAATAATCCAAAATCCAACTGTAAAATCCCAGAGGCTTCTTGTCAAGGGAACAAGGGCAATGCTCACTTCCGGGTTAGCCTTACAGCAGTCTATACTTGCCTGATGTGGGTTTTTTTGTATACCGACATGCTGCTGGTTACTTGTATGTGTAATGAAACTGGAGTAGTAATAGCTCAACATCATAATATATCAAACTGGATCAAGTAAAATCCTGCAGCACCTCACACTTTGAGCTGCTGACAACAACTAAATGTTGTGGATGTATGTGTGTGTGTGCGTGCAGCAGTAAATTCAAGCCTAGTGTAACTGTTGGGAAAAGATCAATAGTGTTACAGTATCACTCTCCCTGCCCCTCTCTCTCCCTCACACACACACACACACACACACACACACACACACGCACAGACACACACACTCGGGAATAATGGGCTCGAATCAATAATTCTATAGTGCTAACAGAAAGCTTCCACAGCAGTTTAAAGGCTTATTGCACACATGGACACACACTCACACACAGTCTTAACACACACACACACACAAAATCACTGAACACTCAACAACAGAACTGTGAGCCAGATATTGAGTGTTTCAAACACATTCATGGCACCTGAACTAATTTGAAAACCGTTAAATGGAAAATCAATCGTGCTGATTCACTCCACAGGAATTAATTTCATTGGTTTCGGATTCACGTGACACACTCGGACTACCGCTGTAACTACTCTCACTGTGTTGCTAAACTTTCAGTTCATACATTCATTCGAATCAAAGGGTAAAATGTGCACATTTTATCCTTGTTTGCTGGCATAAAAAGAGCGCCGGTCTGCTTGCTGCCGTTTGCTGTTTAAGCTGCAGAACACATCCAATAACTCATCTAACCAGAACAAATACAGCGATGATAAGGTGCTGTAATCAGTCAGTCATTGTCTTCCTCTATCCCTCCTTACTCTCCCTGCCTCATCCCCTCCTCCCCCACTCCATCTCTCATCATCAGTCTCCCCTTTTTTCCTCCCGTATCCCCTCTCCTCCACCCCCTCAGTCAGTATTGAGTTTACGTTTTCCTTCCAACAAACTCTCGCCGGAATAAATATGAGAGGAGTGAAAACTAAACGGTAAGGAGGCGATAACGGAGCATCCATGGATGTGTGGGTGAAACAAAGTGAAAGAAACCACTCACGGCCATGAATGTACTTACTCTCTTTTCTCACTCCCCATAAGAAAGTGTTGAAAGTAAAGTGTATTTTAATTCTGTCCCTGTCTCCGTTGTCTCCCTTGCTTTCTCCTTCTCGGTGCCATATGCTCAAAGCTCCATCTCGGGCTCATTTGGAGTGCTACACACACACACACACACACACACACTAGCTCTATCAAAGCACAGGAACAGCTGGCTTGCTCGATATGGATGACTACTCGCCTGTCAACCAGTTTCACGCACACGCATGCAGTGCACAGGCGCACACACATCATCAGGCCTGGTGTTTCTTGCCGTTTTGAAAATGAAAGTGAGTGAGAGATAGATGGAGAGAGAGGGAGCAGGTCGGAGAGTTAAGTGAGTGAGTCAGAGAGCGAGCGAGGGACGTGTGGAGGAGTTTTTATTGTCAGATTCATTTGACATTACAATTAGCTAAATGTGTGAATATTCACCATGATATCATTTAACGATGCAATGCAGAGTGCGGGATTTGAAAGAGAGGGAGTTGGTGTTGTTATGGAAAAATGCAAACATGCACTCACACCCATGACATCAGAGGCACAGACAGTATGTGTCACAGTTAACGATCCCAACCAGACATTCGTTTTTGGTTTATTTTTACCAGCTAGGTGTTATTTATATCCTCAGAGTAATGTTTGGTGCCTGTAAGAAAGTAGGGTTTTATTTCAGAATGCATGTCTCCATAAGTAACACTGTATTCAGTCATTTAAGTACTAATTCCTTCGAAAAAAGTTGTAATAATGCATTTTATCTATTTGTAAATTACATCTTTTCTGCTGGTTACAATTAAACTATATCTTGGCTGTCAATCAAACAATGCAAAATAAGGCATTATTTATTTTTATTCATTTTAATTAACAAAGTTACATGAGGTGTTTACGTCCAAAAGAATCGGAAGAGTTTTTTTTTTTTTTTAAATGTAATGTATTCTGTGTTAAAAGTTGTTGCAGTGAAAGAATGATGCCAGGCGGGATCGTTCAGTGCAAACTGATCAGATATGTGGACAAAAGTTCACTTGATGGTAAATGTGGGATTGTGCAAAAATCAATTGTTCCGTCGGTTGAAGTTGTTATTTCTGCCGATGCAGTATGAGATCACCAAACAGTGTCTAAACTTTTAATATATGAAACTTTTTTTTTTTGCTTTCCGTTTTTATTCTTCCTGAAATGTACATAAACGGTGAGTTAAAGCTGTCACGATAACAGATTTTCACTCCATGACTATCATTTGTGTTAATGATAACGTTGTGATGTCTATATTTTAAAAAAAAAACGAAGCCATCAGTCAAATTCATCTTGAATGTTGTTTATCGTGTGTTTTGTCTTTTTTTGGCAAATCAATTGCACTTAAAATAGTAGAGCGGAGAGGTGGAGTGAGTCTGTAGCCAGAACTCTAATACATCATACAAAGGAACAATACGCATAAAGGGTAACTCCACCAACTTTACACATTAAAGTGTGTTTATGGGATTTTGGGATAATTACTGCATATGTGAAAAAAGTAGTATAAACACTTGCAAGTTGAAAGTAATCTGATAAATTGCCTCCAGTGACATCAGTGGCGAAATTGCATTGTGGGTGATGTAGGCGTCAGGTTTACTGTCCAAAGGTGGAAGCAAATTCTAGACCAGAGAACTACTTTTCAAAACCCCAAATTTATCAGATTACATGCAGCTTCCTCTGGAGCCACAAAAGGCTTTATACTACTTTTTTTCACATATGGATCCACAAGTCTAACATCTACGCTGGTGTGCTATTGACACAATATCAATATTTAATTTTTTAACATCACAGTTATTGTCAATACTGGCATATGCTGACACTCCTACTGTGAATCAAGGCATAGAAAAGTGCTGTGGCACTCCTCTGTTTGGGTTTAAGTGTTGTAATTTTGACCACAACCTGATTAGTGATGTCACTGCAGAAGCTGAGATCTCGAGTCAAAAGCAAAAACAATGTTGTTACATCACTGATTGGGTGTGGAGAATTAGTTTCTTTTTTATTTGAGGATATTTTGATCACTGCCAGTCACTCTGCTAAACTTTATTATTAATAGAAACGACTTGTATGGTCGTATTTGGTCCTCTGTTGAACTGAATACATTTTGCAGCTGATGTGTTCATTGATATAAATACCAAGTCATGCAGGTTGTTCTCTTACCTCCCCTGTATGGCCCAGACTCAGTTTTGGCAGTTTATTCTTCACGTTCCCGGAGTTTCCCACGTAAGCCTGACTGTTGTTAAATCCCTCTGTGGCCACCAGAGGGGGTTTAAGCTGGGGAGAGTCACTAGGCGCCTGGTCCTGGCCATCCATTGGTCGAACATACGCTGTGGGCTTCTGCTGCACTGCGATCGGCTTCCCTGATAGGCTGCCAGGCGGGAAGGTCGGGGTAGTCAGTCCAGATGTGGGAGTGGTTAGACCAGGAGTAGGCGTCGTCAGAACTGATGTGGAAGCCAGCGGGGAGGAGGACGTAGACAGGTGAGAACCTGTCTCATTCTCAAACGGGGAGGATTTAAAATGTCCACCATTTTCTGTGTTAGTGGAAGACTTAAAATGGCCACCGTCCATGGTGGAGGATCGAAAATTACCACCATCTGTAAAAGAAAAGGAGAAAGGATATAAAACAAAAAAGTGAAAAAAAACCAAAGCAGCACCTGGTATTTTGGAATATTGCTGTGCTCTGTGCTGTCAGATCTAATGAAGGTTGAATGCCAAAAATTCCCTCTCCCAGATGGATGGAGCCCATCACAATCAAAGCAAATTATGTGTTGCTTGGTGGTTTAGAAATCAGCTGAAAGATGTGTTTATCATCGGATACAGATGTTAATTTTCATAAAACCCGCCCAAAAGGTGATAGAGTCTGTTTTGCACTGAAATTATTCATGAGCACTTAGGGCTCCAGCAAATACAATGATTTTCCATGAATATCAAAATATGAGAAGTCCCCTTTTGTTGTGTGAATGGCAGGTTTAATCAACCAAACTGTGAGATAGTCCCCACTAGTAGTTCTACACTGCATATTCTCTTTCTCCACTAGAGTTGGATGAAAAGACAGATATCTACGGACGCATTTTAGAAAACACAACAACATTCAAAGGTCATATTGATAACATTTTTATGTAGACAAATCAAGAATAAAAAATAATACATCTACAGAGCTTGTAGAGAGCTGCAAGAATTTACCTTCAAAACAATATTATGATGAATATTTTAATAAATGTTCTCTGGTCCAAAATAATTGTTTGTTTATCTCTGTTCAAGAAATCTGACAGTTGGTTCCAGCTGATTACAAGGTTTGTGAGCCGATAGTTCAACGGTGTTGGTATCACGTGGTATCTGCGATTCATCAGCGATCAAGAGTCTTGGTAGTTTCCAGTTTGTGGAAAAAAACTTAAAAATGGCCCAGTATGTGCCCATCATACTGTACTGTCCAAATATTAGCTAGCTAGCGTTAGCAACATTAATATTAGCATTAGCAATGTTAACGTTAGCTAGCGAGTGTTAGGAATGTTATCATTTGCTAGCAAAGACCAAAACGCCCAAGTACAATTCGATAGACCTACAACCATTCAGAGCAACGAAATTATGAAGTAGCTCTAAGCTAGTACATCTCGAAGCAAAGAAGAACTGTAAGCTTGTTAGCTCGTGAGCTTGTTAGCACAGTTTAGGGAAGCTAGCTAACTACAGTAATACAAATAGCAGTGTGAATCAACACCTGCTGCTTTGGATTGACATTTTTAAAATGTTGTCAGCTTAATACTTGATCTATTAGCTTCTGTTCATGGTAACCACAGAATGCATTGAGCCGAATGTCGCAATCTAATGGTTGAATCGAATCACTGGCAGTGCAGTAGCACCCTTGCCTTAAGAAAGTCAAACTTTTTTGACAAACTTTTCAACAGGCCTTGTTTATCTAATATACAGAAACCAGGATGGAGGAAAATCTGTCTGAATGGGAGGAATAACAGACGCATCTGCCAGAGCAGATAAAACATGAGCTCACCAATGCATCTGTTTCTGAGTAAGCTAAGCTAACTGCCTCTAGCTTTAAATTTAGTATGCAGACATGAGAGTGGTATCAAACTTTTCATCTAACCCTTAGATTGTAAAGCAAATAAGTGTATTTTCCAAAATGTCTACTCATTCCTCTGTAGCTTTTCTTTCTAGGACTCACCTGGGAGAGGAACGGGCTTGGAGGTGTGGGAGGAGTGCCTTCTCCGTGAAGAAGAGGAAGAAGAAGACGAGGACGAGGAGGAGGAAGAAGGGCTTGAGTCGCCTTTGAGACCGAGTTCATCTTTAAGTGAGCTAAACAGCTCTTCGTGCCTCTGTTCCTCTGATAAAGACATTTTTCCTCGTCCACTAGTAGCTGCTGTGACCTGCCCCTGCCCGTTCTGACCTAACCCCAGAACGAGGCCTGTTCCCTGGGTACTCTGTCCGTGGCCTGCCCTTGACCAGTCCATGGAGCTTCGGGACTTTTTGGAATTCTGATGCTGTATCGTTGTGGCGCTTGATGACGATGTGGTCGAAGCAGGAGGTTGCATGGAAGTTGAAGATGCAGAGGGTGCATTTCCCATCCTCTTGTCCCCACCTCCCTCTGCTCCTCCTCCTCCTCCTCCTCCTCCTCCTCCTCCACCTCCTCCTGCTCCACCTGGTCCTCCCCTCAGGGCTTCGGTGAAAAGCTGCGACTCCATGGCGGGTCTCTCTGTTGTCGAAGTGGTCGGAGTCTGCAGGTTGTTGCTGCCTTTGGGGATTCCCACCAAGTGGCTCTGGTTAGAGTGGCTGGTTAACAGGTCTTTCATTTCCTCGTAGGAGCCCAGCGTGTTCTGGACGCGACTGGCCAATGCATCACCTTTATTAGTCTGAAATGAGAGGAGAAAGAAGGAAAAGACAAGAGGGAGGAAGAGAGAGAAGAGTATTAATTAAGTCTTCCATTTTTCCATTTCTCTGCACTTGATGAAAAGCCCTCTTTATTCATCCGGAGAGGAACAGTGAGAGACGGATAGGGTGACCACTGACCAGACATCAGGATGAGATGATTAATTAAACACATGCCACCCTTAAGAGGGTCCAGTCCCGGCTGCAGCAGTAAAATTAATGGGGCAGGAATCATTATTACCCTGACCCCAGATTCTCAAGCAATCATCGCTTGGAGGACAGTGCGGGCCTTACTGATATATGACGGTATACCACCTACAGCTGCTACATGAGATGTTCCTCAGAATAGCTCAAGAGTACCTTTTGTGTCAGTCACTGACAGCTTCTTTAATGATGAAACTACATGATTTGATCATTTGGCATTTTTGAAAGGACAAGAGCAATCAGCAGTGGGTTCAGTGGTTCTATTCTTGGAGGCATGAAAGAGGAGAGGGAAAAGTGAGGACCTGTAGATTTCTATCCACTTCTCTGACATTTCTTTTCTACCTGAGCAACAAATTGTGAAGCAAATATTAATCATGATGAGCCAAGTCTGAATTATGCAAGAGCTGCAGCCTATAATTTAATCGTGACATTTCATCAAGAGTTACAGACAAATGATGAACACTGGAAACACTGAGTAAGATCGATGTGAAACGCAGCCACGGACTGTAATTTAAATGCACACAACTTTTGTGCTTCGGTCAATAGATCGAGGTGTTTGACAGTCGATACTCTGCTAATCACCCCTGTGGTAAGTGGTAATGTCAAATGAAGCCACGATAGGTTTAAAGGTTAAATGCAGGAAAGGGAGTGAATAAAACCCTTTTCTAATTTTCAAGACGAGGTGAAATTGGCTGTATTTGGAGAGGTTAATGAAGTCATGAATAATGAATGTATGTCCATAGGAAGTAGGAGCTTAACGAATCTTAGGCAATGTTTCTAAAGAGGATGAAGTTACATGTAATAATAATGAATAATCCCTACACTACATTTATTCTCACAGCGGTCAGAAGAATTAAATCACTTGCACGTCACTTCTTGTGTTCCTGTGTATAACAACTTCAGTAAGCAACGTAATACTGTTATAACAAGCAATGATCCGTGGAGAGGTCCGATTGCTGACTGTGTGTGTGTGTGTGTGTGTGTGTGTGTGTGTGTGTGTTAGAGGCTTCTCAACCTTACACATTAGTATAACACCACCCTTGCCTTCCTTTGCTCTGATTGAGGGTAATGTAAGCATCTTTCAATGCTAATTGCTATGTGGTGATGCCCCTTTTTCACAATCAGACTGGTTTGATAGTTTATAAACTGACCATCAGGAACATTTAAGTATCAGTGATCTTAAATGAGATCTGCCATTTATTTCTAGATTAACTGATTAATCGTTATATCCGCCAAGGAAGTTTTGTTTTCACGTGTAACTTGGTTGGTTGGTTGGTTTGTCAGCAGGATTACACAAAAACTACTTAATAGATTTCTTGGAAACGTGGGTTGAGGATGTGTCTCGGCCCAGAATAGACCCCATTAACTTTTGCTGTGGATCTGGATTAAGAGACGGATCCAGGAACTTTATCTCACTTTCTTTTACATTGTGAGATTTGAGGGCATTTTTTGACATTTTCTCAGGGAATACAATCTGATGCAGATCCAACTCAAATTTCAGATCTGCTGGACTTAAATATGTTTAATTTGATATTGGATTCGGCTTGACTGAATTAAAGAGAGAGTGAGTACCATTCTTGTTTATTCTATGAAATGTGAAAACACTAACAATGTTAACATATTCATGTCTAGTGAGTAGTTTAGCGTAATAGCATGACCTTGACCTTTTTCAAATTTTCTAATTTTTCCATTCAGGTTAGCGGAGGGTTAAACAATTAGGAAGCTATGCCAAAGGTCTGGGTATTTTTACTCCCAGGAAGTTGAACTTTTTGGCTTCATGTGCCACTGAGCAGCTTTCATAGGAATGAATGGAGCTCCGCCTCTGGCGCCATATCAAGACTTTTCCCTATTATATCCACGGAGTTACCAAATTCATTGAATTCATGAATGTCTGCAGCAAGCAATCAATACAATGGATGTTTTCATAAAGTATTTCAGTCTGGACCAAAGTGGTCCCCTGAGAGACATTGCTTTTAAATGGAGCCACAGTGCAGGCATGGCCAAAAGTTACAGAAACAATTAATGAATTATAAAATAGACACAATCAATATTGCATCAATATTATGTAGACTAATTGTTTAAGCTCGAGAGTAAAGCCCCATTCATTGGATGAATTCCTCGGGGACCTCATGTGATTTAAATGATCTCACTCCCCCCATAGAGGCAATATGTTACATTGAGTGCATTTGTGTGAGATAATGGACGGTTGTGTTTCACTCAAATTTACGAACCAAACCCCAAAAGATTATCTAGTGGCTGAGATATAACTTCTACTTTGCCTCTCAAGTGCTGTTTTTTCAAGCACCAGATGAGTCTTCTGAATTTACACCTAATATGCTTTAAAAGCTCTCACTGATGCTTTACACTGCAATTTACACAATCTTCAGCCTGTACGAGGAAGAAAAGGCAACCTCAAATTATTGAGATTCCAATATAGACGAGTATAAAATATGTTAAACTGGAGTGGACAGATTTGTTTGTGAGCCCCAGGTAGACCTGGTTTCAAAATGAGAGATCCTTGTGGTCGTGTGGTCTACAGAAACCTCAGCTCAAATCTACGTAATCTACAACATGCATCTCTTCTACCATGTCTCTCTTCACTGTATCCTTCGTCTCTACACTCTAGTAAACTCAGGAAAACCATGAAAATAGCAAAAAAAAAACGAACAGAACAAGGAATAAAGCCTTATTTACAAAAGATTCATATAAGAAAGGAGAGAATTGCCTTCAAATAATCTTAACAGATGTAATTTCTGTGTGTACACACACACACACACACTACACACTGTGGCGAGCCAAAGTTAGCTGTGAATAAATTAGCCCATCTCTTCTCCATCTCAGGCTCATGAATAAAAGATCTGGTGGCTGAAGAGGAACAGAAAACACATTTACAGAGAGGCAAAATGGAAAACAGAGGAGAAAGAGAGGATGAATACCTATGTGTGTGTATGAGTGTATGAGTGTGTGTGAATAGATCATCCCAAATAGCTGCTAACAGTATAACGCTCTTTAACAGGATTAGAAGAGGGATTAGCTAATAGCTGACAGAGAGGATGAATACTGGAGAGCAAGAGGGAAAGACAGAGAAGGAGAATGACGGACACATGATAGATATACAGGTACAGAGAGAGACAGATGGGAGAAAAAACGAGGAAGAGAGCGACGGGGAATGATAAAAGTTCTATAAATCCTATGTGATAATGAAAAGCGGCTGATATAGATCTGTAAAGGAGCAGTTCAGTAAGTTCAGTCAGCACTTAAACACAGAGAGAGTGCAGATAGGTCGAGGAGGCCGTGGTAAATCCACTGAATTGTATGAAGTAAAGCAACAACCTCAGAAAAAAAAAAAAAAGAAATTGTTAGTGTGGCAAATAAATCAGCAGAAGAAAGTGGCAAGGTGTGCCAAAGCTGTTTTTCAAGTTTAGCAGCGCTGAGAGATAAACTGGGGAAGTGGAAGGAGTGGAGGAAAAAGATTAGTTGGACAGAGCTGAAATATAAAACAAGCAAAACATGTTGTCCTCTATACAGTCACTTACAAGAAGTATCATCACTCTGAGTTTTATATCTTCATAATTTCTACTATCAATTATGGTTCCCTTGTTAAGTTAATCACTGTAATTAAAGAGAGATGGAGAAATGCTCTGCACAGTCAGGTGCTGCTATTTGAAAGAATCCAAAATGAGATCTGAAATTAATTCTGAACTGAACTAATTGTCAGTGAGCGTAGGTTAGATATGACTCTACCGTGTCTAGATTGTACACTCACAATAAACATTATTATATTGGATAAAGTGACGATGGATAAAATGACTTTATCCAGGGTTCTATTCAAATGTATCACACATTTTAACGCACATTTCGAGAAACTCTGCAAATGACTGCTTTAATGCGACTATTAGGAGTCGGTGTATTAAAATAAGTGGTTGATGAGTCTGAAAACCATTATACCCTTGCAATAGAGGAAACGTCAAACAGGGAAAAATGATGTAGAAAACACAAATTAATACAACATTTCCATTTGTTTCATGTATTAAAGAGCCACTAAGTCATCTTGGAGAAGGAGTTCAAACACAGGATTTTGTCGTGTCATAGATTTGCGACTCGTGTTGGTGTCATTCCTGAAACATTAGACCGTTTCTGCAGCGAGCCGTCGTAGCTTTGTGGGTTACGTACAGGACTCCCACTCACAAGACTGGGGTTTGTATCCCACTTGGAACATATAAATAGGCTTTATTGTTCACTTATTATTTTTTGTCTTTTTTCTGTTGCTATCTGGTTAGGTTTTGGGAACTAAAATTCTTGGACTGGGGCATCAAAAATACTTGTTAGGTTTAGGAAAAGATGGTTTGGGATAAAATGGACCCTTTCGCAATGTTAAACACATGTTTGAATTAGGTTCCAGTTGGATTTTCACAGTCTTTTTTCTCAAGTCACAAGGCTACGACATTACAAAAAACGTGACTTGTCAGTTTTAATGATGTTACATGACCAACACCAACACAGCTTATATTAGATCATGCTTTTATCTGGTCCAAGAATGTGTCGAGGAGCGGCCAAACTTTTTGTGCAGTGAGAAGTTTTCCTGCCAGTATTCCTGATATATTTTTCCATCAACACTGATAGATATGATTGATGCTTTTGAGTACCGTAGGTCGTAGTGAGTGTGTGTTTGAGAGAGTGAGATCAACCACATACGCATCAACGTTGCAACTGCTCAAGTATTGTCAAAAAAAAAGCCTTCAAGGCTTCAGGCCACATTTGCACCCTTGAGACACAGCTCAGCGTTGTGAGCCTGCATGAAGCTGCTGCAGAGACATGAATGGATTAAAATAAGAGTGTATCTGTTGCGTAGGACGTCCAAATTAAAAACGCGTCTGACAAGCTTGCAGTCGAGACTCAGGGTTGGAATATATATAGTCTGTTTTTAGCTTGTTTCAGCACTCTCAGTATATATAGTGATATAAAATGATGTTTTACAAAAGCTGAGGTGAAGGAGTTTTCGAGGCCACAAAACTGCCGAAATACGTCTTTAATTGAATGCTCGGTCTTCTTCATTGTAAAAGCAAAGGTGAGTACTAATGAACTAACACTAGATATTGAACGTTATTGTGTTAATATTAATATTGTATATGTACCCTGGACATCACCAAAAAAAAAAGTTTAGCAGTCTAAACACAAGCTTAAAGGTGTAAAGGAATTTCCAAATCATTTATTTTGCGAAACTTGTTCCAAACGAAATGTATCACCTGCTTCCTGTGATGCTGGCGGGCGTTCCCCTGGGAGCGTGACGTCACGTGAAAACTATATATTGACGAGCGAGCGTGATGAGGTACACCTTAAACACGGTATGGGTCATTCAACGCCAACTCAAACTCAAAATCATGTTGAGACTTCTATTAAATTCATGGGAACTTGCAAAATAATATAGCTGTATGCCAAATACTTTTTAAGAATTAAAATGTTTTTGTTTTTTGTTTTTTTTAAGAAAATCCATGACATGAACTGGGAGGCCCTTGGTTAGTTGTCATGGAATGACCAGTATTTGTTCTTTCAGTACCCAAAAAAATGCAAAAATAAACAAAAAATGTGAACAATCTTTTCATTTTGGCTCCTTTCTCAAGTTAAACAGAATGCTAAAATGCATCAAATCCTCAGGATTCATCAAAATAGCACCAGTGGTGTTTGAAATATCCCCCTTCACACAGCCCTGTCCACAGTCATCCTCGCTCTCTCCTCGCACACACATCTTGACCTCACCTCGGCACCATTAATTAGTTGGAAACAATTAGTTGGAGCATGGAGGCACCTCGGATTAGATTCATTATGGGAACAACCTCTCATGTGCTGCCATCACCCCCGAACCTCGAGCAGCGTCTTACTGAGGAGCCCCGTTGTCCTCTGCGCTCAGACACAGCAGCCGTTAAACACATTCCGTCAGGATTCAAAGCCAGTCTGTCCCAAGGTCGATACACTTGGCGGCATAACCAAGTGGTGAAGTGCCCGTCAGTAGCAAATGGGAGTTAACAAACCAAAATCAATTTTATACACAGGGGCCGGAGAGTGGCCATGGATTTCATGCATGGCTAGTTTACTTTCAGCTAAAGAAGAAACAAAATGATGGCATCGCAAGCGCCTCAGATCAGAACCGACCAGAACCTTGTGCTGGATGATGCAACACTAACGATCAATAGGCCGTCATCAGCTTTGATTATCTTCAAAATGCATTATGGAACAAAAAATTGTTTGGATAATAGTTGCTTAGCAATAACAGTTTTAAATTAATTGCTTGCACAAGGCAAAACTGTTTCATATGAGCCCGAGTAACAAAGCACGGCCACTTTAGAGGAGACTCTGCCATCCTCGCTGATGAAGATGTCGTAAATTCACTCCATTTGCCCAAATGAAATCCTTGGGATGTCCATTCTTCTCCACAGATCAATCAAAACTTCCCAGCAAAGTATAAAACTGTCTCCTTAACAGCACTGAGAGAGCACTCTGTGAGCAGAAAACAGCATTCAGTGCAAACAATCACAGCCCAGCCAGGTTGTAAAGATTGTAGAAGAGTGTGCAACTTACTAATGTTAGCTTACAGGATTGCTTTGTGTTTCAGTCCGTACATCTGAACAGATAGAAGGTTATTGTTTGCCTAGCATTTAATGATAGGCAAACACTTAATTAAACCATTTAACAATTGATTAAACAATTAATTTTTTGGTTGTTTTAGATCCAGAATGTTTAAGAAATAGTTAATAATATGCTCATTCTTTTCTTTTTAATGACTTAGAGGAGAAGTCAGCTGTTGTTTTACACAGAGCGAGACCTTTAACCCCCTTCAGACCAAGGACATTACATTAAGATCTGGATACTGTGTCAGAGACTGAGCCCCGTTCATTCCTATGAAAGATGCTCAGCGGCGCATGAAGCCAAAATGGATCGACTTCCTGGCTATACCTATATTACCCAGATCTTCAGTGTTGTGGGGCCCACGAAGCGTTCGCACTAGAGACTTCAGCCGACTGAGCAGGCTATCTTCCGATTTAGCGCCTGGCTAACTTGAATAGAAATAAAATGATAGAATAATCTGCTTCTTTCACAATGTAAGCTTATGGAAAAAGTCTTTTAGGGCCCTCGTGCATCACGTGACGTAATTACACGATTTGGCCACTACCAAAGCCTGGCGCTCCTCCTGGTGGCTTGTTTCGGACGAGTTTAACATTACAGGGGGAAGAGGGGAATGAAGTATTTGCTAGGCTGCCTCAGATTTTGCCCTCCTTCTTGCTTAAATGGGAGGCTTATTTAAATGATACCTCCACCAGACTGACCGAGTATGTCCACCCACGACTTGAGAGCATACCTTTGCAATGGTCCGCCATTATTTTTCTCCCACTAGCATTATGTCAAACAATGTTACCGCGGAGGGCCAGTACAAAGCTAAGAGCCAAACACGTAAACGGCTCTATTGTTGGCTGCAGGAGTGAACAGAAAACTACTTCCACCTGAGGATGTCAAGACCCAGGGGAGTTTTAATGAAAATGTGACGGAGATGTCCCCACCATGACTAGAAAACTATTAAAGTGTGTGTGTGTATACTCCCACTGTGTATTTTAGTCCCAGACTATGTTGGGATAGCTAATTCGGTTAATAAATGGTGCCAATTTGCCATATCATCAAAAAATACAGGTACCTTCCTATAACTAACACAAAAGCCAATTTTCACACTGAGCTGAGCAAAAAGGACAAGCAGCTCTTCATACAGAAACGTGTGAAAACTCGAAAATAAAAGGACGTCAAAAAACAGTAGCTAATTGCAACTGTAATGTCAAAATGACCTCGTCTCTCCTAAAGAAATAAATCCAGTCCGAGTGGGGCTTCAGAATGAAAGCGGGGAAACATTAGCTAACATTAGCATGGCTACTGCACCTCCCAACACATCTAAAGTGGAATAATCAAAATGTTGTATCTCATTTATTTGATTTGAACATGAACAGAAATGTAAAAATGCGGCTTCAGCTGTAAATATTGACAAACTTCCAATCTTTAGTTTATGCCAACTTTAGGCTAATCGGCATCAAGCTCACTGAGTGCACACGTCCAAGGCCGGTATCAATCTTCTCATCTTAGCATCAGAAAGAAAGTTAAAAGCATATTTCCCAAAATGTTGAACAATGTATTTAGTCAACCAGTCTTACTTTATAAGGTTCTCCGAACAGGTTGAATCCAGTTGAGAAGAGGTCTTCGTCCTGTTGGACTTCCTGGTTTCTCCTCTCCCACTCTCTCCTCTTCAAGGCGCTGCGCTCTGACTCCAGATGACTGCAAGGACACAAAGAGAAAAGCTTGTTAGCATCCCCCACTGAGGCAGACACATTGCCTGGCACCAGTGAGACCTGCTGGTTTCTAATGAGTATTGCTAACAAGTCATTTTTGGATCTGCAAAGAGCATTTGGCAGAAATTCTCTTCCTGCAGTGTGATTAGAGTCGCTGGGTAGCTGGTAAAGGAAAATAACAGGGTAAATCATGTCACTGCACTGTCAAAAATGACTCAGATTCCACTGAACACACCGGCCAGGACGAAAGAGGAAAACTGAGAGAAAAACTGAATGTACTGAGAATGCTGAGGATAAGAAACTTAAATGTGCAATATGTTAGAATTAGCCATCTGTTCAATTCATACAAATGGAGCAGCATATCACCAGAGCAACCGCTAACTGCTGCCATTGGTTAGTTAGCTCAGTTATCTCAGTTAGCCATGCAGCTAGTGGTCCAGACTGCATGTTTGGAGTGGTATTAGGGAATAGGATGGGCCTGGGCTAGCTGGTTAGCATACTAACTTCAGTATATATCTCTGCAACACTAAACAGCTTTGATATAATTTAAAAAAAATGTTCCCTTCAACTTATGTTGATAATTCTAATTAGTTATTAATTATTTTGAATGTTGTAATCTTAAATTCTTACATATTGCAGTCTGAATGGTTGTTAGACAAAGGCTACTTATCAAATCTGTCTTACTGTCACGCCGTCTTCCATTGAAACTAATATCCAGATAACCCCTTCCCCATTGAACAAATAAACTGTGACCTAAGTGTTTGCACTGACAGTTTATATGAATAAATATCTTCTGTCTCTGCATCAGCGCACCGCTGAGGTTAGTAGTTACTTATTTTTACTCTGGACTGGACCTAAATTTGATTTGCAAAGGCTGCTTGATCTCAAAGCTCCCATAAAATGCTTTTCCCATGCTACAGTACTACTGACCCTTATGTCATCCAGAACTTACTAAAAGCTTCCACCCATAGCTTTGCTGTGACTTTAACTGCAGGAAACACTTTGACTTAAAAAGAAAATACTTTCATTGTCAAAACAAGATCAGCCAAGGCCAATGCTTCAAACTTCATGAGGAATAGAACAAAGATTTTATTTGAAGCTAGTCTTCCAATCTGCTGCAAAAGGTCTGATGTGTCTATGGGATATAAAGAAATTGTGGGAAATAATTACTTTCCACATATTAGTTCAATACCACTGTCTGTGTTCAGCACGGAGCTGGAGCTAGGAGGCAGTTAGCTTAGCTTAGCATAAAGAATAGAAGGAGGAGACAGCTATCCTGACGTTCACTAAAGTTAAACGTATGCAACCAAAAACTACAACATGTTGTATCTCATTTCTGTACAAAACAGAAATTTAAACATGGCATTTCAACTTGACGTTTTAAGCTAAGTCATGGCGGGCAACTAGCCTATATCCTGACAAAAAAGTATTCCATCCGCTCAGCACGTCCCCAATAAAACAAAAATGATACAATTGAACTTATTAAACAGTGAGCTTTAGAGGTGTTGACAGATGTATTTTTGAAGCCTGTCCTCCTCAGAAAAACAACCATATAGGTAAAAAAAATCCAGCAGGTCATTACAACCCTTTGCTACGTTGGTTGTTAGGCAGCGACCTCTGGCAGCTGTATTAGTTATTACAGCTCCAAAGGAGGAAGTGAGGTCACTGTTAAGCTGCAATGGCCATTTTGTTTGGTGATATATGTTGTGTTGGCAGACACTGACAACCTATTCAGTCATTTCGCTGTCAGAATGTGTTGTCGTTTTGACAGAGCCATAGCTGTTTCCCCTTCGCTAAGCTAGGCTAATCATTTCCTGGCTCCAGTCTCCTTGCATTCAATGCTTATTGCAAGGATATAAAATTAGCATTGATCTTCTTATCTAACTCTCTGAAAGACACCAAACAAGCCTATTTCTATCTTTTAAAGATATTATCTGTTCCTTTGTACATCCTCAATGGTCCAACAGTAAATAATGAAATCAAATGAATGGGATGATGAATAAGTCTTTATATATCTATGAGGGGAAACAACTCACAAAAAAGGGCTGAACACAGCAAGGACAATAAATCTTCTGTTCCTACAATATTAGCCGAGGCTCTGAAGGCAAGCCTTTTACAGTTCTTTCTATTTATAATAAGGTCAATATGATGTAACATATGCCATTAGCAGGGTACTTTCATTCATGAGTGCGTTCATTTTTTACGTAGGTGGGCCCAGTGGGAATTGGAGTCCTAATCCAGGCAGTGTTTATGACATGCTGTACCCAATGAACCACAACAGACTGCAAAGGACAGATGCATTTACGTCCTGTCACAGTGTCCCCGGATGGATCCCAATCATTTTTCTTAAATCTTTCAACGTTCACACACAAATACTCACAGTGTTTATACTGTGGCTTTCCGTCGTGAAAGTCAGAATTATTGCTCGCGGATATGATTCAAGATTGTTTTCTGTGGCATTTAAAATACGAGACAGCTGACGGTAAACAATGATAAGAATGATGGGAGGCGAGGGAGAGTGCTCTGTTGGGAATAAAGTGGTGGTGAAACCCAGGTTTTTGGAACATTTTTCCTTACATAACCATGTATTTTTAGCAAAGACCCCTTTTACTGCAGAGTTACCGATTCACCCTGCCCTCTTAAACTTTTTCAGTCACCAGCCTCCTCTGAGAAATCTACAAGCTGCCAGCTAAACTCGAATCTCAGAAGTACAAAGTAACGCGGGTGCGTGTGAGTACGAGTTATGCATGAGGCTGTGGCCTGCTGACCCAGGAAAGGGCATCCTGTTTTACCACATCCACTGCCGAGAGATGAGACAGGCCGGCTAATTAGCGATCAAGACAATTAAAAGAGACTTTCTCTTTTCCTCTACCAGACCTCGCCTTCAACACTTAATCCGTCAGCAAGATGTGAGTGGGAGGGAGAAAGAGTGGAGAGGCAATGAGAGGAAAGGGGGGGAGATCATAGAGACCCATGGGAGGAAAAAAAAGACCCAGTTTCAGGGCAACAGACAGTTTCTTTAAAAAGGAAAGAAAAATAACAGAATGATGAAAGACAGAGTGGAGGGATAGGGAGAGGAAGGTAGAAGAGGAAGGAGGGAGGAGCAAAAAGCAGTGTGAGCAGTGGGAATACCAGACAAAATGATTGACAGGTGAGGCGTTTGTGTGTGTATGTGTGCGTGTTATAGCAGTATACATCGATGTGATCATTGCGTGCGCTGGGACTGCTGGATGACATGTGCATTGTCTGTCAGTGCAGAAAGATAACTGACAGAGCTGTCACTACGACAAACACACACACGTATACAGTACACACACACACACACACACACACAGCGCTGCAGTCCCATGCCACAGATCACTGTCTCTGTCTCCGTCTGTCACGCAGACATTCACACGGAGGGAACCAGGTCAGACGAGGTAATTAACACATCCAGGATTTATTTCCCAGCATGTGGCAGGAACAGAGAGCGACACTACCTGTCACACACAGGTTACACCACTACTCGGCCTTTTTACACTTCACTGATTTTATTTCTTTTATCTTTACAAGTTTTTGAACCACGGTGCCGTGGTCGGCCAGGTCAGAAAGAATCTGTACTGCCGTGAATGCTGCGAAACAGAATTTCTCTGTTATGAAATCAAGGTTTTTGAGATAAACTGTTATAAGTTGTATTATAGGGAAACTTAATATCATACTGCAAAAAAAACATTTGACAGTTTTCCACAAAGCGTCTTGTGATGTCACAGAATGCTTGCATGCTAGCAAACTAGAGCTAGTAGCACAGCTGGCTAGCGTCCACTGTGCAGGTGCCACATAAATGGTATATAACATTATGTATATAACATTATGTATATAACATTATGTATATAACGTTATGTATATAACGTTATGTGTGCTTGTTAAAAAAGGGAAAAGCGGGTCTTGTACGTCTTGTCAGCTGCTGTGATGGTAAACGTTACCCAGACGCCTGATGCTTTCAAAAATATGTCCAAAAACAGGTTTATCCATTTTAGAAATATGTTAAAATATGATGGATAGATATGATAAATACATTATCATCAAAGTTTATATTTCCCTCAACAGTGAAGGACATATACATTTCAGTTGCACCCTGAACTGTCAACATTATAGATTTCAGATATTTTTCTCGACCTCATTTTCACCTGATGTTATACCTCTGATAGCTCAGAGATGGCACCTGGGTCGGTCAGTTTTTCTGCACTTCTGACAGATTGTGGTAAAACGAACAATTTTGAAAGAAAGAAAGAAAGAAAGAAAGAAAGAAAGAAAGAAAGGAAGAAAGAAAGAAAGATGATGGACAGATAGGCGGACAGATGGATGGATTGCTGAGGATTAATAGCAGTGGTGATATCAGCAGCCGGCATACTGTCGATGTTGATATTTTTATGTGAATGAAAATGTAGCAATGGCAGCTTTCTTTCCTACGACTCTGCTTTCCTTCTGTGTGTGTTAATGTGTGTGTGTGTGTGTCCTGAAGTAATGCTGATAGCCAGAGTAAGCTCTGGGAATTTAATCTCAGCAGAGCTATGCTGTGCTCCCCTGATAACTAAACACACACGCTCACACACACACCAGCTTCTCTCACACAGCCTCATCACCCTCTCATTCATTTTCACCGCACACAACTTCAGTAACACTCTCTCTCTTCCCCGACAACTGCTATTCAGGTGCCCATTAGCAAGGCATCAAACCTGCAACTGAGTAGTGTCGTATACTAAACCTAACCGAACAGCAACCACTTCACAACAATAATCATTATGTTGATTGTTACCATGAAGATGTTCATGATTAAGGTCACTCGACAGCCTCTCCTGCGTGTCCAAAACATATAAAATACAGACAGCGTTAGATGGCAAGTTAGAAGCTTAAAATGCGCAACATGACATGCAAAATGTCCTTAAAAGTAGCGAGCTAATCATACAGCATCCCGTGATATCATGTTGAGCAGGCTGTGGAAGCAGGCAGCTGACCCCTATCTTTGATGAATGAAGGTTAATAGCGAGGGTTATTGTGGGAAATCAGACTATATAGTACTAGGATACGAGAAATAAAAGAGTGCAATGGTAGATTACAATTTATACGTTCTAATACTAACATCTATGGAACTGTGCTGAAATTATGATATTTGGTTTCATTTAATTTCTAATTTTCGGGAAGCCTTATATTTCATGCCAGTAAAAACGGAAAGCTGTTCCCAACACAGCGGCAGCAGCAGCCAGATGTTGAAGCTGGTCAGTGGATTGAGTTGAACATGTTGAAGTTTCTGTGTTCTGTCGTCAGTAGGAAGAAAGGCTCCAGTCTGTGTAAGTCATCAAGAGAGTTTCTCGAGCTGCTTCATTGAAAATCAACTGGAGCCTGACTTTGTGGACTCATGCTGCATTTGTGTCTTATGGGAATAACTGTCAGAACAGTTCAAGGCAGCCGCTTGGAAATATATTTTAACTCATTTGAAGCCATGAAGACACTTTGAGCAAAGCTTTCTCTACATTTTGGTCATGTGCAATCGGCTTCTCCAACCTAGACACTCACGCTACTGTGGCATTTTACAGTCATAGATTAAATCAAAGCATGTTTTAACTGAAGTGAACTCATCATTTGCTTCTTACTGAAACTGATGTTTTGTAAATAACACAATGTGTAGTTTAAAAGGGTATATTTTTTAGAAGCAGCTCAGATGAACATGTTAAATGGAGGCTTTTATGTTGCTGCAAACTGTCCCAATAGGCCGCACAGGTGTTACTAATAACATTAACTGTGGCAGTGAGCCAGCACATGCAATAACAGGATCCAAAAACACCTGAACGGAATTCAGCTGTCATCATAAATACGTCGCTAAAATTCCCTCTAGTCCCTTTCAGCTCAATGTCTTATACAAATCACTTACTTTAATATGTTCTTATCCCACCATTACTCCCACAACATAGTTATTTTCCTATTTAAATTGATGGATTGTCTCAGAAAATAAAATATCCTTGCTTCCACTGAATGATCCAGGACCTGATTTGCATCCATGCTTGCTGGTAAACTTCTTAGTACATTTTTATGTGACAATGACTCTCTTCGCCCAAAGGGGGCAGCAAGCTCATTTTCTATCCGTGTCCATGCGAGTTGATGAGCGTTTCCGTTAATCCAGTGTTTGCCAATGAAGCATTTTCACGGCGGAAATTAGATGTTAAAGATGGCTCCGTTCTTTCAAGTGTCCCACTAAGCTAAGACTCAGCCCTGGAAGTAGCTCACCTAAATGGAATGCAGCCGTCATTAATGTAATAAATTCCACCTGTGCATTTGCTGCTTTGACAAGTCAAAGTGTCGACCGTAAAAACAAAATCCTTAAATTATTTTGTAGTAATGGTAACACATTGATTTACATTATGCTGGTAAGATCTGATTCAAAGAGTTGAAAGTTCTACTCAAGATATACCATTCCTGTATCTGTGTATCTGAATCGTGGTGAACTAATGGCTTCCCAATAACAAGTTCTTAATACTGGCGTTACCTCAGACCTGCGGCAATTACTTTTTCCACAGCTAATTTTGTAAATTACTTTGCTCGTTACCACATGTTGAGGTCACCTGCACTGTAACAAGATGAGCAGGCAAGAGTCTTCTTTTTGCTCATGTGCAACAAAGATTTAGTCGCCCTGTAAACAAATGAGAACATTGTGTAGCGTAGCATGAGTTCAGGCACAGCCCTGGAGTTAAGCCTGTATTAGCTGATTAACATCAGCTGCTTCATTCACGCTTCGCAATCACAGGCTCGTTCTCAGCTGTGTGGCTACCAGCTGACAGGTTTCTTCCAATCACATTCATGTAGGTGTACAGGCAGCCGTTATAACTTTACACTCCTCCTTTGTTCATCCCAACGCCGCTCCCTCCACCACCCTAACCTCATCCTTACGTCGTATGTTTGGTATTGTTGATTTACACTTAGAAACACAATGGAACACTAAGACACGTTCAGCTCAGTGTGCAAGCTGGTAATTACCAAGCAACACATTTGAAATTTATTTGAAATTACCCCCATATTAACACAATAATGAATTCTTGAAAACAACAACATGATTTAGTGTAATATTTGGCAATTTTCCAACAAGCAGTTAACAAGTAACTGGTAGCCTAATTTATTTGACACATTTCCAGGAATCTGCCAACTGGTTTCTGCTTAACTTCTGCTGATCATGCACCTGTCTAACTTCTAACTTCCCCTCAACAGACCACTAAACTGCAGTGAGTTGGTCCAGCTTGACTAGTTTCTGTCTAACTTCTGCTGGTCTGAAAGTTTAAGTACATTTCTTATAACCATTTACATTAGGGGTAGACCCATTATCGGTCTGGCGGATTATCAGGGCCAATATTCAGCATTTCTCTGATTATCAGTATCTGTGTTTTTTGGGTCTGACTGCCGATCAAATAAATACATTTTAAAAATGCAGTGCTTCGGTTCTGACGCAACATCCTTTCTCTGTTAATGGTCACCACTCTTTGATCTCAGTGTCCATCACACCATCTGATGTCCAAAGTAATAGCCGATCAGCACCGAATCATCTGAATTTGCAAAGTAACTAGTGGCTAAAGTTATCGGCTAAATGTGGGAGTGGAAGTATTAAGTAGCAGAAAATGGATTAACTGAGGAAAAACACCTCAGAATTGTACACAAATACAGTCGTCACACCACTTAAGTTAAATGTCACTCTTTGAATTTTGAAACAACAAAACATTAGGAAATTAAAATGCCATAGTCAGCAGAGGTTCAGCAGATAAGAAGCAGAAAGTTGGAAGTTTCCTGGAAATGTATTAAAGACCTGACCAGCTATTTATTAACTGCTTATTGGAAAATATCAGAATATTATTATTAAACACATCGGGGTAATTTTCAATAAGATTTTAAGTAACTATTGTGGTAATTGGGGGTAATTTCAAACAAATTTTAAATATGTTGCTTGATAATTACGTCCTACTTACCACGAAAACCTGTCTTTTTGCGTACACACAGTTTCGGTGTTGACTCCAAACAGAGTTTTATGGATCCGGCCCGTTGGTGCTTTTGTTCCAGACAGTATTACATCAGCGTCAGAAACAAAACTGTAAGCATGTAACCCATGCTTTAATTAGTGACACCTCGGCCAATAATGTAGCCATTATGACGATTGCTTTCAAAATAAATCACCTTATTAATCATTTTTTTCTAAAAACTGTACCACTGCTGATTATTATACCGTTAGCTGAAGTGGTGTTATAATAAGCCTTTCATATTTTCAATCTTTGTATTTTATTTAACCTGCATTTAACCAGGCAGCTCAATTAGGAATAAGCCCTTGAACGCGTTCGCGGTGTGTGTGTGTGTGTGTGTGTGTGTGTGTGTGTGTGTGTGTGTGTGTGTGTGTGTGTGTGTGTGTGTGCGTGTGGGAGAGAGCGAAGGGATGAGGGGGTAGAACGAGTGTTTTGGAATGACAGGGAGAAGTGAGGGGGATAATGAGAGGAGGAGGAAGAGGAGGAGAGGGGGAAGGAGAGAGGAATAGCTGTCAGGCAGCAGACAAAAGCTTTGTTTGAAGTGTCAGTTCAACGACGCATTTGGTGCGTGTTTGTGTGTGTTTTCTGGTTGGTGTGTTCATTCAGACGGCATTAGACATCAGAGAAATATCAGCAGGCATTCCTGGATAGACAGAGGAGGAGAAGAAGAAGATCCAGGATGGCTTCAATATGAAAATATACAGCTTTTAGGTTTCTGTAGGTGGATGGGAAGAAGAAGGAGGATATCAGAAATCACTGCTTTGTGTCTTTGTTGTCTGACACGAGAGCAGGTATTATAATGAGACACAGCCTTCAAACACATTGTTACCTCCAGCTTTGTTTTAATGCACATCACACACAGCCGTGTACTCGACAATGATGGATAGATAAATAGACCGAGAGCGAGGACAGGGCAGGAAGAAGAGAGGACTCTGCAGCTTTGTGTGTCACATCATACTGCAGGAGAGCTAACAATGACACGCAAACATAAAGAAATCACACAGTATGTGAAAGAGCTCTCTCATTTACATATGTACATATTTTCTTTGCGTTTGTTTCTTGTCTTTTGTTTGTGCTTAGAAAACAGCGATCTCAAATCTACTCGGTGAAAAATGTGTCCGATATCCTTGTCTTTCAGAAACGGCACAAAAACATGACAGGTTAAGAGTCAGAAATACTAAAGAGTATCGATGTAATGTCTTTAAAGTCTGGTGACATTGATTGGCAAGTTATAGAAATTTACTACAGGCACCATACACTTTACATCACAACTATACGTCTGACAAACAATGGTGGTGGGTTTTAGATGTTTGGATGTACTTTGTTACAAGTAGCCATTGATTTAAATTAATTTTACATAAAATGTGATAATCTTAAGCAGCCCGGGAGGTGACATCGATGTGTTGTTTTTTTTGTTTGTTTTTTTTAATCGCACGCACAAAATCCCAATCCTATCGTGCACGCTTTCTGTGTGCACACGATGCACTTGCGAAGGTCTTTTACTAAATATATGTTTTCTGTCACGACTTTCATGTCGATATGATACTATATGCACTTGCATTCATTGTTAATTGTTTGTCCTGATTGGCAGTAGTCACTGCTGCAACATTATTTCATAAACTAATTATTACCAAACTACTGTTACCTCCACAACTCGTCCATCAACATGGCTAGCATACACCGATTTACTAAATAAACACATCCACGTCACCTCCCGGGCTCCGTATAATCTTATGAAACTTGCTTGAGTTATGTAATCCATTCCGTAATAAATTTTAGAGGCATTTAACGTTAATGCAAAGATGTAATGTGAATTTGCCTATATAGATGTTGTCGATGCAATTTGTACATTGCTAGCTAGCCACAGCTAATGTCTATACGGTTGGTTCATTGGCTGTTTGGGGACAAAAAATACAGACTGCAGAAGTTTGCAAGACAAAAATTGATATTGCATACCTCCACCAAGGCCTAACAGTCCTCTTTAATTCAATCAAGTCCAATCCAATATCAGATAAAACATATCTAAATCCTCCAGATCTGGATTGTAATTGGATGTGCATCCAATTGTGCTCACTCATAGATACCAGCCACCAGAGCATGTTTTTGCCTCTGCCAGAATGATAATGTCAGACAATGCAAGAAGGTATTTTACCAATGTTAAGTTCTTTTTAGGACAATACAAGCTGTAAATTTAAATATATATTTAATATTTTTTATAACTTTTTTCAGCCCTGAGAAGTGTCTGTGGTGTTTCTCTGTGTGTAGCCTGAGAGGCTGGACCCAGGGCAATAAAATCCTTAAAAGCTGTCATCACTTTTGCTCGTTAAGCTTTTGAGCGAACAGTAATAACTGAAGGCGAGTTAGATGATTGTATTAACATTTCTATCATCTCAGATCGTCGCTCATTTGGACAGTGGTGACCACAGTCACAAAGACACAGACCAAAGTTCTGTCATTAAATCTATCATGACGGTAAATTACCATTTCTTCAGTGAGTTTGCAATATGGTAAAGGGAGAACACCAATATCTTAACACAGTGCTAAAAATGTGTGTGTGTGTGTGTGTGTGTGTGTGTGTGTGTGTGTGTGTGTGTGTGTGTGTGTGTGTGTGTGTGTGTGTGAGCATATATTAAATCATTTGCCTCTTTCGATTTAGGTACTCTAACATAATGGCTTTTTGAAGCCCGGTGAAACAAAGGATTAAAGAGAGCGAGAGATAGAGCGCCAACGAGAGAAGACAGAGGGAGAGAGGGATGTTGGAGTGTGTGTGATACAATGGAAACAGGCCACTCAGGCACATTTCTGAGTGCAAACACTTTTGAGTAGAATGATTGTCGGGGCAAACACGGACTGTAGTGACTCCAGAGGCCGTTCTCACGCCATCTCATCTCTCTCCAGCCATCACGCACCAGAACTGTTAATGTCTGAAATGACCCCTAACTGATTAAATTCACGATGACATGCCCTCTAAAATATATCAACAACTTCAATTATTCGGCCTTAGGTGTGCGTGATGGATATTTTTCATAGTTTTTCCAGTGGTAGGAGGCAAAAGTAATGATTTAAAAAAAAAGTTTGAATCTGTCTTAAGAGTCTTTTTTAGCTTAGTCCAATTGCACATCTGTGATGATGACCTGTTCTTCTTTCAGACTACAAGAAGAGCATTGTCAAAGATGTGCGATAATTCACAGCTAAGGTGTGAAGATTCATACTGTTTTCATTAATAATGGAACATGTACTCCCTTTTATTAATTAGGCGCTGCTGAAAAATAACCAGATGAAATGTAGGAAAGGATTTTCACAGGTTTTTAAGAAAAACAAAGATGCACTAAGACGGAGCGGAGAGAGGCGTCTTTCTGACTGTACCTCTGGATTACTGTGGCGCTGCTGTTAAAACACAACAAGCTCAATGTGTCATCCCTTTACTCAGATGATTGATGACTAAAATGAACTGACATCATTTTGGATTAAAACATGATTTCAGTTTTTCAATTATTAGAGACCATGACCATTTTTCAAAGTACCCGTGAGACAATATCCTGCATTTGGCTTGAAAGCTCTTTGGTGTTGCCTCTATAATGTGAGCACTCAACGGATCAATATTAAAATACATCTGTTTCTACATCCTCTACTTTTTGATAACACCAAAGGACAGCAATCACTGAGGATTACATTTGCTGAAAATGATCTATATGTAAAATGGATCGCTGGACGTGTTTCATGCTGATCAGAACAAGTGGTGCTGACACAATTAGCTGATCAACCAAATTTTTTCATGACTGATTAACTGTTTAGGTAATTTATAAAGCAAAACTGCTAAGGGACTGCATAAAAATGATTTGTGTGGGGACAAGAGCTGGACTTCATGCCTCATAAATATTTTTTTAATATAAATATTTATTTAAACAAAACGTGCTCGATGCATTTCCTTCCTCATGAAACATTTCCAGAGCAGATTTTTGACGATATCTCTAATCGTGTACTCAAAAGCAGTTGATCTAGTGCATTGTTTAAAGGGGCAATTTACATGTATTAAAGCTGCAGTGGGTGATTTTTTTTTTTTTAAATTAAAGTGTTAAATAGCTCTTTATTCCAACAATAATCACTGTTACAGTGTTTGGTCAGTAACCCAAATCAATTTTCTTGTATCCCTGCCCACTTTATCCAATCAGGACAGAGAACTCCATAAAGAGGCGGTCCTGTCTGCGCTAACAGAGAGCAACAACAGCTAACGTTAGCTTAGAAATGGAGTCCGCTAATATAAACTATCGACCAGCTTCCAGCACAACAAAGCTCCAGAGCCCCTTTAAAAGTCATGTCCCTGCGTCCTCATGTGTATGCAAAACAGGAACACCAAGTGTAAAAACGTTGCTCTATAGCGCTCCTAGTGGGCAAAAATGTGAGTTTAAACGTTAACACATCACATGCTCATATTTTGTTAATGAAATAAATATGAATGTGATCACATGATGCCGTGGATTTCATGAATGTCTGTCATACATAAATCAAACGTGCTAAGTCGCAATAAATTCAACATAAAATATGAGAGAAACATTTTGAAAATAAAACCGTTCCATGCTTGTCAGTAAACAAACAAAAAAAAATAGACATAACCCTCCCCCTCTCCTGCTGACCTCTCCCCCTCTGATAACATCCATACAGTCCCTAAGCAGTTACTGTTTCCAGCTACTCAATTGTTGTTTGGTATCGTCACATATTCAATATTTTTGGGTTTTGGGACTGTTACTTTCACCCGCAACATTTTTCCATACCCAATAATTATTCAGTAGGATAAGCTGAAATTGTTGTAGGTGTGGTTTTAAACCTGCAGTGCAGTGTGTAGAACACATAGTTTTACAGATCAAAAACAGATTTGATGTAATTACCAATAATTATCAGTGAATTACCAGCCCTACTAAAGTTTTCTGTGCACTCCCTCACAGTATCTTCTGCCTTCACTGTGATTTCCGCACAGACTCTCAATGAACTCTGATTACACCCAGCAGTGCTAATGTTTTGACGCTACAGAGTGCTCCTTCCCATCATCAGATTTCAAGATTTCTTTCCGCTCTGCCTTTGATGTGCAACTCCCAAGCCTGCCTGAAGGGTGTTTTCATGTGGCAGCAGGCCCAATGACTTCCAAACTGCTCCGAAAAAAAGGAAAAACAGCACGATGTGAATCACCGGGGGATATGGGTGTGCAGTGGCAACAATGACACTGTATTCCTAACAGTATTCCACAGGAATGAATCATGCTGAAAGGCTACAGGTTGCTTCTCCAGCTGACAACACAACAAATGACACAGAATCATAAATGATGGTGTGAAGACAAACCTGATTGCTCACTGTTGCCTTTTGAAAGGAAAACTGATTATTCCCTGATTAGCCGGATCACTGATAAGGGCTTTTTCTTTTTCTCCTGACTTTCACCTGATAATGAGGGGTTAATAATTTAACACACACTCAAAAAGCAAACCCCCTCCTCACACACGTCCATACTTAATCTGCAGACTATTAACTGATGAGAAAGAATTAGCGCTTGGTAATTTAGTTAATTAGATAATGAATGAACACACTTCACTACATCCTGTATTCTGTGAAATCAGAGCGGGGGGGAAAAAAAGAGAAAGAGAGAGAGAGACACAGCAAATTATCAGATAAGAGGTTACAGAGAGAAGGACAAAAGATGGAGAGAGATGGGGGGAGGAGAGGGGGAGACGGAGAGTCAGGCAGAGGCATCTGGTGACGTTAATGTTTGCCTCCAAATGCTCCAAGAGCCGAGCTCTGGAGACATAGTCTGGCTAAAACAAACACACACACACGCACACACACACACACACACACACACACACACACACACACACACACACACACACAGAGAGTGTCCCTCAACGTCTTTCTCCAAAACACTCATTAGGTGTTCATGCACTCACACACACTTGGCATGCAGTTGCACAAACCCACACGCAACCATGCAACAAGCCTGCATTGGCGTGCACACAAACACACACACACACATACACACACACACAGTGCGATAAGAAAACAATGTTGGACAGGCAGTTTATCATAAGGGCAGGAAGAGACAGAGAAAGATTAGAGACCATCCCGGTATTCACAGGAACATAAACACTGTGTGTGTGTGTGTGTGTGTGTGTGTGTGTGTTAGCACGATATCCAGAAAATGACTCAGAGGGAAAAAAAGGTTTTGGGGGAATTAAATTTAGATTAGGTTGACATGAACTTTGCGTTTTTTTGTGTGTACGTGTGTGTGTGTGTGTGTGCCTCCAGATCTAATGACATTATGTTTGTTAATATCTGTATCATATAATCCTTGTGCTTTAATCTCCTTCACTTATATCCCCGCATGTATACATTTTTGGCCGTGTGTGTGTGTGTGTGTGTGTGTGTGTGTGTGTGTGTGTGGGCCCGTTAATTTCCACAGTGAATGCAGTGTTTAAGGCTGTTTATATGTTAATGAGATCTGTCATCTAGAACATAATAGCTTTACTAATGTAATCACAGCCATTATCACGCTTATGATCTCTGTCGCAGACATTTTCGCTGATGTCACATGCTTGTCAATGCTGCTGGGATCCTCTGACAGTGTCCCCTTCACTCCTGTAACACACCGGCCGTTCACACGCTGTTGACATTTCTTGTCGAGGTATTATGAGATTCTGAAAATGTAATTGAAAAGACAGGCGTGTAATCCTCACGCTTTAATCTCACTCATTTACATGTGTGTACATGGCCACGTAGATGCATACATTTGTTTTGTGTTGTGATGTCTGTAACCCAGCAGGTAGTGGAAAAGTGGATTCATAAGCAGAATAATTAATTACCTTTTATTGACTTTCTGATGTTGTTGTAAAATTGATCAATGTTTTGATAAAATATTCAAGGTAGGCATGAATATGCCTGTGTTCAATTTTCATTTTAAAGGGCGTTTACTCATTTTGCACTGCCAAATCACACTATTGCTTCTGTTACTGCGGTCTGTGAGACTCTTTGCTAGTCATTTCATGTGGGTAGTACGCAGATGACTGACAGCTCTCTCCAGGTGACCGTTCTGGATGTGTTTTCAAATTCCTCCTGAACTATCCACTCCAATTTTATATGAGCCATGCAGTCTGGTAGACTCAAGCTTTAAAGTGGAACTACTTAGAGGAAGAAGAAATAACTGTAATTCATAGTTTAAGTATAATTTATGTTAAATTTATATGTGACAAAACACACCCTAGCTCAATTTATCCTCACGACCAGTAGCCACTTGACAGCCAGTGTTTAGTAAGGTTAGCAAACTTTAGATAGATATTGCTAAGTCTGACATTTTGGCATGTCAGAGATCAGGTATCACCTGATGATCATGTCTGTATGGGTACGACATGTAAGAATTTTGGTTGAAAAGCGTTGTTAGCATGCTAACCAGCTAGCCCCATCCAGCCCAAAGTTCCTGTGCCAGCAGTGGACACAAAACACTTCCCCCTGCGCCTAGCTCGTTGTCCAGACTGCTAGCTGCACTGCTAACTGAGCTAACTAGCTAATGGCAGCTAGTTGGCAGCAGTGGAGGCAACACAATGAGCCATAAACATACTACATATTATTCGGTTATAAAGTTGATAGGGCAAACGTATAAGCGAACAGTTTATCTGTTTACATATCCAGCAGATACAGAGCAACATTAATTTGCAGTTGTTGTCTCTGGCCACCTAGTAAATGTTAGCATCACAGAGAACCTGTCGTGGGCATCAAACATCTCTAGTCTGGTTAAGAAAGCTCAGCGTTCTCATCAGCTTTTACAGAGGAGCAACAGAAAGCATAGGACTGACATGGTTCATCACGGCCCAGGACAGGAAGGCTCTACAGCGGGTGATTGAAACTGTCCAGAACATCACTGGTACCATCTACAGAGCATCAGTGACATCAGTGAAGTGAGATGTCTGTACAGAGACCAAAGGACACTAAAAGACAACACCTACCCCAGCCACAGTCTGTTCACCCTGCTGCCATCTGACAAAAGACTAAGTATCCGCTGCCGTACCACCAGACTACAGAGCAGCTCCAGGCTGTGAGACTCCTGAACTCATCCTCAACACTCAAATTTAATTTTTCTTTTTTTTTCATGACTCATTGTTAATCCATCCATTTCATTTCTGTCTTGAGTTGTATCATAAAAGGACTACATATCATAACTTTGTGTTGTAAAAGTAATCTTTTCTTTTGTAAGTCCAATATTTACTCTCCTTTTAGCTCCGTTTTTGGTCTCCGCCACCTCCTGATGGAAATATCTTGCTCTTTAGCTGCTAATGCTCCACTATGTTCACAAGCCAGTCGCTAACTTTGTCGGCTGTTTGGTGATAGCTCTGACCTTTGTTCTGAAGAGAGCTGGAAATGGGTTTGATAAAAGAATATGTTTCATTTCTTCAAGTCTTCACACACCCATGTTTTCCATTGTTTACACAGATTAGTGCAGCTTTAAGGATAAACTTGAATCTTGGGAAATGATTTACACGACCACTACACCTTTGTGATCATGCAAAATAATCTGTCTGAAATTTCAATTTACTTGGACTCAGACAAGGCCAACATTTCTGCATATTGTAAAAAAATGTATAAAATTGGATATTGTACAGGCTTAAATATGTTTGCAAGGCTGATTTCAGCCCTAATTGGGCAGAGGGTGGCATTTAAATGCTGCAATACTAGAGTCCGACCAACATATTGTTTGGCCATTTACAAATATATCAGCGTACATACTGGCCAATATGAAAACTTTTTGGTTTCAAAGAAAAAAATAATATTACATATCTTTGTCGGTGTTTATTAACCACATTTGAGGGATCACTGCACAAAATTGGTATATACTGGCTGATATATCAATATAGGACTTTTTTACTCCCTAATATCGGTATCTGCATCTGCCCTAAAAACTGCAAACAGTATGGGCTCTACTGTATATTTCTAATTTGGAAGCATTATAGTGGTTCATCATACATTGGCACAAAATATCACCTACTGACAGCTTTACTGGCTAAAACTACCCATTGGTATCATTAAACCTAATACACTGCGCCGTGTACAACAACAGAACAAACTACCCCAAAGTAAAGCCACAGATAGCTTTGTGGTATTTTATGGTACTCTCTGCAGAACTGTCATAAGGCTAACGACGCTTGATGGCACCCTGCTGAGTGAAAACTACCTGTTGTAGTTGTAGGACGAAACACAAGGAATAATGAATGGGCAAAAGCCAATTATCCCCCTTCAGCTGTGTAAATAAACTACCCTGCTGTTCGTATATGACCTCGTCTACGCTGCTGCAACACTCCGCCTGTCCTCCTTTTCCTTCAACCAATCTCTCTCTTTCTCAGTGTGTGTGTGAGTGTGTGTGTATGCGTGTGGATGCTTTTGCCTGCCAGCATTAGCAAGCTGTACTGGACACACACAGACACAGAGATAAACACACACACTCACACACTCACACACACAGTACTGCCTGCCAGCTTGTATATATGCAAGATAGACGAAGGAGCAGCATGTGTGTGTGTGCGTGCGTGCGTGTGTGCGTGTGCGTGTATGTGTGTCTGAAAAAGATAATACAATTTTTGGGACTCCGGCAGCAGTACCTCTTCTTCTATGTTGCTATGGTAACAAGCTCCGGACCAGAGAGTGAGAGCGAGAAAGATGGATAGAAAGACCCCCAAGGACACACACACACACGCACACACACACACACACACACACACACACACACACACACACACACTGCAAACATGCCTCCACACCACCTTCCTCTCTCTCTCTCTCTCTCTCTCGCTCGCTCTCAGTCTCAGACAAAGGCTTTTCCAGCCAATTATCCGGTCCCAGCACATGAAGGGTTAACAGCTGCTTGGTGTCTGTACCACAGAGATTTTACCTCGAGCCATTTGGTCTTGGCTGTAATCGCTGCACACTATTCTGTAGCGTTACACGTATGCCAACTATGTGAAATAGCATTCTCTCATTGTGGGAAATTGCAATAACAGCGTCCCAGCACGCACACACACTACATGCCAGCAGTGTGACACAGTCTGACTAACCACATACCAGCTGACCATGCTGGGGCTCATTGTCACTGTATTAATGTTGACTCTGGATCGATATCTGCGTGACTCTTAATTTAATTTGACTTATTTAATTTGTATGTCTTTGATGAGCCAGAGTTAATATTTCACTGCGTGTTATAATTCACTGGCTCTGAGTAAATATATGTTGTGGAAGTAAAACACTTCCTACTATTTTTGATTTATGAGTCATTATGGTAGAACAATATGGCAATATTGATTAGGTGACAGTGGTTAGCACTCTCACCTCACAGCGAGGATGTTCTGTGCTTGAGTTTGCATGTTTTCCTCCACAGTCCAAAGGCAAGCCAGTTAATTGGTGATTCTACATTTGTGAAGGTGTGAATGTGAGCATGAACGGTTGTTTGTCATTATATGTCAGCCCGTGATAAACTGGCAACCTGTCCAGCCCCCCACGACCCTCCAAAGGTTGAGTTGTTAAAGATAATGGATGAATGGATTATTGCAACACTCATATATCATGAAGTGTCAGAATCAATAAACCAGGGTTTATTACAGTAGCTCAGAATCAATATATCGACATCTTTTGGCAAACTTTCTGAGAATTGGTCGGCGTGTGTTTATTTGTCATTATGTGCCGCCCGTGCCGCTCAAGCAATTTTAAGTATTTTCTCAACATCTCAAAAAGTACCTTATCACCATTATTTGACATTGCAGTCAGTAAGTTGTTGACCAAAAGCTGCAGCAGCCTATTTATTCTTGTTAGTAACAAAAGCAACAACAAAAGCAAACAGCTAAGTTTTACTTCAATAGACTGAGGTATCCTGCTCCTTTGTTATTTGGATAGATACTGGTCTTCAAGATAAGATAAGATTATTAGCATTTATTTGGTATCATGTTTTTGGCCAGTTGAGGTTTTTAATTCAAATTAATACACAAGCATATTTCAGTCATATTGGGTTAAATTGAGACAATACTTGAGTGCCTCTGAACCCAGTTATTTGTATTATTCTGGTGTAAATAATGTCATTTAAAGGAATTTCATTAAAGTGATGATTTTATGCTGTGGACTAGTTGTCTATTTCCCACTTATCCTCAGCTGATTTTTTTCATTTATTTCGTACTGTTTGTTTGTATGTTTTATTTTTCCATTGTAATCTTTTTGTAATTTGTATAGCTGGTACTTATATGTTAAAGAATAAAATGAGAAAAGTCTGTGGTGTATAAATTAAAAGATTTTTGAAATTTTCTCAATAAGAATAAATAAATAAATAAGTAAAAGCACTCATTTTAGCTCTGATTTGGTCTCCACCAACTCCTGAGGGAAATAAATCTGGCTTATTAATGTCGGTGCCTCATGTTCTCCAGCTAGTCGCTGACCTTGTCGGTGGGCTGTGCTGGACGGATGTAAAATCAAAACAATGAGCTGAAAGACACCAAAACGTTCCACAGAGCACATCATTTGCTGTGAGTTTGTAACTATGACCAACAATTTTAACATTGCACACAGTTATATGATGCTAATGTCAAATAAAATAATAAAAGGATCAGCTTTAAAGCTTGATTTCATTTTCAGCTGTCATCTCTATCAGTGCAATTATCACATAGCATAAGATGTAATATAAATATGAATTTAATTTAAAGACGCAGTAATAAAAACCCTTAAAAGCTTAAATTGAATTATGACTGAGCAGCAGGATACAGAAAATGCTTTTTCATTTCAATTGAAGACATTCATGTCCTATTATGTCAACCCTGGAGACAACACAGCCTCCCATCATCAGGCGGCTGAACTCAAAATACAAGACTGAGTATGACGTAGAAACACCAGGACTCCTGTCATTTCAACCAGACATATATCATTTTTTATCTGTCACAATATTATAATATATAGTTTTGAAATACATTAACCTCAATTAAGCGCCTGAATCCAGATAGATTGATCAGGTGGCTGTTGTAAACACACACACAGCTGTCGGGGATCTTGTGTGAGCATGTGAAACACACCATGCATGGAAATCATTTCTCTTCTCCCAGGAGCAATCCGACCCGTCGGCACAAACTTCAGCTGCGATGAACTTCTTAAAGAGAATCATACACACATCACAAAGCCGGTGTCTCTGTAGACCCACTTCAGTGTATTTACATTTAAGATGGTGTTGTGTGGGTGCTGGAGGTATCACCATGCTTACTGCCTATATAAAGGCAAGGCCACGCTGGTGTTTGTTGACTTCTCAAGTGCACTCAAAATGTAGTGTGCAGCCGTCCTGTGGGCCACGAGCTGCTTAATGTAAACCCTCCGCTGATCCTGTGGATTCTGTCTTTGCTAACAGCAGGTCAGATTTAATGGACTCTACACACTGTATCACTATCAGATCTATTGCTACAGAAAAAGCCCTGAAGATTCTGTGTTATCACCGGCGCTGTTTACTTTGCATACAGATGACTGCAGGAGTACAGAGCCCGATGTGTTCGCTCTGAAATACTCTGATGACACTGTAATCCTGGACTCATTTAAGAGGCTCCTGAGTGCCGCTGGTGCTTTCGCTTCCTGGAGGAAAAGCAATCACCTCCATCTGAAAGCATCCAAAACAAAAGGAATGGTTATAGACTTCCCGTGTAACCTAACACCCCTATCAAATTTGACAGCGGATAGCCAGGCCATCGAACAGGTGGATGAGTGTCGGTACTTCAGCGCTGTAACTGGCCAAGGGCTTCAGTTTAAAGAGCAATGATGAACAGATCCTCTCAAAATGCCAGAAGAGGCTCTTCTTGAGAAAATGCAGGTGTCTATATTTGCAAACTCCTGTGCCACAGGCCTTCAACAGATGTTTAACCAGAATAGCGTTGAGGGTTGACATCATAGCCTGGTTTGAATCTCTGTCTGAGCCACAAACAAGACATTTAGTGGAAGAATCGTCAGACAAGATCTGCCAAACCTTACAGCAATCTACCAAAAATTATTCTGCGAAAAGACTGAACAGGACCTGCGGACTGAAACCACATATTATAAACTGAGTACAAGTAATGCCAGAAAAAAAAAAGTATACAACATTTTTGCCTTTGGGGTGATCACTTAGTTTAGTCTGGCGATCACATCCAGTCAAAAATTACATGTTGGACTCCGACCAATCCAAGCTTTCAATCTATGGTGTTGATTGAAAAATTCTTCCACATATTAGTTATTAGTTATATTTTATAGAGCATGGCTTGCTAGTTTTCTTGATTTACGTTAACAGACACCCATAAGTAGGGATGCACGATATATAAATATGGATATAAAGATGGAATAATATTGGCTCCGTATTGGGAAATGTTTATTATTTTCCATATCTCGGTATCTGTAAGATTTGTAGATGATAAAGCCAAATAGCTTTCACTTAACAACTTAACAAGCACAGCATCTGCACGCTGCAGTCTTATCAGTCTTAGTAGAGCTATGAAATATTAAATCTTCTTTGCTCGCTACATCTTAGCCTGTTTACCCTCAGGTGTGCATAAACTAGAGGTCATGAACTTCATTTAAAATATAAAAATGTGAAATTATCAGTAATCTTATTGTTATTGGCCATGAAAAGCAGTTAATTAACAATTATCATATCGACTGAAAAAAAATCCTTATCATGCATCTCTACCTATAAGCAAATTAATTAGAAGGGCAACAGAGAACACGGTGGGTCAGATGCACTGCAGGGCATTTATAAATTAACACACAGCTAATGTAGAGCTTACTCAGATAAGTTAAAACTTTATGTTTCTTTCGCTTCATTTTTTCTCTTGTCACAGTGTTAGGTTAGGTTTAGGCGGGCCGGGGATGGCTAGTTAGCATGCTAACTTCAGAAGATATCTCTGCATAAAGATAACCACGACCCTGTAGCAGTTTGTTTCTGACTTAACAGAGCTAATGTACATCCACCAGAATCCTCCTGCTCATCTTCAAGGACTTTCACAGCTCCCTCCACTAGCTCACGCAAGCTAAACACCTTGCATTAAAATGAGCTGTTAAGTTTAAAGTGTTAAGATGAACACTCTCTTCAATCAGTTACTACAACGACTAAAAATAAGAGCAGTGAAAATACTTCAGAGAATCAGTATGTGTGATAAAATTATATAAATCTCTTGTACAACAGGTTCTTCCTGAGTTTAGACTTTTCCCACGCAGCCCAGCTTTAGAAGAAATGTGCCTCAGTAACCTCAGTACAAGGCTCAAACTGCTTTTATTGACCTGAAGATAAAAGACTTTTAGTAACAGAAAACAGAAAGTCACCTTTTAAAAGAATGTCAAAATACGATGAAAAACTGTGAATATGAGCTGAGGTGAAAACACGACGACTCAGACATGTGCTTCATCTCATCAAAACATTTAAATGAGGGATCTCAGAGGAACAAACACTCGTTCTTTCTTTCTTTTTCTTTGTCAGTCTGTCTAGTGGAGCAGTATCTGGGGGCTCCAGGAAAAGGGCCTGACAGGACAGCCGTTGTTTTCTAGGTCAGTTCTCCCTGCATGGCAGACCATCAAGGCCACCCACGTACCTGGTCGCTACACCGGGGATATGATGTTTTGAGAGGCCTCGTTCTTCAGCAGATTCAGACAGACAGGGACTTTGTGTTCTGTCAGTGTGAAAACGTCAGACGGGACCTGGAATCTGTTTTCAGTTGTTATCCCTCTGCAGGCACAGGCTGGCTCATGGTGATGTGGCGTTACACACTGACACAGCCAGCTCCAAACGAAAAAAATACAGCACTAGTGTGGAGTCAGACTGAAAGATCAGTTTGTCAATACACTGGGCAGACATTGTCCTGCTATTACAAGCTGGATACCGTCCAGTCAGTGTGATCACTCTGGCACGATGGAGTCGGATTGATCCATGCTATAAAGGGAGGATTTTAATCTCTAGGGACTAGTTCAAGTTTTGAGAAATATGTTTATTCACTGTCTTGCTGAGAGTTAAATGAGAAGAGTGATAATGCTCTCATGTAAGACAAGCAAATCATACCCCTGCCGGTGGACCACCATCGGACCTTATTTTAATCCAAAATATGTGAAATAATGAGCAGCAAGAGACAAATTATTTCTGGATCCCTTTTGAATAGTACCGTGTATCACACATATGAAGTTTGTCAATTCAAAACAACTAGCTAACATTAACTAGTAATGATGACTACGTGCCACTGTAGGAACAGTGGTTACAGCGTCAGGTGAGTCCAATAAAATTAAGTAAGTCTAAAAGAGCCATTAGATTAAATGATTTTATCTCCATTCAGTCAAGTTGCTAGTCCAAACGCTCTATGGGCCCCACAACACAGAAGATCCAGGTCATTTTATAGCCGGGAAGTCAAACCATTTTGGCTTTTTGCGCCACTGAACAGCTTTCACATGGATGGGGCTCTGCCTCCAACACTGTCTCCAGGTTTTAATGTAACATCCTTGAATGAGAGGGGTATCAATTTTCAGTGTTTTCCTAAAGTTTCAAATTATTTCATTAACTAATTCAAATGCAACTATCTCACAGCATTTCATAAAAAAAGATTCTGTGTTACCATTTTAATTTTATGATCCTTAATTCCAAGTACTTCATCTAAATGCAGCTTGATAATTCAAGTCAATTTTATTTATATAGCCCCAAATCACAAATTTGCCTCCAGGACTTCACAATGTGTTCAGCATACAGCACCCTCCATCTTCAGACCCTCAGTTTGTTTTTCCAAAGAAACCCTTTACAGAAGGTGGACAGTGCTGATTTCAGATTTGGCTTCATTGCTTAACATTTCTAATCTCTAAGGTACTGAACACTGCCACAAACTACTTATCTGGAACTTCACACCAGAGGTTATCAGTGTAAATATCACTCAGACTACTACACGACAAGACAGCTGTTGACAGTTGTGAGCGGGCAAGTTGCAAGTACCCCACACATCTCAAAGGTTACTGAGAGGCTACAAAGCAGCAGTGAATCTGGCAGCGGCTAAACAACAGCCCCGGCTTTTTCAAAGCACCGGCCACAGGTCACAGTTTGTCTCAGTGATGGAGTGGGAACAGAGGCAGAGAAGACAAAGCAGGACTGATGACCGTTTTGTTGAAATTGAAGGATTCAGAATTTTTTAAAGCTTAAAAATAGCAGGAACTTTGAAACTTGAACGTTCAATCCCTGTATCACCTACAGAGCACTGGTTAAACACAATGTATGAGTTCAGAAGTAAAACCACACGTGTCACACTATCTAAAAATGGGTTGTCTGACTTTTTTAGGGCTCGCTAACAACTTCTTAAAAATTCGGCGAGATGATAAAGAAAAAAGTCTTCCAAAAGTAATTACAGCTGGAGTCTCTGCAGAGCGCTGTGTAACATTATGGAGATCTCCTTTTAGTCTCTGGAAACAGGAAAGTCGAACATTATCTCTGACTAAAATAACTAAAGCATGATATTATAAAATAAATGAGGAAAATATTACAAATCCCCATGAAGCCAAACGACTTCAGTCTGAAGGATTTACTCTGATAACATGGTGATTATAGCGAGAGAACAAGAGCGATAGAAGAAGAAAACCTGAGAGAAGAAGAATAAGACATAGAAATGAGACGGATAAAGGAAGAGAAAGGAGTGAATTAACAGCATATAGAGAGCCGGTGGGAATTATGTGTTTATGCGAGAACTTGTGGGAGGCGATGTGTATGTTAGGCTTTGTGTTTATGTGTTGTTATTTACAGTAGCATTAACAATTTGACCTGGTTTCGCTCTCTCTTTCTTTTTGAGGTTGAAGCCCCGCAGGGTGTGAGGCGCCATTGTTTCTGCTCAGGTTTATCATCCTTATTATTCTCCTCCAGCTGTTTCACAATTCCCCCCCGGGAGCCTGGATACTTGTGTATGACTACATATCTAATAATGATGTGCAAATACTTCAAACAAATGTTGCTCCTATTTGTCTAACGGTGGCGCTAAAAATAATGCTGAGAGCCCAAAACCCACCAAATATAAATGTGTACGACTTAAATATTCATTTTTATGGGATTATCTTCGAGACAGTAGGTGATTATTAAGCTTCTGATGTCTTAACATTAAGTGGTAATTATTATTGACCCAGACCTAAGTAATACATAAGACCTGCTTAGGGACTGTTTACAAATTATTATGAGTGGAGGCGGGGTACGCCATTTAAAATACTGGACGAATCATACTCATTAAAAAAGTGACACTTTATAATAAACATCCTCCAGACAGCGAAAAGTATTTACCTCCCTGCTGGTGACTTTTCTCTGTTGCCTGTTAGAAATCTTTTATAGCCTCTGCAATTCTTCTGTTAAAGGCTCAGTAGTCATTTTTATTGATTTTAATGATTTGATCTAACTATTTATTAACATTATCTATTTTTTATTCCAATGAGCTCCTCTGCATATTTATGTATTCACTCATTTATTTATTTATTTTTCTACATGTTACTGTGTGTTTTCTCTTGTGTGCACAAGCTGATCAAATAAATTGCCCCTGGTGGGATTAATGAAGCTGTCTGACTCTGAATCATTAATAAATAGTTCATTTATAGTTAATCATACTTAAGTTAATAGTTATTTCACTCTTAACAAACAGTCACATGCTTTATAGACTATTTAGCAATTGTAAAGGTTTATAAGCATCAGTTACAACATTAATAATGTTTATACACAATACACAGTATTACAAAGTATTAAAATCAGTTGCAACTTTTGCAACAATTGTTTAATAAATGTTTTTTTATAAAACATTTCAGTGAAATAACTATTAACTAAAGTTAATTAACAATGAATTAATCATTTAATACTGATATTCATAGTAAAGTGTTACCTTAAATGGTACTAATTCAGTACTGCTGTACTTGTTTGTGAAATTTGAAGTAAGGTGTTGCATGTTTTTCTCAAAGACGTTTACTCTGGGTTGAGTCGAATTTGAAAAGTCAAACTTCAAGTCGGACCCCTGAACACACCATTAATTTTAATACAGTCCCTTAGTCTTCAACGTGTTTGATCTCAGGTGTTGCCAACCTTTTCATCTGTGGCCCCTTAAAATGAAACAGAGTCTACCTGGTCACAGGTTGTAGCCTCACTGTGAACACGAGTTGTGATCAGTTCCTTCTCAGATTTTATGAAAACTTGTTTCTTTTTTTAAAAACTTTTCTATTTAATTTTTCTTTTTTACAAAGCGGAACATTCTTTGACATATGACCTCCTACATAAAAAATACACAATTCAAATGAAACGATCATTTAAATGAAACAGTGTGGTGATAAAATAGTGAAGAAAAAAAGAAAAGAAAAATTACTTTTTACAATATTTTCAGAAAAGCAGGATCAATCAATTATAGAAAAAACATAACAGTGATATTTTTGTGGTACTCTGTTATAATAACACAATTCTGTTACAACTCATATCACTTAGTTAAACGCCTAAGAACAATGTAACACTTTTTTTTTTTAGCAATCAATCTGCAATATGTGCCTTTGTGCTATATGTCTCCTGAGGCACAGGCTATTATAACAAGGGGCCTGGAGGGACATTCACTTACAACACTTACTGGGAAGTCCTAAGGAGATTGTGTCATTTGAAAGTTAAAATTTTAGAAAGTCTAGAAAGTATCCAGCGTAACACTCAAAAGTAAATGAAAAAATTAGCATAATTTTAACTTCCTTTTAATCAATCAATCAATCAATCAAACCAACTTTATTTATATAGCAGCTTTCAAACAAATGCTTTACAAGTGACTGAACATATATGTAACGTATAAAAACAGGCAAACCAATTGCAATAAAATGAATAGTTAAAATACTAAAAGATAAAAACAAGCAATAAAAATGATGATAAATATAAAATAAAATAAACGGAAAATTTGATTTAAAATTTTAAAAAAACAAATGGCCCCTCGGATGCATCTTGCTGTATTCTCACTATACTTTGCCATACAATTATACTACAATCGCAATTCAAGGGTATTATTAGACTGATGTATTGAGTAGATATTGATCTGGTGGCAACAGAGTACATTGCAGTTACTGGTTAAGGAATTTATTTCATCAGGATCAAACACATCTCAGGAGACTGAGTGAGACAAATGATATTTAATTATTTCAAGAGCAGAACCGAAAAAGCATAACAAAGATCTGTGTTTCTCCTCCAGACATCTATTGAATAACACACGACGAGCTACATGAGAGGAAAATAATGATGAGAGCACATCGAAGAGATCATTTGAAAGACAAACTAAGAAAAACCAGTGAATAGACGTGGGATTTTGGACAACAGTAAACACAAACAGTCAGACCAACTGAGCGCACAAGTGTGTGTGTGTGTGTGTGTGTGTGTGTGTATGTGTGTGTGTGTGTGTGTGTGTGTGTGTGTGTGTGTGAGCTCAAGGATAAAGCGATCGAATCTCTGTTGAATACAAGCCTTCAATGTGTGTACAAGTATTGACACAGACCCGTCTCTCCGTCTCTCCTCGTCCTGTTGTGTGTGTGTGTGTGTGTGTGTGTGTGAGAGTACTTGAAGCACTAAAAAAGACTCAAGTTGGGAATCCACACACTACCCAAAATGCATCAGGTCTCTAATTCCCAAGAGCTGAAAAATGTCCCGAGACTACTTTTTAAAATCATGCTTCAGTTGACTTCATCTGTCATCATTTGTGTGTGTGAGGCAAACTTAATGAAACTAAAACACAGCAGACCATCAGATACACAAAACAACACCTCGGGATCAATACTCATTTAGACAGCCTCGTGCACAAGACAGACTCACATAATGCAAACACACACACGAGCCAGACACACACGCACACACTTTGCGTATTGATTGAGCTCCCTGTTAGCCATTTTCTCCAGTAGCAGTGCAGGCAGAGTGAAGGCTTACAGCTTACAGTCTGTCCTCAACAAACCACTGCCATCTATCCACAGGTTAATGAGGCTCAACTAAGGTTGTTTTTCTTTTCTCTACTGGGCTTAGCAGTAGTGTAGTCAGGATTACACACAATTATTGAATACACCTCTTTGTCGAGGATGGTAGAATAACAAATACTGTATCTAATGATGCTCAGTCCTCACTGAGAAACAAAACTAAGAATGGAGGAAAAAAGTTTCTGTTAACTTCTTTTCTTTACTGCGACAATTGTTTTTTTAACTTATAAATAAGGGATAGTTTAGGATTATCGTTCAAGTTACGGCAATAAACTACTTTGCGTTAGTAAAATATAATTACGAGGCAACATTGAAGTTTTCCTTTGTGATATAACACAAAACCTATATCTGCAGAATATTCACTGCCTTAATAATTATCCCTAAACACAATACAAATAATACAAATAAATACAATGTGTTGAAGCTTAAGTGTGATGAAGGTTCATATTGGGACATGAACCTGGGACACCAATGTCAAAAACATTGAGAGTCAAGCCCAGCTGTCAGGTCCAGGTCAGCCTCTGTTCCACTCGCCTCTGTAACTCACTGTTAGCACGTCTCTGTTTGTTATGATGAACATGTCTGAAATAACTGCAGCCCCGCGATTTGGCCACGGACAATACAATATGTAATCTGCGATAGTCTAGGGCTTTTTAAGTCGTGTTTGTCAAAGGCTGCAAAGTCAACCATATTGTTGTCCAAGGTTTATTTTTTTAGTAAATTTTGTTTTTGCAAAAAGTTTTCCCACTTATGGGACAGATCCTGGTAGTTCTGGTTTCACTTTGGCTCTCTATATGCTCAGCAGGTGTTCAGAGTTATAGCCCCACTCCAGCCAATGTTACTTCCTGTTTAACAGTTGACATTTTTCTCCAAACAGACAACTGGGGCGTAGTTAATAGTTGGACGTAATCCATTACCATGGCAACCAGCTAGCCGTTTTAGCAAGATCAACATCATTCGCATGGACAGCACCTCTCTATAGGGAGGAGGTCAGGGATGGATGGAGCACAGGACTTTCAAATGCATGTACAGTCGTGGTCAAAAGTTTATTTACACTTGTAAAGAGAGGAACACACACTGCTTTTTCATAAAAAACATTCATGAAGTTTGGTTCAAACCTGAATTTATTATAAGTGTTCTGAAAATGTTACCAAATCTGCTGGATCAAAAGTATACATACAGTAACTTGAACAGTCAATTTTAGTGATTATAGAAAGTTTTGTGAATCAAATGTTCTTTATAGCATGGTCTCTGAACTTCTTCTGAGTGATTCTGATTGATAACAGCTTGGTGACTTTTCTGGGCCCATTTTAATGGGGCTTGTTTGATTCACCCACTAGACTCAGCTACAAACACCACAATGGGAAAGTCAGAAATCAGTATTGACCTGAAAGAGCACAGTATCGATTTGATCAGGAAAGTCACTTGGAGCCATTTCAAAGCAGTTACAGGTCCCAAGATCAACTGTACAAACAGCTGTTTAAGTATAAAGTGCATGGCACGGTTGTGTCACTGCCACAATCAGGAAGAAAACACAAACTATCCCGTGCTGCTGAGAGAAAACTGGTCAGGATGGTCCAGAGTCAACCAAAAACCACTTAATTTTTTTAAAGTTTGGGCACAAAGTTAAGTTATTTGTCAAAAGATATTGTCAGGAAAGGACCCAGAAAAATATGATATATCATAAAATTACCAAAAGAACATACTGTTTCAATAACACAAGGTCCAGTTCGACGGTCATTTAATGGTGAACTATAGCGCATTCACGTTACAAATAATCAAGCAGGCATGTTCGTATACTCTTAGTTTGATTGGCCAACTCGGGCGCTTGCCGGATGACATCACACTGGACAGCAGCAAAATTTAAGACAGCAGCTTTTCTGCAGGACGACCCTAGATTTTTGATTTTGACACCCCACCATGGCAACACAATGGTCTTATTAGATGAAATAGCTGTAGCTAACATGGCCTTATACCACAATTCAACATCAGAACCAACACATCCCCACTGCACTATATAATACTTAATGGCACTGCCACAAAACACTAACACCAAAAGGGTTTGAACTATTACTAAATTGCTCTATTGTTTTCCAGAATATATTCACTTTATTTTGGAAAGTAATGGACTGGCACGCCTGACTTACGCTGGCAGAGTAATAAAGAGTTACACAATGTGGTAGCAGTTGTAGACAAGTCCAGAGCATGGCAGCAGACTAAACAACACACTCCCAGTCTGTACTCACAGCTATGAACTATGGCTCTATTGTAATTTAATACTGTTGTTCATGTGCTGGATAAACACCAGAATTTTCGATTGAGGGTGTGTGTGTGTGTGCGTCTGTGTGTGTGTGTGTGTGTGTGTGTGTGTGTGTGTGTGTGTGTGTGTTTATAGTTGCAGGCATGCTTGGAGGTGTAGACTGGATGTGTGTGTGTGTGTGGGGGGGGGGTGTAGGGAAGAAAGCATACATTTGTAGCACTGTTAGCAATGTTGATGTCAGTTAAAGGCTGTAAAAATAATTCCTCTACAACAAACGTTCAGTGTTTTCTGCTGTGAGCTGTTTCCTGATGTCAAATGTACAAAACAAATGAGATTTTCCTTTCTTTTCAAGGGTAGATATAGGACTTTAAGAGCTATACCACTGGGGAGGAGATGTCATAGGTCAACATTTAAAGCAAATGCTAATAGCTATCACACAGACGCCCCATGAACCCAGCATGGGAGCCTGCCAAGGACTCTGAGACTCAGACCACAGCTTGAGAACCACTAGGCTGGTACACACACACACACACACACACACACACACAAAAAAACACAGACATACTGAGAGACACCGCCAAAGCAAGAGAAGCCATGAGAGATCGAGATACACAAGCTCCCACATTCACACAGAAAATGGATCTCTGTGTCCTGCTGGCTTTCAGACAGACAAATTGTCTGTCTGTAGATAATAGAGCCTCAGAAGTGAAGGTGAGGAGCCGTCCTGAAATTCATCTATTCAAAAAAATGAGAAAGACAGAAAGGGAAAATGCGGAAAGGAGAAAAAAGTCAGAATGAAATAGGAGGGAGTGAATAAGACATCTCGACAGAGTAATAGAGATAGGAGCGCCTCAGACAGAGAGGGGGCATGTTAATTAGGGAGTAGGTTGATAACAAATGTATTAGCAGGCCTGTGAAGGAAGGCAGGGGAGAGGAAGAGGGGTGAGAGAGATAGGAAAAGGTTAACAGAAAGAGGAAAGAGAGGGGAGACACTGAAGTAAAAGGCAGAGAGAGACACGGGATAATTATGAATTAGTTGATAAAGAGGTACTAAATGTCCTGAAGGAGAGCAGGAGTGACAGAGACAGAGGACACAGAGGAGCAGTGGAGGAGAAAATAAGGACCGGGATCCTTTTGACAATCAACTTTGAGTATCAATAAAAAGGTATTAGCTCTCTTATTTATTAACCTTAGTGAACGACACTTAAGAAGCTTAGTGTTGTCATTAGATCGGAATTGATTTTCTCCTGCAGGGATATAAGCAATGTAATGCCGTGTGAAATGTTGAGTTAAAGGAGACATATTTCATTATGCAATTACTTCATTATATATTATATTTTTCAGGTTCCTTTATTTTGGGTTCCTACTATAATAGGTTTAAATGTTTTAATGCTGAAAGAACACATGAGTCTGCACTATATTCCCCGCTCTGTTGTAGCTCCTGTCTCTTTAAGGCCCCCCTCCTGAATACCCAGTCTGTTCTGATTGGTCAGCTCACATACGCCTGAGCCAGCACCGCTACAAACAACAGAGCACCTGTGCTAAATCAGTTATTCTGTGCCAAACTACCTGCTAGGCATAAATTAAATTGCAAGTGCAAGTGTGTGACTCTGTGACGTAGTGTGATGTCACAAAGTCACGCAATTAAAGGCGGGACTACCGACGAGGCGTTTCAGGAGCAGTTTTTTCCTCCAGGAGCTTCTGTTGGTGCAGACTTAATATCTAAACCACTCCTTTAACATTTTTGCAGAAAAAAAAGAACAGCAGCACATATGGTTACTACTGTTCTAAGCTAAGCAAGCTAGCTAGCTAGAATCGAAAAACATTATTAAGCTAGCTATTGTCTGTAGAGAGAAAACAGCTATCATCAGTCCAACACGTCTAAAACGCGTTGTAATATTGCTGTGTTGTAAATAAGTTTTACCAAAAAAAGAAAAGAAAAACTGCTTCAACTGAAGCCAACCTGCCTGTTCCAAACAGGCACATTTTAAACGGGTACTGCAGTGGTAATAACAAAAAAGTAAATTTTTGGTGCTTTTACAGTGGGACGTTAATCAAATATTATGCTTTATTCATGTAAGACATTTCCTTGAAGAAGTTAAATCTAAATATTAATATTTCTGTTCATTCCCTAGTCCCAAACCATTTAACTACTAATCCCTTTGGCTCTTCCTTTCTCTGGATAGCCCAGGGGACACACAGACGTACATACACACTAATCTGGTCTTTGGGGAACTGGGTCCTTTCCTTCAGGGGGAATAAGAACCACTGAAATGTCTTCATCTCACCGGCTGGTGGTCGACTTTGTTGTATGTAGTGAGAAAATGAAACAAAAGGAATTATCATTACGGAGCGCGAGATAAAACACGCATTAACACGTCGTCATCTTGCACTACAATGTAACAGACTGTAAATGTTATATCATCTCACAAATTTCAGGGTTTGACGCAGGTTTTGTCTCCATCTGTGGCTGCTTCCATGGATTCCCTGTCAATCAAACAGCTTCTGCTCTGCACTTTCCAGAGTTCACTTGTCAGTCAAAAAGTGCATGTGATCTCTGTTTCTTTGGTTTTTCTGCCGTTGGAGTTTCTGTAGGTGGCGCCCGCTTCCTTTTTTTCTGTCCAGCCACGCTGCTCATGCTTAATACCCACCGCTCCTCAAGACAAGCTAATGGGAAACATCAAACACATCACTTCCTCCGCTCCACAGGGGTTTTCTCTGAAAAGATTTACCTGCATGACATCAAGTGTTTATGGCAGTAAGTTATAAAGCTTTGATGAACTGGCAGCCAGTTAAAAAGATTCTGTCTCATAGAAAGAGAAAGGTAAAAGAGACGGCGGTTTAAGCAATGATGCTGTCGGATAATTACCTGAAATTCCTTTTTGAAACGAGTCATTTTAACGGTCCCACAGGAGCCGGTTGAATCAGCTGACTCTGCAGTGTACAGTCCAACATGCGCTCAAAATTAAAACATCAAAATGTTGCTGTAAAACACCCCTTTATGGCAAGTAGGACGAAGCAGTCCCGTGTCAAAAAATGCAGGTGTTGTTCTTTGATAAGAGCATCATTAGGCAAAGAGTTAGCAAATGTCTTCAGGGTTCTCGTGTTAACACTGTAGACCAATTACAGTCAAACACACACTCTCGCCCTCCCTCCCTCTTTCTTTACTCTCTGTGTTTCTCCGGGTCTCGCTGCCTCTTTCTACCCGCTGTAAATAATGTAATTTGTCACAGACAGGCCTCCATGTAGGAGATGACCTTTGGAAACCTCACAGTAAATTGGCCTCGGCTAGAAAAGCTACGTCATTAGCCCTCTCCGTCTCCGCCTCGCTCTCACTTCCTCAGTGCCTCCCTGCTTTCAAAGTCACTTTTATTATTTCCCTTTAATTTTGAATTCAGCATTTAATCTGCTGTTCTGTGAGGCCAACTCACTCTAGTCAGTCCAGTCAGACACACACACAAGCCAAATCGTAAAGCGCTGCCGGGATTCAAATTTTTGAATATTTGACAACCCCATGCCTAAACTGTAGGAGTATCAGTCGCGTTTTTCACTTTCAAATCACTGCAGCTGTGTGCAGCGGCTCTGTGCAGTCTTGCGTCTTAGATGCGTCTTACTGGTGTGACCACAACCTGAAGCATTTATAAAGCTTCAAGTCTATTTTTCAACGATACGCATGTAATTGCGAGGTTGTTGGGCGATATACAGAACTGAATAAATATATTTATAAGAGATGAGCGAGTACAGCGTTATCTGTATCTGTACTGTATCTGTACCAGGCATGGGACAATATTAAAATGTCATGTCATGATTATCTTGTCCAACATCATCACAGCTCACAATACCATCTCGATAGTTTTATTTTATTTATGTAATTTATTTGACCTTTATTTAAGCAGGTATGTCGTTAAGAACAAGTTCTTATTTAAAATGGTGGCCTGGAAAAAGACAAAGCCTCTTAATAATTATCAAAATATTCTTACAACTTTAAAATAAAACTAAATTTGCACTGAAACATACTGGAATCACTTTAACCTTACATACTGTTTGGAAACAAATATTTGTATGGCCTCACAGATTTTTAAGTGAAAGACAATCAAAGAATCCTGAATAAGTAATCATAAATCATAAGGTCTTCCTGCACAGATGAAGGCTAAATGAATGGTGGTAACCCCATCTATCTGTCGTCTTTTAGTTTGGAGCCACAGTTTTTACTCACCTTCACTTTAACAATGTGCAAGCCATGGTGACAGGGATTTCAAAATAAACAAGAAAAAACAGTATAGGACTGTATGACAGCAAGGTAGAGGGCTTTTTCAAGTTATTCATGTGAGGAAATTCACGATTATCCCAATGATGAAAATTCACCACGATAGAACTGGGTTGATCAGAAGTTCAGGTCTAAGTCCTATCATAAGGTTTAACATAATGTTTTTATTAAAGGTGCAATACGTAAGAGTTGGCCACCTTGAATCAATACTTAACAGAGTAACTGCTAACTGCTGCTGACTGTGTTGTTTTTAAACATCCATGACTGTAGCTTCTGTTAGCTTGTTAGCTCAGTTAGCTGTGCAGCTAGCCGGACTACCAGAGCAGTGTCGGTGCTTACACAACTAGCACAGTTTATCTACATTTGCAACTGCTGATGGAGCAGTGTGAGATTGTGTCCCACAGACGTCACCTTAACTTTAATTCAGCAGCTGCAACGCAAGACACAGGAGCTTTACAGTTTAGTTTATTATTGGACAAACTGTAACCTCCACTGTAGATTCACCGCCAGGAGACAACCTTTTAAAATTCCCACGAATAAATGTGGAGGACATGACCTCAGTGTCCTCAGTGGTACCTGACCTGTGCATGCCGTGTGCACACTGGTCTGATGGAAACCTTGAGGAAGCTTTTCCCTCTGCAATCTGCATTTATCTATTTGTAAATATTTACTGCAGGTCCAGGACAGGCATGGGGGGACATGTGCAGCACTCCTGTGCTAGAAACATCACAACCTCTTGGTGTTTTCACCGTAATGATGTTGGACTAAATGAACCTGCTCAAACGTTTGAGTTCAGAAGGCTAAAACATCCCTCTGACAGACAGCCTGACAGCTTTCCAATATGTCTGTGAACATTTATACAGATATACAGCCACAAAGTAGGTATCAGCAGTATCAACTGCCAACTGCTGCAGAGAGGAGAGAACTAGTGTGTGTGCATGTGTGTGTGTTTGTGTGTGTGTTTCAAAGAAAGAAAGACAGAAAGAGACTGTGTGTGTGTGTGTGTGTGTGTGTGTGTGTGTGTGTGTGTGTGTGTGTGCGTGCACGTGTGTGTTTTTATGTGCATGTGTTATCATTCCTCAGCACCATGCTCCTCTTGGCAGATGGCTCTGCCATCCTCGGGACCTGGGGTGTGTGTGTGTGTGTGTGTGTGTGTGCGCGTGTGTGTGTGTGTGTGCATTGTCTTGGTATCTTGGGGGCACGAGGGCAGAAGCTACCTGGTGTTGACTGCCAAGTCTCTCGCTCTCTTGTGCTCTCTCTTTCTCGAAACCCTCCAACACACACACACACACACACACACACACACACGCACACACGCACACGTACACACACACACACACAGACACACACACACGCACACACGCACACACAGTCTTGCTGATATGCCTTGCCCAGTCACGACTTCTATTATGTATGAGACTGAATGTTGTTTTTTAATAAGTTACAGCAGTTAAGAGAGTTTTTCAAAGATAGTGTAGTAAAGACGATGATCTTAATATCAGTGATAGAAAGAGTAGCAGTGGTTGTAAAAGTGGTTGGTCAATAAATCAGTTATCATCACGCACAATCACATCATAATGAATTAACATCATCATGACACATGTCTGCTGTCTGAATTAGTGTTACAGAGTAAACACTGTACTTCATTAACTAATTAAACTAATCACTAATTAATGTCTCACAACAAATTAAAGAAACAGCACTTCAAGCAAATACTTGATTAACTAATTAAAGTAATTCTTAATTAGTTTTAACAACAAATTAGGAATGTAATTTCGAGCAAGCTCCTCATTACTTAATCTGACCCATTCCTAATTCAATTCTCACAGTAAATGAGGACCATCATCTGAGACAAATAGTTTACTAATTAAATACATGCATTACCACATAAATAAAATATCATTGAAAAAATCCCCCAAATAAATATCCAGCTACTGTATGCTGATACATGTTTGATTAATATTACAATCTTTGCCAATTTCCACATCATATTTGTGCTTCTTGTGGGTTTGAATGTGGTTCAAAAACTCTCCAACAGCTAAGCCTCCCCTTATCTCTCCACTGTGTATTCTCTGATAAAGAAAACCACCCCAAAAGTAATCTTTAAAAAAAAAAGACATAAAAAGGACTCTGGAGCAATAACTACACAGATGAATACAAGTATTAAAAGGTGGGAAACTCTGCCAATATTAGAACAGCAGCTACAACAGAAGCCTGGTGATCTGATCCCTTGGGGAAGATCCGGCACAGTACAGCTATTCTGCTTTATGGTCTAATTAGTACTTACAAGGCTTTTAGTCACATCTATTGACAAGGCAATTGCATTTTTGCACACCATTAACAGAAAATAATATCTCAACACAGAGCAGCCCTCTCCACTCCTGTTTATTTGGTAAACTGGCAGCTAACAAGTGAAATGTTTTAAACAGCTTTTGATCCAGGGAACACTCTGTCTTCTCTTCTATCAGTCGTTTTTAATAAAGATATTGCAGCTCAGAGAGACATACCTCAGTCTAAGTACTCGAGCTGCACTCATGAGTGACTTTTTATTGCACCTCGTTGAGCCACTGAGTGCCTGTTGGGTCTTTTAGTCTGATGTTTGTCATCTTTATTTGCTGTGGGTGTATTCATGTTGATTTTTCTTAATTGTAGCTTCATTAAATGTTTAAAATGTACCTTAATTTAAGTTCATTTAATTTTTTTTAATACACTACAAATAAATCAAAATCAAAATCTACCCTTTTTTATTGACTATAAATAATAAAGTGTGTGTTACAGTCTAACTGTAACTGTAACTTTATTGATTGTAACTGATCCAATTTATGCAATCATTTAAAATAAATTCCTATCCATAATAATGGTGATATAGCTTATAGCTATATTGGCATAATCTGATATCACTGTGTTTGTATTGCTCCAGGACCATCACTGAAACTGACAAATCAAGTTTTTATAATGTCAAACTTTGCAAGGGTTGAGGGCCAAAAAATTATGCACATAGGAGAAGTTATACTTTCATGTTTAACGTTATGAAAGAGTCTATTTTAACCCAAACCATGTTTACCTTAACCTAACCAAGTACTTTTGTTGCCTAAACCTAAACAGGTATTTTCTTACCTAAACATAACCAAGTATTTTTGTTGCCTTAACCTAACCTAAACAGCAACACAAAACTCTAAGAAACATTGTTGGTCGCCCTTGATGGAGCCTGGAGGATTTTGGAAACTGATGGATGTTCTGAGTTTGATGGAGTAAATCCTGTAGTCGATTCTGAAGGTGTGGATGTGGTTTTGAGCCATTTCCTTATGTCCATGTTGTTAAACTTTGCTAGCTAGCTTAACTAAAAGTGAAATGTGTGTCACTGACAACGGTGAATGATGATGTGTATTTTTAAAAACAGTCAGGCAGTAGCACTGTCAAAGGGTATTAGAACATACAACAGTCTGGTCAGTTCAGAAAGTTACATCACTTTTCTGTTATGCAGCCTTTAAAACCAGGAAAATACATCAGGATATAAAGATATCCAATATCTAAGATGATAAATAGTCTCATACCATGATAACGATATAACATCAATATATTGCCCAGCCCTACATGATATCCTCAGCCAAAGCTAGCATGAATTTCACTGATAATAAAGTCATTTCTGGAAATTGAAGAATTGGAAAAGTAAGCATGCATGGATTTTGGATTAAGAGCAGTGGACCCATCACTGCCCACTGTATTGTTCCACCATCCAACCTGACCAGCCAGACCACCCAAGGGAGGAGAGGAAGACATACAGGATGGGAGTCATGCTAATCCAGTTTAAGCTTGAGGCTGCTCCTGGCAAAAGTCTGGTCACAGGAAAATGAAATGTAAAAATGGGACTCAGGCTGGCCAAGCCATGTGAAAGCTTCCGCCTGCATCTTTACAGAGACCTGTTTTCATCATCATCCCATATCAAGCCGTTGCGTGTTGTATAATGACAAACAGATCACCTTGAACCTTGAAACTTCACAAGACTACAGATTCGGTCACGGTATTCACAATACTGGGATTTCTGAAGCGGTAAAAGGGGTTCTTAGTTCATTCAGAACTGGTTACCAGATTAAATGAGGGCACATTATGCTAGAGCGGGTAAATCACACCCACAGCTAGATCAGATCAGTCAATGCCCTTGGCCAGTGATAATTAGATTTCATCATTTCTGCAACAAGGGCCATGTAAAGTCTGACAAGGTGAAGTTGATGCTCTGGGAGCCTAGCATATAACAGAACATATGCGTTACTGTATCCTGCTGAGGTGCAAATTATGGCTGATGGAGCCTCCAAGACCTTCGACACCCCTTAAGAAGACGCAGAATTCAAATCTTCCCTGCATGAGACAGATGGCTGACTGCATGTTTCTGGACATTTCGGACATGGGTTTGAATCGTTTATTCCTTAATATGGTTCGCTTATATTCATACGCTAGTTTAGGAATGACTGTGATGTGACGACTGAGGTTGGGTGGATCAGCCTCACATTCAGTTTTAGATAAAGTCTTCTGGGCTTGGATAGTTTTTATTATTTGAATTATCAAAGGCAAACTCAGATTTTTTGAAGTTGAAATGCTCAGTTTCTTATTGGTGGTTTGGTTTCGTTTCAGGTTGCCCTTTTTATTGCTTTATTCTATCAAAGATACATTGGTATGGTATTTAATATCACTTATATTATGCAAGGTTACCATACATCTGCTGAAGAAATGTTAAGGAAAAAGCTCTTTCTTTATTACGTCTATGAACGTGGTGGTACAGCAGGGAAAAATGTGACAAAACCTTCGAATAAACCATGAATTATAAGTGCTTAGTGAGTAAAATGAAGATATAACTGCTATGTTTAGTTCCCTTCATACTCATTTATTTCTGCCTGCAATTAATGAAGCTATAGAAAACATACAGAGCAGTAAACTCTTATTATATGTATAATCACTCATTTCTTCTTGTCGTTAATGGCCCACTGTTTCCTTTTTTTCAAAATCACATCCTCACACAGGCCATCTGCACGCTAACATGTGAACTGAAGTTTGGTAGAGGGGGAGGGGATGCACTCTCCTTATATCTTGGTTGGGCAAACTTTTACTGATGAAGATAAATGTTCTGCTGAGGATTTTATATCCCATCCAGATGGTTGATATTTCATTTTCTTATAGGAAAGTGAACAGATGGCTTAGCTCTTTATGTGGAGCAAGTGCAAACTCTCTCATCCACACATAGGCTCTGGATTTACTCAATGATAAAGTTTTAACAGTTGACCTCTGTCTTAAACGAGTTCTACAACTGATTTTTACCCTAATTATCAAAAATGATTTTAAAGCATGAAGATAAAAAGCGTTTTGAATGTGTGTGATGTGATAATATAAGTGTCTGCTGAACAATTCCCTCAAAGGCTCCGACTCCTTAATTATGATTTCTAAAGATTCCAGAAATTGAGGCATTTTATTATCTCCTCCTCTGCTTTGATGAAGCTGTTTTACTTCTTGTGTTTCTACGGATATCTTTTGCGACGAAGGCTGCCGAGTGATTTTGACATGTGAAAGACATCTGTAAGAACAATTGACATCACCGCTTACCCTTTTATAATCCTAATGTGTCACAGATGTGATACTTGAACCGACTGTTTACAGCCTCGTGTCATGTTGTGGTGATACTGGATCTAAATCCTAAAAGAAACTGAAAAAATATTTTAAGTTTGTTTGGAGATCCAGTCTCATTATTACTTAGACTTGATTGTTAAAATGTATAAACAGCTGGAAAGACACATCTGTATAATATTACATCCTTTGTAGCGAGGAAAAACATTCAGTCCAAGTCTGCAGTGGATCACCGACAATCCCTCACAATTGCTGTTTGGCACAGAATTGAATAAATACTTCTGGGATACATTAAATTCACATGAAACCGGACAGTTTTCTTTTGTTTTTTTTTAAATCTGGAAACACTCTCTCAAAGCAGCTCCAATCAATTTCTTTTTACTGACCAGGAATTAAACAACTGTGTGATGAACCCACAGAGACTCACCAGCATCTGCAGCATCTTTCAGCTCACTGTTTTTGTTTTACTTTCTGAAATGTCGTTTTGGTTGATTCTCACAGTACTCGTGAGCTGCGTTTTTATCTGTAGCTGTCAGCTGTTAGATAGCAAGAAAGCTTTAAAGGCTCTGAGCAATGTTGACATATATTGTCACTATATTCTGGAATTATATACTTTTGTTTTCAACAACGCATTGTTTAAATCAGAAAAGCAGTTTACAGATTAATCACTAATGAAATAATTGTTTTTTTGCAGCCCTATTCTTAAATATACAATATATAACTTCTGCGGCTAGGGTGCTATCAGAACAAAACAAAACCGCTGGGCGGTGCGACCGCTGCAGCCACTCAGAGCCTGCTAGAGAGTCGGATGCAGAGCCAGACCTTCTGGAGGAGTAAACACCCAGAGTCACCTCTGATTCTGCTCTGATCCAGAGCTGTTTACCAACAGGAGGAGCAATACAAAAACCGGATGAAATGAATGCAAACAAATTTAAGGCAGCCGGTACGGGTTGGCATCCGCCGAGATTAGATAAGCCCAGAGGCGGCCGCTACAGAGCCGATTACTGTGGGCGAATGTCCGCTCGCTTTTTTTTTTTTTTTTTTGGCTGGCGCTCATGCCGCCCCTCCAGAAAGGCCGCCCTGGGCGTCTGCCCATATTGCCCATATGAGGAACCACCACTGAATGTACTTTACTTCATGGACGTAACGTTACAGAGAGGAAACGGGAAAAAGAAGAGAGAGAACAAGGATATCTGGTGAGTGCTGAGTTCACTGAGAGTTGACCTGAATTTAAACACACAGACACACACACCTTAATCTGGCTTTTAGGGACAGATAACCACTGCGTGAGTAACACAAACTATTACAATACACAATTATCTATCTATCTATCTATCTATCCTGTAGTCAAACTTGAATACCCAATTAAACAACCACCACTGCTGATGAAACTCTATCTGATGTGACTCAGGCAAAAATGTTCACGAACAAGGTTAATGTTTTAAAGTTTTGTTCAGTCTTGTTCGCTGGCTTCCCTATCCTGGAAGTAGCGATGGCAACAAAAGCAAACACACCTTGAGCAAACTTGTGAATTTCTCTGGTTTGAACATTGCTGGAAACATTTAGGACGATGTCAGTACACGAGTAACCAAATACATAACAAATGTCTTGTCGCTTTTACACATTTGAATTCAGAATTCCTACATATTACATCTTGAATTACTCATGGGTTGACACCCAGGATCACTTTTTTCTGTTTTGTTTATTCAGCCTTTTTCATTCTGCCCGTGCCTTCATAAAATGTTAGTGTTTTTCCAAGTTTTTTCCAACCCGTTGAGTTTATCACCTCTTTTTATCTAGCAACATTTTAGTTGTGAACATATTCATTTAATGGTAGTTTTTGATATGTTTCTCTTTATAATTAGTTAAGGTAGAATTAGGACTAAAAGCACAACAATACAGCTAAAAGTAAAATAAAAAAATGTATGCATATTTTGTTTTGAGGCTGCATGACCACGGACAGCTCCTGCTTCCTCCCAAATGGCCTCCAGTTGATCGGACTGGTTTTCCCAGCTTCTTCACCGTGGTTCACACCTGCTGACAGAGCTTCCATTGCACAGCCCTGAGGGATAATTGTCCCAGCAGTGAGGGATGAAAAGGATTTCTTCCAGATAGAAAGCTTCCTTCAGTGCTATCTGCTGTTGGTTTTGGAGCATTTGTTTGTTCCAGCTTGGGATGAGACACAGCTTCCTTTCACAGCCTGTGAGCTGTTGATGATGTTGGTGTGAAGTGTCATCGAGCGGAGCTGGTTTGGCGAGGATGGACGTTTCTGTGTGATGAATGATTTTGTGCGAACAGAGCTCACATGTGTGACGGCGCTGATTGAGAGCTTGCGAGGATTGACGGGCAGATTGAATATTGGACCGTGAGACTGAACACTGAATGCACTGACTATAAATTGACTCTGTCACCACTTTTTCCTGCAGATCTTTTGACTGCGACGGCAACACTTTTAATCCAATTTGTACATTTTAAAGCAGCATACAAAAGAAACCAAACAAATTAAAAATAAACTAATAATAATAATAGTCTTCCCGCAGATGTGAACTTTTAAGCTCCGAAACGCGCAGCTGGAATCTTACAATTCCACGCTGACGATATGTGTAATCAATTCCCTAATTAACTACCTAAATGGTTCAACCAATCACCATCAGTGTCAATTAACATTCAAAGCGATCTCCCCCAGATTCCACTGCCATGATTAGCCGGCTACATGATGGGCAATTACAGCGAGGAGTGCGCAACATTCAATGCAAGCCCTATTACAATTATACAAAGCCTTCAGATCTCCGAGCAAGAGAATGAAACAAGGAGCGAGATGGGAGGAGGAGGAGGAGGAGGAGGAGGGAGAAAGAGCAACAAAGAGGAGAGGAGATGAAAGGGTATTTCTTCAGGAGGAGGAGGAGGAGGAGACCTACAGTGTTGGATTCGTTCAGATTTAACAAAGGCGTGGGGAGCTTCAAGATTGTTTTCGCTCTCCCTTAAAGGGAAAATCCACTGTCAAACCGGAGCCGCACATCAATGGCGAGTGACAGACTTTTAACTCCAATCTGACTGATTTTCATGGCTTCTATTGAAGGTGTGTGTCAGCTTTTGTGCCTGTAAAATCTAAGAAAAATAAGTCCAATTGAAAATAACTCTCTCTCTCTAATTCTGGTGTTCTTCCTACAGCAGAAGTGCTCTCCTCTTTATAATCTTGGACAGTTGAGTCCATTTTGAGGTGTCAGCTACATCAAAGAGCTGTTGCTAAAAGACGCTGGATGAGAGCAGACGGTTTGGAGCAGCAACATCTTGTGCTGAACTGGCTCCATTCCCGACCAAATACATTTCATCGTGTTTCCTTTGGCCTTGACCGTGGAGGAACGGCTGAATTTATTGTATTATTCCTATTTGGCTGGTTTTAGGATTCAGTATGCTTGAAATGAATCTGTTTATTCAAGTCGACCATATTTAAAGGAGAAAGTGTTTGTACCCTCTCCGGAGGGCCGCGCTCAAAGACTCTTCCACAATCTTTCTTTCACAAGTCTTTGTGGTCTCAACACAATGGATCATACAAGTAAAGATAAGTCTCAGACAGACTCCACTCCAAAGCTTTTGTGGTGTAGCACTTGTTTGCACATACTGCATGAAATGTGACGGAGGTGGTTGAGTGGAGAACGTAAAAAGAGAGCTTGACAAAGAAGCTCAAACTTGTCTTTCACACTTCTGCATACCTGGCTGATTTTCTGTGTGAAGTGGGTGTGATTGTCGGTTGCTGAAAGTTTTAAAAAACTGCGTCAGAAAGGTGTCGGGGGTGCAGGTGGCAGACAATCTGACGATCCAAAAATCTCTAGACATGAAGCAAACGGAAAGCCCTTAGTTTCATGAACCATATCATCCATGATAAAACAATAAAAGTCATTTTATTGGGCAGAAAATTGGCAACTTCTTACTTCTAATGTAAGCATTTCATGATCTGGTGCCTCTTTGGACTACAGTGTTTGTCATCTCCTTCCAGAAATGTTACAAGTGTTCAGCCCGTCCTCATCAGAGAAACAACCTTATATCTCAAATGAAAGCAGCTCATTCTGACCCATATTTACGTTTGTTGTTAGGCAGCGACCTCTAGAGGCTGTAGTAATGATTACAGCTGCAAAGGAGGAAGTGAGGAGGAGAACTATAAAGAAAAAAAAGTTGGTATAGGGAGTTAAATAACGTAATGTAAATTATTTAGGTAACATAGGTAACAATAGTTACAGACTGTAGTGATTTTAACCAAAACCACAATGTTTTCATGAAACCTTACCATACAGTTTTCTTGACTTAACCTAACCAAGTATTTACACTTACACTGACAATTCATCTGTTCAGTAGTTTAGTTATGAGGATGTGTTGGATTTATCTTGTGACTCCTGAAGTCCTGAACCTAGCCTGAGATCCAATGATCCAGGACAGCCAGAGATATAAAAGAGATGGTTTCCACGCTATGAACAGTGTGGAAAAACATCATTCAGCATCCTACATAAGCACAGGTTGTTTTAGGCTTTTGAGCAAACATCCAATGCTACCATTTTTCTGAAGAGGACGGTCTCAAGTGGTGCAGCTGGTTGAACTTGGCAGTGCTCTATTTCTCTGGTGTCCCTACGAGCTCAGGACAGCTAAAGGAGATAGACCTTGTTTTACTATGCCAGACCCTTGTAATCATAGGTCAAGGAGGGTCTTCGTGTCTTCAGGTTTCACCTTTCAGCTGATCAAGCCAACAGCAGCTCTGCTTATTGTTTTCTCTTTTTAAATCAGCTGTTTCTTTTCTGTGTTTTCTTTTATGTAATAAAGCTTCTTTTTTTTTTTTTTATGTTTTGGACCAACTGACAGCAGCGGTGTGATGGAGTGCTGGCAGGGGGAGGGTTACATGTGTAGACACCCTGAGCTTGCTGTTGAGCCCCGTGCAGCTCAGCTCCAGCAGCGGGGGGTTAAGTACCTTGCTCCAGGGCCCTTCCATGGTGGCTGCTGAGGGACAGCAGTGTGTGTCAGATTCTCCCCGCTGGAATATACGCATTCAAAACAGCAACACGGTTGCCAAGTTATTGTGCTCCCAATATAATACATAGCTGAAGTAGAAAGGCTGCTCCTACAATCCTCGTCATTATTTAGTCAGCTTACAGCCCCAAAACATATTCAATACAGTATTTATACAGCATGTAAACCCTGTAAGGAAACAGGTCTGATAATGTTTTTCATAACATGACACGTGGATTTTTTTATTCAGTGAATACAGAGCAGTTTCCTGAGGACTTTTCATCACTTTATATCACATTCATGCTCCGTGTTTGAATGGTTTTAGTCATGCCTTGCCCTTTTCTCATTTCTATTCCTCCAGAGGGAATTTATACCTGAGCATACATGGACTCCCCATCACCTCTCACACACACAGTAAAGTGGCTGTGGCTGAGCAGGTAGAATGAGTCGTCCACTGATTTCAGCGTTGGCAGTAAATGGCTGAATGAGAGGCTGAATTGTAAAGGGATTTGATTGAAGCAGTATATAACAGTGGGAGCTAGACAGTAACAACCAAGGGTGCTGCTGACCAGCTGCTCTGCTTTTTCACCTTCAATACGTCTAATTTCTGTACAAATGTTGTAATAAAGTCCAGATCATGTGAAGAAACAAAATTATATCTGACTTCTGTCAGCTGACAGCCTCTCGGTCGTCTTTTGGCCTCCTGGTGTTAAAAGCCTTAAACAGCATCTCTCTCCACACGAGTCTTTGTTCCTCTGCTGCATGTGAAGCGACTTCACTCTCACACATTGTAATGTAGGAAAATGTAAGATTGTGCCGTATGGATCATAGCTGCAACTAACAATTATTTTAGTTACAGAACAAAGCCCGACTCATACTGATTTTTTTTATGCTGATACTGAAAAAATGTTTGATACCGATATAAAGGACAAGTGTAATTGTTTTCTACGTAAACAAACAATCTTGATATGGACCCCAGAGATATTTCAGGTTATCTTTTCACCCGTGGCCAATTGTTTGTTGGTTTGTATGCAGGATTACACAAAAACTACTGAACGGACATCCACGAAACTTGGATGGAGGATGGGTCTCGGCCCAGAATAGACCCAGTTAACTTTTAGTGCGGATCCAGGGATTTTTTTTCTCACTTTCTTCCACATTTTCGTTAATTTCTCCGGGAATAATGCATGGATTTTGATCCTCGATCTGGTGAGTTTAAATTATGGTTAAGTAGTTATGGGAGGTTTAAAATTTAGAACGATACAGGGATATTGAGTTTGATATTGGATTAGGCTTGACTGAATTAAACGTAGGGATGCAAGGCATATATCAGACCAATAAATTATCGGCTAAAATTTGATAATACTTTATTTGTGGGGAAATTCTAGCCAATAATATGAAGCATATACAAACTCTGATACAGCAGGTGGCTGTTTGCAAGGTGAAAGTTGGTTTGCGATCTGCCAGTAAACACAGAGAAGGAAAAGAGGCAGAATATGGAATATCAAGTCCACCATCTTTGCTCACTACAACTTAGCCTTTTCTTACCCTCAGGTGTGCATAAACTACAGCTTAGAAGCATCTTTTTACAACACAAAAATGTGAATCAGTATTATTTATCTTATCGTATCGGCCATGAGAAGCAGGTAATTATCGGTTATCGGTCAGCTGAAAAAAATCCGTATCGTGCATAACTCATCGTGCACGCGTTCTACTGGGCGCCACTCTAGTTTTTATCGTGACCATGATACATACTGGTGGGACGTTTGACACAGTAACAATCACCTTGTCAGAGCTCTCTGGTGGACAAAATATATAATGGTGAAATGATCTGAAACCTTGTTACTTATCGGCCAACATATGCATGATAGAGATATATCTGTAACAAGCTATTATCTGCTGATTTTTTTTTATTTTATGATGAATAATTTAGTCAATAAAATGTCAAAAAAGTGGATATGAGAGCCCAAGTGATACTCAATTTTGGAGGCTGATATCAGAAAAAGATTCTGATACTGATATTTGTCGGCCGATATAAAAAATTTTTTTGGAACCTCAAATAGGGGATACTTTAACAATAACATTTGTTGTCCAAGATGACATCACTGCACTAAAACAGTAAATGTCACTGGGAATCAATAGCAATATCAGCCAACCACTATATCGGCCGGGCTCTCGTGGAAACTGCCCGTCACAAGTTCTAAGAGACCGAGGTGACAACTTCAAATGTCCTGTTTTGTCTAACAGTCTAGAGCCCAAAGATATCAGTTTACTGTGATCTACAACTGTTAACTTAAAGGTGCACTATGTGAAAAAAAACTGTAATTTGAAGAGAAAGATCTGCATTGACTTATTTTTTTTATGCCTAAACAAACGAAATAAACAAACTCTATAATACAAGGCAATAATACAAACCAATAATTTCCATTTTTCCATAACTGATTAAACAAGCTGTTTTCAGAGGAAAATAATGTCCCCAGAACACTGTTTGAAGCTAGAAAGGTGGCAGGGTCCACCACATATAAACAAGTCAGTTTGTTTATTCAGTCATGAAAACAAAGATAGTTTGTGTTTTTAGTTTGTTTAGGCAAAAAAATCTGTAAAGTAAGATCTTTCTCTTCTGATTAAAATGTCTTCCCTAAAACTGCACAGTGCTCCTTTAAAGGCCAACACAGTTTCATTCTGTTTTACTTTGTTTACATGTGGCGGACCCTGCCACCTTTCAAGCTTCAAACAGTGTTCTGGGGACCTCATTTTCCTCTGAGAACAGCTTGTTTATTCAGATAATGAAAAAATAAATAAGTTTGTATTATCACCTCATTAATACTGTAAATATTAAAATTCCGATTTTGAATTTCCTCTCAAAAACTACACAGTGCCCCTTTAAAAATATGACAATCGGCAGATTACCTAAACACTGACTGATCAATTTTGCCAGTCAACAAATCGATGTACCCACCAATCATCTGACCAACTCCAGAAGACACCACTCACTGTACCAGCCTGCAGACAGCAGCATGTCAGCCTGAGCAGGGGCCACTACAGCACAGTGCCCATGACTCATTAAATGAAGTTACTCAGCATCATCGTACAACAGGAGGCACGTCAAGTTCAAGCGCCTCATGCTCAGCACACACACACACAACTTCTCTCCTCCACCGTGCGTCCCCGTGAACCAGCCCGACCGGCAGCATCTGTGCAGCTCACCTCAACTCTTGTTTACCGAGAGGATCAGATGAGCCTCTGAGGCGCTGTCAAACTTCTGTCTGCGCTGCCCCCCCCCCCGACGCTGTCTGCTCTGTCCCCCTACATCACCGTGTCACCGCTCCGTCACACGACCCGGTGCGCCCTCACCGTCGAATCAAACATTCCTTAATATCACAATGAGACAGTAAGAGCCGGCTGTGCGCTGCGTGCATGCGTGCGTGTGTGTCTTTGCGCGTGTGTATGTGCATGTGTGCGTGTGTGTGTGCGTGTGCAGGCTACGTCTCAAGCATCAGCGGTGACAAAGAAAGACGGTTTGCACGATCTCTCCCGGACTCACTTTGACTGCCTCTACATCTCAATGATAAAAATTTTTTTTTTTAAAAAAGCTGGGATGCCATGTCCGCTCATCCCCCCTTTAAAGCAAGTCCACATTAAAGACGCACATTAGAGGATGATAAAGCAGCGTGTGCAGGACTTACCATGGTTGTTCAAGCTCCCAGTCTCTGAAAAAGTCGAATTCAAAGAGATCCATAGCCGCTCCGGCTGCTGCTGCTGCCGCCGCCGCTGCTCCTGCTGCCGCTGCCGCCGCTGCTGGTGCTGCTGGTGCCGTTGGTGGTGGTGGTGGTGTTGGTGGTGGTTAAAATCCAAAGCTGGTGCTACGTGGTTCTACATGGGCTACTGAGTAGTGTGAGTGTGTGTCAGAGAGGAGGGAGAGTAGACACAAGCGGCTGCCGCTGCCAGGAAGCTGCTACGTGGTGGAGGCAGGCTGACAGGCAGGCAGAGGTGGAGGGAGGGAGAGGGAGAGAGGAGAGAGAGAGAGAGAGAGAGAGAGAGAGAGCACACTTACATATACATATACAAACACACACACACACACACTGTGGAGGACAAGTCACACTGAGATAGTCACTGCAAACATTTTCCTTCATAACAAGTGGAGCTATTTATACTGCAGGGGTCTGACAGGAATATACAGAAATGTGCTTCTGGATGTGAATCTGTGACTTTGCAACAGCTGGAGAAGGATTTCAGTGTCTGTCAGAGATGACTTGTTATCAGGATAATCAGGAAGCCACATGTTTCAGTCAGTGATCTGACCTTTCTGCTCCGAGGGCTCAGTCAGTCACCATCGTCTCTCATGTGCTATATGTTCTCATGAGTCACGGGCCGATGAGACTATATGCCGTCTCTCTCTGCGTCGATTCAGACAGCAGCCTGTGTGAGTGTGCTCACTCACTGAGCTGTGTGAGGAGTCCTTGTTCAGTTATAGGGTTTCTGTTGGTATATGGTGTGGGGCACCGTGCAGGGCCGTAGCCGAGGTTTTAGAGGGAAGAAGGCGCAAACCCCAAAAAACAAAATTTGGACTGGCCACCGCACAAAAAATCCTCCTTTTATTTATTAATTTATCTCTTCATTAATCTTTTCTTTAAATCTCATCTCCATACCTGTATTAATGTTGTCTCAAGGAGACGTTTGTCATTTGGTTGGTTTGTCTGCAGAATTACACAAAAACTACTGAACAGATTTCCATGAAACTTGGATGTAGGATGGATCTCGGCCCAGAATAGACCACAATAACTTTTGCTGATAAAGGGACAGATCCAGGAATTTCTCTCTCACTTTCTTGAAAGCAACATTATGTAGAAATTAGCATTTTGTGTGATTTGGCGCCCCCCACAGTTTCTAACATAACAATGTTATGTGTTGAAGTGAACATGTATGTAACACTGTGATCCTACCCTCTCACTGAAGTTACATAGTGCAGAAACAAGTGATAGGGGGGCGGAGTGGCTGAGACAGAGACACCATTCACCCTATTACAAGATAATGTACCAGCAACATGTTGTAAAAAAAGTTACATAATGTTGCTTTAACATTGTGAGATATGATGTTTTTTGACATTTTCTTTAATTTCTCAGGGAATAATGCAAGGCTCTTGACTGAAAACAAATCATACAGTGATACAGTATTATCGAGTTTGAAATTGAATTAAAGGGGACAGTTTGGCCTTGGTGAAGGTATGTGCTCTACTGAGTGCCATTCTAGTTTTATATCGTATTGTTAAGATACAAAATGGTACTGGGATCCCAAGTTCCCTTAAATGTACTGACACCCCACCCAAAGTGTAAAGAAAAAATCAAAATAAATAATCAAAAAATAATCCTTAAATTGGGATCCTACATATTTTAAGAGCATTTTACCTCACAGGCCAACTTTGGACCAGAAACAGCCCTAAAAATCCACCTTGTGTAATTTATGTGTAAATTAAGGATGTCAAAATTCACAGAAGCAACACAGAGGACGTGATATTTGTGTCCTTTTGTGAAGGCTGTGGCCCTGATAGAGGAGTATAATTTCTTTAGCTGTGGAGGCAAATCTACGTCTAGCTGATCAGTTTAAACATCAAAGTAAGACTGCAGCACAAACATTATAGTCTGAGGAAATAAGGTTGTGACATATTTCCATGCACAGAAACATTCTCGTCAAAAGTGAAGGAAGTCATCCTGAGGTCTTACATTTGTTTTTAACCTTCTACTGGATTCTGGATAGTAGATGTGTTGAAATACTGCTCGGTATTGTGATGTGGCTGGTCATCTGCAATACTTACATTTCCACACTTTTCCTTGAAAAGAATCACTCTCTGTGCCTCATTTCCACTGAATCTGAACTCACCAAAGTAACTGCTGAGATCTGAGATTGCGGCAACATTGCCAAAAATAGGTCCAACTGGGCAGCAACCACACACGGTCTGAAAAACATACAAGTTGAAAGGAAGAATGAAAAATGTTGGTAAATGAGCTGCTGCTTTGTAAGTAGGTTAAACTGGAATAGATGGCACCAAATGCACAGAAAATCAGAGCTCACAAGTACGGCAAGTAAAGTGGGCCAAAGTTGACAAGGACGCTGGACTATAAACTGTGTTGAGTGATCATTTCAGCTTAACAATTTGAGTGAGAAGTTGACTCCTTTAAAAACATATCTCAGTATTTAAAATGCCCCCTTTTTTGGCTTTAATGAAATCATTCACTCGAGCTGGCATGGACTCCACAAGTAGTCCTGGATTTCATGGACTTTCCTCCACAGTCACATCCATATCGAACATTTTCGGGAACACTTGAAGACTGCGACAGCCAAGCGTTCTGTGACATCACAAGAAGCTTTGTGGAACACTGTCAGATCACGCTGGGACAACATGAGTCATCAGGGTTTTCGATCCAACTTGTGGAGTCCGTGCCAGCACGATGTCATGATTTACCACCATTCTCACCCTTCTTTTCTTTGTGTGTTTAAACCAGTGAAATCTGCAGTCCGTAACCTGGTTTCCACTCATTAATTCTGACAGATCATGTTTTTATACCCTCGGGTTTCATATACCGTCACATCTCTGCCTTGTAATGTCCTCTGTGAGCCCTGTTTCCATGATAGTGTTTGATTTGTTTTAAATAACGATCACCCGAAACTCCTCATCTGTTTAAACCATACGGCAGGTTGAGCTGTGAAAATGACATCAGCAGACACATTAGTGCTTGTTACTAATCTCCTGGATGAAGAATGACACTGCAAAAGACAGTTTTTCACTCTGAGTGCGAACCAGTTGAGCTCCAGCTGGCCGGTGTCTAAACGTTGCCGGTTCAGTCCAGCAGAGTTCAGGAGCTATAATCCAGCGTGTGGTTACTCTGCTCTTCCCATCACTGAATCTGCTTCCCTGCACCTGGCCTAAATATAGGATTGGATGTCCAAACAGCTGCTTCTCTGTAGCCTTCTAAACTTTAGCCTCCTGAACAGCAGCGTGTGATCTGTCTTTTCCTTCTTCTGGATCTTTGAACCCCTCACAAACTGCACCCCTCACCCTCCTCCGTATCTTTCTCCTGCCACTTCACCTTTGTGTGAGATCATCCGAGGTAGCGGCGTGTTAACAACAGTTTAGCAGCCCACCATCCTCGCTCTCTATCATACACTTGCTGCAACACATGCCCAGCAGCACGTTTTGCTGTTTACGCCTCGCTATGAATAATGATTGACCAGATGGTTGAAACTTCTCACTCAGCATGTGCTGTAGCTGTAACTGTGGTTCCTTTGTGACATCACCGTCCTCTCCTTTTTTTTTGAAAAGTCCTCCCACGCAGAAGAAGGCTGCATGTTTATACCCGTGATGGGAGAAGACGACAAGTCCAAATGTATCGGAAGTAACATTTGAAGATACACTGCGGGCTCTATGTGTGTCTTTGTTTTGGATGGTGTGTAGCCGTGTGTGTGCGTGCGCGTGTGTGCGTGTGTGTGTGGGTATTTTGGTCTGGTCTGGGGCAACATGCCAGCACTGCTCTGCATCACACAACCACAAGTACAAACAGCAGCCTGAGATGGAGAGAAGAGAAGAGAAGAGAAGAGAAGAGAAGAGAAGAGAAGAGAAGAGAGTTAACCAGAGTGCATGATGGGAATAAAACACTGCCAGCCATGAGCAATATTGTCTGAAAGTGCTGTTTCATGACCTTGATCAATTCCAGCCATTTCAGCCTCACACAAATCAAAATTCCAGACATCTCCGGACCTTAAAAACACCACACAGAAATTCAAACAATTTTCAAGGATTTTAAGCACCTGCGGGAACAGTGGTTTTGTGTGTGTGTGTGTGTGGTTTTGTGTGTGTGCGTGTGTGTGTGTGTAAGAAAGGCTGTCCAAAACTAGGTCAGACACTGCGAGACAGAGAATGACTGGAGAGAGAGAGGGAGAGGAAAGGATAGAGGCAGATATGGCAGAATTTTTTTTAAAAAAAGCAATTGCAGGATGAGCTGATGGAGAGTGAGATGACAGGGGGAGATAGAGCGGCATTAAGATAAAATGTAATTAAGGGCAAACATTCAGAGAGCGACACGCGTGAATTCAATTCCAACTCATTACGCAGTCTTTACCGCGACCAGAGAGGCTGTTTGTTTTTTTGGGTTTTTTTTGTCATCTTCTTCTTCGTTAGTGTCGTTTGCAGTATTGTTAAAGCCACAGCTGTGCCAGTCATTTATATTTCACTGATGACACAGAGAGTTAGAGTTTCACACACAGACACGGAGCCCAGAAGAAATACAAACTGATAAAATAGTCAGGAAGTTCTCAGATTTGAGCTCATTATACTTGCTGTGTATCTTGCAGAAGTTGTGAAGTGCGTGTCATGAATTTTCAATATGTGCCCAGGCTCTCTCTCTCTCTCTCTCCCTCTATCTATCTCTGGTACATGAAGCAGCAGTGAATCAGCACAGTACCACAGCGCCCCCATGTGGCCCAGAAGAAGTAGTACGCTTTGAAAGAAACTTTCAGTGAGGTCTTATTTTTCATGACACCATTAGGAACATTTAATTCTTAACCGTTACCTTCACCCTGCTCTTTATCTCCAGTCCCACCTGTGTTCTGGTTCTCCTCTGTGCTGTTGGACAGGAGACCAGCAGAGTCATCATTCCAGGGCAAAGCACGTAAGACGCCTGGGAAGCGTGTCACCGTTCTTTAAATCTTCCTTTTTTTGGAGGCAAGTAAAAAAAAAAGTTTTATTACTCAAACATATGTCATCCGATTCTTATTGAATTCAGTCATATTGGCTTACATTGTATCTGGATCCTCCAAATTACTAAGCATAGGTTACACCATGCACGATACAGTTAAAAAGGATAGATCGCTTAAGTTAAAATTACATTCAAATGAAAAGTCAGGCATTATCTGCTCACCTCCATGCCGAAGGAAAGTCGGGGGAAGTTTCGTGGTCCGCAAACTATTTCTGGAGCTTCACAGCAAAACAGCGTTGCAGCATTCTCCAATGCAACTGAAGTAGATGGAGACTTCGGTGTAAGCTGGAAGCTCCGAGATCCCAAATTGATTTCAAAAGATGTTATTAACACCTTGTTTTTAAAGCCAGAATCTGAAGTGGGTGCACAAGCTTGACCCGGTGTCCATGGTGTGAATACAATCTCGACAAAACAATTTGGGAATTGGAGCATGGGTGTTGGTAGCGTTTATATTTCCAAGAGTTTTGCTTCAGTTTCGTCAGCAGAGCCAGAACAGAACAGTTTGGCCTTGGCTCTTGATTGTCACTGTGCCCAGTAGCTTTGTAATATAGCCTTTTATCCCGATCATCCTTGTGGTCATTTCCCCTAGTGGACCAAGCATGCTGACCCAATTCAAGGCCGTGATGCTTTATCATACAAAGCTGTAATGAATGGAACAGAGGTGTGTCCTTGAATTAATTGTAGAAGGATCCCTGAGGTCCACCTGGCCACCCCAGGAACTACAAAGTCTCAAGTTACAGTGTACTTGGCTATAATGGCCATGTTTGAACAAAGATTTCACTTTCATGTCTTCTGTTTTTCAGACCGACTATCTGCTCCAACAAACACTAAATGCGGCGGTCAAGACAACTAGGACACTGTCACCTGTCAGAGGGTCCAGGTCAAAACATCCTTTATCATTAATACTGGGCCTCCATGGGACTATCTGTCTATATAAAAATCCTAAAACTCATAAAAAGCAGAGATCAGTCGGAGTTCACGGAGGAAGATCGACCTTTATTTATTGAAACTGCTTGCATACAAAATATATTGCACTATAACCAGACATGTCAACCCAAACATCTTAAATGCTAGTAGTATGTACAAAAGGAAACAAAAAATGCCCAAAGTGCACACAAGGTTTACAGCTTTTTTGACTACCCTGGTTTAAGTATCTACAGATTCTCTGCGTGTCTGCACTTTCTGGCCCTCCACTGTTGAACAGTAGAGTCTCGTTAGTATATTTGATGTGATATACATTCTGCAAATAAGTGACTGCTGAGATCTGCGGTGGACTGTCGAGCTACAACAACATCGTTTTTGGCTCATCTTGTCTTGCGTTGGTTCCACATTACTCGTGCTGCAAACCCCGTCAGGACTAAATGCTTAGTGAAGGAGGGATGCAAAATGGTCATATGAGACATTTTTCCAGTTAAAAGGATTGAAAGTTTCTGAACTGAACTGGGACTCCACCATTCAAATCCTTGTGCTTTCAGAATTCTCATAATTCTTGTTTAGAGAGCATCTCCTCTGGGATGTCAAGTCAAAATCAAGGTTTGTGGACGAGGTTGGGACAAAACCTCCGTAACCTGACCACATTTGCAAACCAACACAGTAAACAGCGTTCTAGCTTTAAGAGTAAGGATTGGTTAATTCAGTCTGATGCCTCTTTCACATTTGAGGATCCTATGCAGCTGACAAAGAATAAATGTATGGAAGCCCAATTCTGCCAGTCGCAGAGAAAATAAATATGAGCTAAAAATTTTAATTGTGAGAAAAAAGTAATAATTATGTGATAAAAGTTTGAAATTATACGATAAAAAGTCATAATAATGGAATTGAATGGTCAAATTATGAGATAAAAAGATGAAATTATTAAATAAAACGACATAGTTATGAGTTAAATTAAAATTACGAGATAAAAGGTCACAGTTATGGGATGAAATGTCAAAGTTTTCCGATAAATTTGGACGTTTTAACTCATAATTATGACTCAGCATGGGAATATGTTTTCTTGCTTAGCTTTTATCTTCTTTAACGACCTATAACTGGCAGAAATGGGCTCCCATATAAAAGTCATTCACACCAAATGCAAATTAAATCACTAGCATTCCCCTTCTGCAACCCATTGGATCATGGGAAAAATACACTCCGTACACCAGAACATTAGAACAGCAAACCTTTCAAGACAATCACCAACAATCAGACGATCACCCAGTTGAATATCAAGAAAATCAATTTGCTGGAAAACACCCTCAATGTACACTTCATGAGAAAAACAGTCAACGACCCTAAACTATCGACATGAAACTCTTCAATATGTCAACAGCTGCCAAAACGTAGTTTTTGTAAATCAAAATTAATTTCACTCTCAGTTATTTCAACAGTCTGTTTAAAGTGACAATGGCGGAAAGATCCAAAATGTCTGAAGCACAAATCTCTCATCTAATCCCTCCAAACAGACATCACAAGGTAATAGCATCGTTACATGAAGTGCGTTAAGAGATAAAACAGTCCACTCATCAATTTTAGTATGAAACATTTCATGTGAGTTAACAGTGATTCCCTATTTGAAAAAGCGTTACTCTTTCAAAATCCATCTTTACGGATTATATAGTTTTGGTAGTGCCATTCTATTACACGGAGTACCAGATTACATATGTAATAGTACTGTTCTGATGGACTGGAGACAGAGGAACAAACAGAAGACAGTCCAACTAAGCATCTGAAGAACATCTGCAGAACCTGGATTAACTCAATGCACAATGTTCTTCATGGTGCCATTTGGTATCCCATGTGACACCTTTAATTGCCAGCATGAATCAAAATGTACACAGCTTGATCCTGGAAATGTGCGATCCCTGTTGCTTGTCTTGAACTTTGGTTTGGGATGCCAAATTGTTCACAAACCTACTTCTAGGGAAATGTTTCCCATGCAGCTTTCCATACGACCACAATTACAATGTTTTCCCACGCGACATTTTTTTTTTCTGCCATGATCTCGACTGCAGTCAGTAGGATTGGATAATGTCACAACCGGTCAGTTATAGGAGACTCTCAGTAAAATCCCTATTGTAGAAATGCCTCCTTAGCACCAATTCTTGAATGACCTCAACCGGTCAGCATGCAACAGTCCTCCCACATCTTTTTTATTTTACACTGTCCATGAAAGTACAAGCCTTGGCCTAGCATTACAGATTGTTAGTAATGCCCCTAAAAAATCATACCAAAGCATGAAAAAGCCATTAAACTGCTTTTGTTGGTTAAATTCCAGCAGTTAAAAAGTCTGACATACACTCTCAACCTGGTGTTTGGAGGCACGATAAAATACACCAACAAGCAGGTTGAAGCACAGCCACAGATGCAAAGAAATTCATTGTCTCTGGTGTGATACAACACAGCTGATGTGAAGGTTGGACCTTCAATGACGTCAATGTGGCTTTTTCTCTTTTTGTCAGTTTAAGGGGAACTGGCTTTTGGGAGACAAGTCTCGCCGCCAGCACCATGCTAGCTTCACCTTAGGAAAAAATGTATACAAGTCAAAAAGAACAGAATATAAAATGTTAAGGAAATCTAAATGAAACACTCAACTTTATCCACCATTCTGGTGACTAAAAATTAAAGGGAAAATCCACCATAAAACTTTATTTCTTTAGGTTACTTCAGTCTCTGTAGCAGGCTAACCTTTCTCAAAGCTACATGCTAGAAGGTAAATCGATATCTGCTTTCTTTACAAACATGAAAGTGTTGGGAAATTTGGGGAAAATACAGACAGATGACAAAATCAATACCACTCTGATGTTTGTTTGTACTCAAGCTGGGAGACTGTTAGCTTAGCTTAGCATAAAGACTAGAATCCTGGTGGAAACAAGGTGCCTGGCTCTGTCCGAAGTAAATATAATATAAATGTAAAAACAATAAATTGTGTTTTTTAGAGGAACTTGAGTGCTGGAGCTTTGCAACGTTTTACAGTTCTATTGGTGTTTGAAATAAACAAATGAAATTTAAGTTATTTAGCTTAAAGGTGCAATATGTAAACATTGGCCACCTGTCAAATTCCTACTCCAAACTTATGGGGGCAGCATATCACCACTTTAACCTTTTATCCTGCTAGCTGTTAGGCTCATTTAACAATGCAGCACATGGTTGTATTAGCTGAGGGTCTGGACTGGGACCCCGGAGCACCATGGGATTGTTGGTGTTGTTTTATATCGGAGGGGCTAGCTGTTTAGCATGCTAACTTTGATCATTTTAGTTAATCTTTGAATGTTTTAAACAAAAATGTTTACATATTGGCATTTAAGAGGTGCTCATAGGTGTATTTTTTTTTTTTTTTTTTTTTTTAACTTTGGAGAGATAGCTGTTTCCCGAAGCTTCTTCAGTCTTTACTTAGCTAAGCTAACTGCTTCCTGGCTGTAGCCGTTAGCGCACGGACATTAGATTGAGACTGATAGTCTTATGTAAAATGTTTTCCTATTTCCCTTACACCTTAACCATTAAAACTAATTTTAGCTCCTCAACAGGTCTAAGTAAACTTTATCTGCCAACAGAGACTGTGAGATGTGGTCCTCAAAAGAGCCAGTAAGGGGACTTTCGATGTAATTTATTTATTTTTTTGGTCAAATTAGTGTTCTAGTTGTTACAAATGTACGTTGACACTCAACAACCTAAAATCTTTTGAACAACAAAGATTAAACACCCGTTAAAAGTCGCTGCTTTCAGCCATTTAAAACAAATTTAGTATCTAAATGTTCATGGATTGAGTTAAACTAAGCACATATATTATTACGTTCCATTACAGCTTCTATTCTTCGTTATGGATGAAAGGTTTCATTATAAAGGACTTTCCATCTCAGAATGGAAGTTCAGTCATTATATCAGTCAGAATTCCAGTTTTAGGTGGATTTTCCCCGTCAGATAAAAAAACGTCTTCACCCTCTTTCTGTACAGTAACGCTATTTTTGAAGTTCTGCAGCACTATGGACATTTCATTGTTAATAACAGCTGTGTGTGGCTCAACCCTGCTATAGAGGATACTATTTTTTCACACATCATTAAGTTTATTATCAAGAGCTCTAGCATATAACTGATATTAAACAGCGAAAAAAAAAGAAAATATCAGGATAAGTGCACATTTGAAACAATAGTACAAATCTTTTCTCAGACAAATAATGACATCATTATATACAGTATGCCACCCTCCCTTCTTTTTTCCATCATGTTTTTTTTTTCTTTTTTTTGTACAATACAAAGCAACTCCATACTGTTGATGCTCTATTGACAATATAGAGGTTACTTTCACTGCAGAGAATGCGTACTGGGAACAGTGAAAGCAAAGGTCCTAACCGATTAGTGAGAGAAATTGACACCTATAATACTTCTGAAAAAAGAGAAATTAAATTCTTAAAAAAAAAAAAAAGAAAGTTTGTTTCATGTTACATAACCGTTTCTTTGTGACATGTTCTAAAGGTTCCCCAAGTGTCGCTGACTCAAAGTTGATGGTTGTCGTAACTCATGGCTGGCTACTCCAGCTGAACTCAGGTCAAGGAGGAATGAGACAAAGTAACACTGACTCAAAAAACTAAACTTATGTAATGTCTTTTTTTTTTTTTAAACATGTGTCCGAACCTAGAGAAAGTCTCCATAATCCATAATAAAGATGTACATGCATTGCAAGACTAGGAAGGTACACTGATCTCTGGTAAAAAGATAAGACCTGGCTCAACCTCGGAAATCTTTTCAGTTCCTTTCATCGCTTCAGTTACTTTCGAGGGAAAGTTTCACTGGGTTACACCATTTTGCATCTTAAGAGAACATTTGAAAAAGGGGTCCGTGTGGAGAAACGGCTCTTTGACTTTGGAACCAAAGGTGCCAAAGTAGCTCAAGGTCATGAACAAAAGCAACTGAATCCATTTCACAGATGAATTGAACCAGGTCATCAGCTACAGGCTCATGTTTGTCGACTGTACAATGATACAACACCTTCAGTGTTAAAGAAGGATCAGGTGGTTAAAGCTGGCGGTTTCCTGGTACGCCAACATCGCCCGCACAGTCAACACCAACCCGTCGAGTTTTGAAAGGAAGCTCGAAAATTCTCAGCGTTGACAGTGATGACCCGGGCTGAATCAGCAACGTCACAACAGGAAGTAGCCACCTTTACACACATCTGGTCCGTTATGAGCGTCTCATCATCCCTGATTTACATGTCTAGGTTGTGATACTAGCCACAATTAAAGGCACATGTCACACAAAATATGGTGAGGTTTCTCTGAGCATTCGCAGCTTTCAAGCACAAGAGTTACGTTTTTTCTCCCAAATGATACGTCAAGTATATAATGCAGAAATCTCACAAAGCATCTGTTGAAAATGGAGCGCAGTGGCTGTTTGAAGTAGATCCAACCGACTGTAAAGTTATTTGATGCTACGCTAACTGAAGAAGCTCCTAATGAAGGCAATTTTGAAGGGAAAAGATACGATTTTCACAAAAGCGCTTATTCGCTTTCTTTCCAAGAGTTAGAGTTACATAATTAGAAGACAGATTTTGGATCGAGCCAGGCTAGTTTCCCATTGTTAGCTAAGCTACTAAGACTACCAGGTGAGTGTTGGTGTTGACACCGCTTGGACCACTGGGTTTTCAGGCCTGGCTAGCTGGTTAGCGCGCTAACTTCAGTAGATATCTCTTCAGCACAACATAAATACATTTAGATTTAGTGTCAACACTGTTATTTCTTCACATTCAGTTGACAATGTTGTTTTTTTAATGTTTTAAAGTAAAATTCTTACATATTGCACCTTCAACTTCTTAATCCCACAATATTTGCACCAGGCAACACTAAAACTGAAGCTCACAGCTCATTAGCTAGCCCTGATATTGTACAAGATACTAGATTTGTTACAGAATTTCACGTCGATAAGCCTATGAATGCACAGAAAAACCTCGAGAAACCTTTTTTTTTTTGCTTCGATTTTTTTTTTTATTTTACAGTGACTTTCTCACATTTCAACAGTTTATTCAAACTAACGCTATTATCAATTTCCCCTCAGTCATAAATCTAAAAATACTGTATACACTAGCCCATCCATGTTACTGCAGTCAGTTTGAGTTTAGGATACAATTTGGGACAACTGAGAATGTACATGATCTTTAAAGGCAGTCATGCCGCCTTAATTAGACTTGAGTTATTTCAATGATGATGCCATGAAGGATATTACCATGCAGAAGCTTTATAAAATCAGAAACTCTCTGAGGTGTCAAACCGAACAGCACCTCCAGATGAGAGCTTCAAGTCAACACATTGTTTTTTTGTCTGATGTTTCTTTGATGTCTGGAAACCTGACATGACCGTCTAGTCCTCTGTTTGTGCGAGTCTGTGTGGCGCGGTGCTCAAGCACGAGGACGATAAGTTTAGAGCAATGTTAAAGAAGACTCAATCTGTTCTGGGATTAAATGAATCACCAGGAACCGTAGAAGTCATCTTGTACCATTGTGCATCCCCAAAAGAATTCAAATAGATGCATATAGGGTCACAGAATCACCCATACAAGAAACGCCCATGTATGACAAAGAAAAAAACAACAGATGAGTTTTAACAGAGTATGAAAAGCTTTGATCTATTCAGAGGAGTCAGGTGCATTTTAGAAGAGGCCAGATTCACAGTAATAGAGGAGCATAAATCCAAGGCACAAAGATAAGAAGAAAGCCTCATTGTGACAGAAAACTGACTGTCTGCAGCTTTACGACTGTGGTGAACACTCTGCTCTTAATCCAGAGGAGATTTCACAAAGGAGGCTCAGAAACCTGAACGAGAAGATGAAAATCTTATTTCATTAAACCTGACTTTATACTCTGGCTTCATGCAAAGTCCTGCAGTTTAAAAGTAAGGAGACCGATGTGGAATTTAAATCACGTTTGTTTTTTTTTTAATAAAGATTACAATTTGGTGTAACTGAAAGTAAATCTGTCGTCGGTCCCTGTGCTCTGCCCTACAAGTTACAAAATACAGCTAACAGGAAATAACAATAAATTAAGGTTATTACACAAAATGTCTAAGTAAGAGATGTGGCCCCAGAATAACTTGGAAAACAAGGAATAATAAAACTTACACCAAAATTTATTGTCAAAGTATAACTCAGTGAAACGCCGTTTCTCCTACAATAATACTTCAAACAGGTTTTTCTAAAGGTTAAGTACAAAGGTTTTCATAAATTAAAGAAAAGCTCATGGACTACATTCAAGATGTTCCCACCTTAATCCTGCAAACGTTACTGAACTAATTGAGCTGGCTCGCAATATTCCACTGTGGAAGTAGAGAAGGCTCCCTCAGTGTGGTACAGGATCTAAAGTTTTTACCAAGATAACTTCACGTGTCTGTCTGGAAGATTTCATTCATGACTGTTGTAAAGGCTTTAGTCATGAGACACGGTTTATTTCTTAATGACTGAATGAATACACAGGTTTAACCTCTGAATACTGAATTTATAATCGAGTATTTTGAATTATTGTAGTTGCTTTTAGTGTCCAGTTTTGTGTGTGCTCCCTTTAAGTCAGGGCCAATCCGCACACAGATAGGTTTAAGGAGTGTTTTTGATGTCCATCACAGACTTTCACTTTATAATCTTCACAGACAGCTGTTCACGCACTGTTATTAATGGTATTTGTAATGGCCGATCAAGGCTCCCAGTTTCACTGTGGACATAGTGCAGAGAAATAAAAATCAGTGAATCAGTAAAAAAAACAACTAAACAGCAATAGCTGAAGGGAGGTCGAAGTCAGCGTGGGTTGAATGCACTAATCGCTTCAGTAGCGTACGTCACATGACATGAAATTCATTTTAAAAAAGAACAGCAGTGCAAAACATTTTGTAGCCTGGTGAAGACTCTTAAGAGTTAATATCTTTGCTTCTTTAAAAGCTTTTAAAACTGTTTATTTGCATCAGAGTGCCTCAGATTTATGTTTCCCCAGTGGTACGGCTAATACGTGGTTGAATTCGTGCTTGGTCTGACAGTCGAACAGACTGAAGGAATTAATGTTGTGATGGCAACAAGAAGCAAAACACAGATGGGTTCAATAAAGTGAGATTGGTATTCGTTAGCAATTTCATTGCCCGTGCATCCCTGCTGGCATTTCATCCTCAAACATGGACACTTTGAACTTCACTCTGCTGATCCCAAAGGCAAGTGTGATTGCAGTTTGCAAACATTTTTTTTCTAATCTAATAATTCTGTTTCCCATATGTAGAAGTTATTTGGGTGACACCCAAAACACATCTACAACATCTGAAAGATGTTTGTATTATGGAATTATGTCACTGTAGTTCTTAATACTCTCTAAAAATGCACCTGTAAGATGCTTTGTGACTTCTCTTCTCACTGTAGTTATATTATAAATGCAATGCTGTGTTCAGGCTGACTCCCAAGTGTTGGATTCTGGAGCTTCAGGCGATCAAAAATAAAATCCGCACCCTGTGGAAACACTGAGGCCAGTGCTGTCAGATCATCTTGACATTCAACATCTGCAGTAACACGTTTCTTCTGAGGTACCTGTAATTATTTCCTCAATTTGTTTCACTCTTTGTCTTCCCGATGTGAGCCAGTCCAAACAGGGCAGAGGAGAAAAAAAACCATCCAATTCAGGTGATTTAAAAAACAAGTAAACAATTCTTTGCCTTTGCTGGGCAGGGGAGCATGTTTGGGGTTAATGCCTCTGTGAGAGATGAGCTTTAGTCAAATCACATCTCTTCTTTTCCTTCAGTCCAAAAAGTGCCGTTTCTTTACGTGTCACTCCAGAGAAGAACAGAGCAGTGGAGAACTAAGCAGACCAGTACACTCAGAGACCTCGACAGAGCAGACCAGCAGAAACCAGATCACCTCTGGCTAAGACTTCACTACAGTAAACTCTTCCATGCTGATGAAATATGTGTATTCATGTGTTTGACAAAGACAGAGAAAGAAAAAAAAGCGAGAGAGAGACACTACGATGGTTTATGACAAGTTGCCTGGGTGTGTGTTTCTGTGTGTGTCTAGATGAGAAGGTCCTCCAGTGGGTTATCTACGACACTCCGTTCACCAGCGGAGGAGGAGCGTCCTGTTTGTCCTTCTTCATCCCTCGGTCTCTGATGGGTCTCTGATGATGATGGCGAGACGGACCCTCCCCGCTGGAACCGGCACCACCCTGGGATGAGGAAAGCCCTCCTCCTCCTCCTCCTCCTCCTCTTCCCCCAGAGGAGTGCTGCACGCTACGTTCATTGTTACCGTCCACACGGATCTGTGGGGGAAAGGAAACAAGTACAGTCTGACACAAGTCTTGTTCGTGGAGAAGTCTCCCTCTGAAAACTCTGTTGTTGCCTCATCTAGATTGTCAAAATCAGCTAAATATTCAGCCATGACTTTAGAAACAAATTTTTGCTGCCAGTTCCTCGAGGTCAACTCCAAACTCCTCTCTCCAACTCTGACTCGTGTTTCCACGACGTCTTCCTGCAACAAGTCACCTCTCGTGAGAGACTTCTCCTTCAGCAAGACTTGACCTTGACCTTCGTGTTTCTGGTTACAAAAATTGTATTATTTAACGAAAAGGTCTCTCCATGTACGAACAGTTTCTTTAATGGTGTCAGACACTTACAACCTCTGTCAGTGACAAAAACAAGCACTTTCAGTGGACGTAACTTTGACAGACGGAGCTGCCAGCTGAGGCGATCTACTGGACTGATTCTAAAACCTTCTGTAAGTGTGAATCACTTGCTCACCAAAACATGTAAATACAGGGCCCGGGTCTAAGAATACAAGAATAAGGGGGCCCATAAGTTAAACAGTCCATCAAAATACATCCCAGTATCAACGTGTGTGTGTCCACATAGCATTGTTCCCAATGAGGAGTGAGTGTCTGCGGCAGCTGCCCAGAAAAAGGCACAGCATCTTTATCCGAACGTCAAGTGGAAAATCTCTCAACTTTTCAGAAAGGCGCTCGTGACGTTATCGTCGCTCATTCTTTTTCATGGCCTCGGCGATAATACTGACCGTATTTTTGTCTTCTATGGATCATGTCGTGCCTCACATCCTACTTGCTCTGAAGTTCCAGATGTCTTATAAAAAAGAAATGGATGGTAAACCGCAAAGGGGAAGTGTCATAGAGCGGCGGTTGTCAAGATATTGTTGTCATAGAGACAAGATGCATGTGCAGCGTTTTTTCTCTCAGCGCTTCATCTCAGCGGTCCTGAGTGCACAGCACTTTTCTGCCCAAAACACTATGTGGACACAGGCCCTTACCCGTTAAATATTATAATTTGAAATACACTTATCAATACTTAAGAAAAATAATGAGGAATCATTTAGCCTGGGAAAGGCCATCACAGCTGTAACTGCGCAGATCCAATACGCTGTTGATGCAGGAGAACATGACTGTGTTCAGATCAAAGCTTTAGTCCACTCTGATCACACATGCTCAACACTGGAGATGCTGCCCGAGCCCGGTTTGATTCATTACTGCAGATATATTTAGTTGTTGCAGAGACAGCATGTGCTGTCCTCGATAACTGGCACAAAGCGGTGATAAAAATGATCTCGTTTTAGTCTAAATTGTATCTTTTAATAAGCTCAGTGTCATCAGATCATCTCTCTGCCATCAGCTCTGGATGGATCCTGAATATCGCCAGAGAAAGAAGTAATTTTGTAGGTTAACAAAGTTGATAACGTGGGTTCATCCTAGGTCTAAAAGTAGGACCTGTTTGGACTGATTTTCTGCACCGAGACACTCGATCATGTCCAGATCAGAAGAAAGACATCTGTGGGTTATTAAATAATTTTCTTGTTCTCTAATAATTACATTGAAAAACAGGTGGCTCTGTGTAGTTGGTGAGGAGTGTTTCCTTGGTACTGTTAAGATTTAAACACAGCAGAGAACTGTGTGTGTGTGTTTGTGTTACCTGTAGAGTGTCTTCCTGCGCTCTTGTCTTGGGGTCTCTGATATGACGAGGTCTCGGCTCGCTCCACTGCATGTCGTCACCTAAACCACGACAGACAAACCTTGAATCTCAACTCAAAGGCATCATCCTCCTTCACCTAACTTCGGGGGATGTTGGAAACAAAACCTGTTCTAGGAATCCAGAACCACTGACTCAATGTTTTCCAGGAACCTTCATAAACCTCTGCAGTCTAAGGCAGGCAGGTAGCAGCTTGAAAACAGGGTTAAATCTATTTGTTATAATTACATTTATGTCTGGTGAATTTCCTTTTCTCAGAATAAATGTGAATCTCCTTGAAAAGCAAACACTCAAGAATGTTTTAGTGAGGAGAGTCAGCAGGGAACTCATTATTTGATTCATTCTCATTCTTCTTACTTTTTTCAATTCGCTACACACATTTCTTCCTCTTTCTTATTTCTCATTTTCTTAATAACTTCAATAAAGATCGTCTCCAATCGTTATCTTTAAAATTAGCAAGAAAGTTTATCAAGCTTTGAAATGTAAATATTTGACTCTTCTCTCTGCCTACCTTTATACCCTCCCCCTCCTCTTCCTCTCCCCCCTCGTCCCCGCGGCCCTCCCCCGCCTGCCCTCTTCCTCCCGTCTGTCCGTCTGGGAAGGGTCCCGCCTCCCGTCATCAGCTCCTCGGTGGGGGCCAGTGACCAATCGCTGAGCTCGTCTCTGTGGTCTGACTCCGTCTCCGAAGCGTTGGATGCCTCTGAGTTGGTGCCTGAGGGACGGAGGACACGAGTCAAACATCATTTAAACTGTTTTGTTTTATAAGACAGTCATCACAGAGGGAAGAGACTCTGCAGTCAGTACTTAAAGCCTTGTGCTGACTGAATTTTTCATTTACCTTCTGTTGAAATGTCAGAAATCCAAACACTTATTTAACCCTGAAATGGGGCCACTGTGCACAAAAGGTCAAGTAATTACAGCTCATCAAATATGGCTGAAAATAACCTCAATCTCAGCCAGAGAACCAGCTCTTTTGCTTCGTCATTGTGCCATTCACGTCCAACCTAATGAGAGCACTTGTGCTGAGCTTAAGATGACTAATTTATATTAAAGCTTCAGATAATTGAGTTTATTAATTTAGAAGAAAGAAGATGTGAATTGATTTAAATTTCATATACCTGAGGCGAAAGCTGCACCTCCTCCTCTTCGCCCTCTGCCACCTCTTCCTCCCCCTGCATAGGGCTTCCCTCCTCCGCCTCCTCCCGCTCCTCTCCCCATGCCGAGCCCCATGCCGTTATCGAACACGTAGGTTTTGTCTTTGAGGTTCCGGGGCCCCGTCCCTCCTCCTCCACCTCCGCCTCCTATCTGTCTCAGCTGCTCGTCGATCTGAAGGCGCTCCAGACGAAGCTGATCCACCTCCTGTGGACATGAAGAATTAGAAAAAACATGGAAATTAGTATGTTTACATGCACACTAGAAGACTGGTTTTATACTGGTTTTACATATGGTCTTGCCTACGATATAGCACTTAGAATTACCATGACCTGGACGACTGAGAACCCTCATCAACATGCAACATATGGTCTCGTTAGTGCAGAAAAGTGATTTTTCCAACTGCTTTGATCGACCGCCACTATATTCAGCCTAACTTGCCACATATCATAAAATTGAGCAACGTCCTTTCGACTCGAGCTGAGATGACAGCGACTCCCAACTCTGCCTGCCGCACCAGTCAGACCTCATCAACATTCACCAACTGATATAAATTCCATGACTAACTTGATGACGGGCCAAACTGTGTTGTTGGGTCGGTGCGCTCTCTGTAAACCAGCCAAAGACTGTTTATGAGGTAAAGAAGCATCACTCTGTAACACAACATTACAATGGTACCGAGTGAGGGGTCAACATCTGGTATCTTCTGCTGCGATGTACTGTGTATATCTAGTGTTAATATCCATACTGAGTGTCTTTAGCATGAAAATGTCTTTCAAGATGAATTAAGTTCCATCTCATCTAATTCTCCACTTGTAGCTACAGGTTGTAAACGATATCGAGGCTCAACTCCTCAACTGTTTCTGCTTTTAGACAGATTTCAGCTGGATCTTTTGAGCTCTGTTATTTATACACTTTTAACCTTCAAAAAGTTGAACACGAGGCAGAAATAGATTCAAAAACAGGTTTTTAAGGGTTCATATTAAATAAGCAAATTCAATACTGGATGCAGGATAACTGGATAACAATAACCTCAGCACTAGCATTGTATTTCCAAAATGACATCAGTGCACGGAAACGATAAATTTAACTGGGAATTTAATCATTATGAATTACCCCAGGCGTCTTTTTCGACATTATAACCTCTAAAATAAGAGTTTTCAAATATGCGTATATCGCACAACATATATGCCGATTCAATATAGCAGTGATGGTTCAATATTGGCCCACTGAGATATTGGAAAGGGATGCTTTAATGAAGCACAATACATGCCTGTGCTTTGTTAGATCATATAATCATAACTGTCAGTAGATCAAAGAACAGCTGAAGCTCCGCTCTGAGAAGTTATTACAACATCCTGTTAAACCTGACACACCAGCTCTCTGAAATTCTTCTGAGAGCGAAGTCTCAACACAATACTCAGGACATGTTTACATAGCACACACAGAAACCTGGCTATTTAGCTCCCTGCATGCAAGATTATTACTGACCTACATTACCGTGGTTTATCTGAATCAGTGCAGAGCTCCTCTCTGTCAGGTCTGTACAGAGTTAGATCAGTGACTGAGGTAGAACCCACTTTGGTTTGAGGCTTCCTCAACAATGCTGTTTTCATCACTATGCTAGATTTGGTTTCTCTTTGTGATTACCAGTAAACGAAAGAGGAAATGGTAAAAAAAACGTATCCTCCATATTACTGGTTATGACTGAATTATCATAATGTTAGTTTTGCTATCTAATTACAGATAATTAGGGCGGAGGAGGCACTTTTGATGTTTGGATGAGGAAATGACATGCTAATGCTACATTACCTCTTCTTCCTCTTCCAGTATCTATACTACGCTAAGCTAACTGTCTCATGGCACAACTCTGACATGGTGACAACTCTCTGCAAGAAAGCTAATGAATGTAGTCCTTTGCCTCAGAGTTATTCACATTCCTTCAGAAATATTGTAATGCTTTTGTGGAAAAACGTGTTTTGTAGTTATTCAGTATTTCTGCATACATTTTAGTGTGACTACTGACAAAAGCTCTAAAAACATCTGCAGAAAGCATTGCCTTTTGATCACATACATACATTATCTCATGTTAAAGCAAAAATAAAGAGATTAAGTCACAGTCAAAGGGATCAGTCTAGAATTTAAAAGGGTTGATGCAGGTTGTTGTTATTCATGGTGGTGATACGCACCTTAAGGTAGTTGAGGTGATAGTCCAGCAGTACTGTAGCATTGGAGATGCTCTCCTTGGTCCCCACAAATACAAATGGCACCATTCCCTGTGAGAGAGGGACAGACAGAGAAAGAAAGAAAGAAAGATGAAATCTCTTGTCTTGCAGCTGTTCTTTTCTGAAACGATGCATACTCACAGTAGTAGAGATACATTCATTACTGGAATCAGAGGTCAGAGATTTGGGGGTTTGACAGCTGAGCCTGTTTCAGTGAACTGGTTGAATAAAATGTTTTGGTTGCTGGTTGGGTTGTCAGTTTGACGGAGGTGTTTTTTCCTACTGACCTCATCTGCTGCTGCTGCCGCCGCTGCTGAGGGCTTCTTGTCATTCTCAGGCTCAATACGAACCCGCACCACCCCGGACTTGTCGACCACTTCCTGGATTAGTTTGCCGTTTTTGCCAATCACCTTTCCTATAAGAGCAAAAGAAAAAAATCACCAGTCACAGTCTGCTAGGACTTTGAAGTTTAATAGTGTGGCTAATTCCTGAATAAATTCAAGTTATCGCGTGAAGAATGTCAGTGTCTCAGTCGAGTGATTTTCTCACCTACTAAGTTCCTGGGAACTTTGATGACGTCTTCAGAGAATTCCAGGAAACTCCTGGCCATGCGTACAGCATCCTGGTCCTGAGACAACCAGCAAAAAAACACAGTGTAACATCTGTCACTTCATCCTCGCTCAGGTCTAACCTCTGAACATCAGTAGAGCCACCCTACCTCTCCATATATGTGGAAGGTGCACGTCTCCTCGTCCAGGTCTATGTTAGTGACTCCGGGGACTTTACGTGCTTGCTGGATGTTGGCGCCGTGAGTCCCGATGGCCAGACCCATGAGGTCATCCCGAACCGCAAACTGTTCATGAAACCGTGACGCCAGCTGCCTGGAACTCTGCAGAAACACAACGAAGAGGAACAAAAACAAAATACATGAGCAAAAACATCATCACTGGCACAACAGAGGAGGAAGCAAGTGATTCCTGATGGGCAATCCTTTAATAAAGCTATAATCGCTTTTTACTGCGCAATGATCACATTATACACACGCATACAAGAATGTCAGTCATCCGTAAATCTCATTGTGCGTGCGTGTGTGTATTAATATCTACCTCCAGTTGTCTGCTGGCCTCTTCGTTCCTCTGCATGAGAGACAGTTTGGTGCGGAGGCTCCTGAAGTGCATGTCACTCATCATGTTGGCCCTCTTTGTTGTGACCTCGTTCACCGACTGAGAGAACAAACAGAGCGTCATTAACACAAAGAATCTGACTTTGTGATGTGTTGTTATCTACGAAATGACGTGATACTGATACTGTGTGTGTTGGTTCATGTCTATAAGACATTATTTAAACAATGGCCTATTTGTTAAATAAATTTTAAAAAAAAAAGGTCGAACGAACCAAAATGACGAGCTGCTTTTTCTCCGAGTCGTAGGTGACACTGAACGCTCCCACTGCCTTTTTGAAGTCTTTGTGTGCCGACTCCTTGGAGCACCTGTCAACACAGTTACACAAATAATTCAGGTCTTATTCATTAATGCCCCCCAGATAACTCATGTACGCACAAACCTCCGACTCATCGCAGATTTGTATGAATCTAATCGAGCGTTATTCAGTCGTGTGCATGTTTATCGAAGGCCTACAAGACTTCTATTCTTACTTTTACAGTTTTACATGATAATAAACACCTTGAAGAATGTGGCTCACACCTTCTTATATTGCTGCTGCATATCTGAGTGTTGCATTATGCCACTGCTGTTCTACTGGCATTGTGCCGCTTATTAACACCCTGACGCAGCGTTCCTCTGACAGAGGCAGCGTCACATCAGCAGGTTATGTTTTAAAGTTGTGACAAGGTACTGATCTGTGAGGGCGACTGTCATCTGGGCCAAAGGCATTTGTTGAATCTGAGCTTGCAAGCTGGCCAGGGCTAAAAAAATATCAGCCATTAAATGCCATCACGGCCCAGCGTGTGCTCTCAAACTGAAACGCTCTTAAAATAGAAACTTTGAACTTTTCTGCTGCTTTTTGTTTTTTTACTTTCTGTTTCTTGTGTTTGCTCTTTTGTATTTTAGTATTATTATGACTCCAGTTTCTCAGCACTGTCCTGCAGGAATGTATCAAACCAATAACGTACCCTGATGCGTTTAGTGTGTGTGCATCAAACTCACATCTGCCGTAGATCCTCAGGTACGTCCAGTCTGATCTTGATGAAGGTGGTTTTGGTGGCTGGTTTATTCGGGTTGACCGGCCGTAGTCGCTCCAGCGTCACTATCTCATTTAATGTAGCGTCGCACGCAGCGTACTCTATTACGTAAAACTAGAGATACAGAGAGACCAGGAGAATGTCATTCTGAAACATTTTACCACATGAAACGATTCAAACTTACTAATGTGATTAACGATGTTTTCACAAAGCTACTTGCTGCAGTTTTGATGGGACTGATATGTTGATACTCGGCCCTACACTGTACATCCTGTAACCCAGACTTAGATAGAGTGTGGTCTGAGTCTTACCTCTCCTTTGACCATGCGAACTTTGGCCAGCCACCACCCACATGGCTCCTTGTCGTTAGCCCTGGAATACACCTGGAAACACAAACATACACACACCAACAAAGTAAATTTCACAAAGCATTCCACTAATCACCCAAACCTGACAAACGGCATCTGGCACAGAGAATGCAAACGTACAAGCTGAATGTGTGGATAAAATGTTGTGGGCTCATTTCTTCTTCTATCCTTTTAAAAAGGAGCTTTTTTAGTGCTGAAGACATCTGAGGCACCAGAAAGTTGCCACATAAACATATTAGAATAAATGTTGAATATAAAAATCAGGGAAAAATAAATGAAACAAAGAAAGAAAATGTTTCTAGTTTACATCTTTATCGCCACAGCTTTTTTCCCTCCCATTTCTTCTTGTCACTTCCTTCTAGTGGATGCTCAGCTCCTGATAACGGCTCCATGTTTACTTAAATCGAAAGTTAACAATATAATCGTATATAAACGTATACGTGAGAACATGTCACACAACAATTCATATTTCCAATTCCAGGAATTATTGTGTGAAAATCAATAAAAGTGAATAACAATGAGCCTTAAGAGTCCCTTTGTTCCACACAACTGAACTTTATCCTACAACTTTTCTTCCCCTGCACAACTTTCTGCTTTCTGAACAAGTATTGAATGAGTCCCACCTCGACCTCATCGCTCTCATTGATCTCCTTGCAGAACCCTGTTGGAGGAGGGAAACGCACATCCTGGAAGGGGATCTGACGCTCTGGCTGCCAACTGGGACACATTTACAAAAATAAGTGTCGATGTGACGATTAAGAACAAGGTAACATTTTACGGTTTGTTACGTCCTCTGTACTCACTTGTTTTCAAACGCCACGGTGACCGATCCTTCGTGAACATCCTTCACAAAGGCCTGCAAGAACCACAGAGGTGATAAAACAAAGTTAGAGGAACCAGGGTTTGACATGTGTCTATAAATAGTCAAAACAGCTTTATACTGGCATCAAGCATGTGAAAGAGGCACGATCCTGCGAACCAAAGCCTAACCCAAGCCCAAGCTGTTAGCAACAGCCCAAATGGATTCCTTTTATTTTGGTGGCTCTGGCTTTGGCCTTGAGTCAGGTTTGGCTCTGTCTCTCTCTGGTTGTACACAGTCTGCGTCCATGTGTGTCAAATACTGCAAGTAGGACATGCAATGCCTTGAAGGAAAAGGGAGCGATACAGAGCCAAGTCTAAGAGTAGCATTAGCCTGGTAAGCTAACAGTCAGTAATGGATAAATATGAAATACAAATTCAGGGAAAGCTTTTCTATTGCAGAACTCCAGACAGGCGTTGACTACCTGAACTGTCAGGTTATGGAGAAGTGGTTCTGAGTTTACAAGCCGTGTCCGTCATTTTGATATCATAAGTTAAACCAGTAAAGGCAGGTAAGGTAGATGGTTTAGTGTGTAGTTAGGCGCAAAATGTGTGGAAAACTGAATTTAAGTGGAAATCAATTTGCTCCTTTCGATAGAAATCGTGATACTTTTTACTCAACAACAAACAAACAAACCGTAAAGTAAGTGCTTCATTCACGATATCACGAGTCTTCTGCCATTAGTTGTTCTAGCTAGTTAGTTAATCGTCATCTCCCTGTCGTTGTCTTGTTTTTGTGGAGGGAAACAATGTGCGAGCCTTCAGCCACGGTGACAGGCTTAGGCAATACAAGCTCTTCAAGTCATTCACGTTTATGTGAGTGTCTTTTAAAAACCTGATGTCTTCCCATCCCTCATGTGACTGTGATCTTTTTCCAGTAAAATAAATGACTCACTCATCACTAAAAGATCATATAAAGGGACAGTCACGTAAAAGTCAAACGAAAAGTAACGATCCTAACGACTGCTGTCAGATTTCAATCTTAAAAGCAGCAACAACAAAAACATCTGATGCAGCTGCTCTAACCTCCAGCCCACTTGGCTCCATCACATCCTGCACACGAGCACTGCCAAATTTACCACCTCTAGGATTAGCATCCTGGACTGAGGCGTCAAAGTCCACTTTCTCACCAAGTGAATTACTGTACAACACCAGTGTGGCTGAGTGAGAGGCGCCTCTCTGGATCAAACAGCGAGTGTGCAAGGTGGGAAACTAAACGACTTGTGACAGTGGTCCCAGTAAAAGCACTGATCAACTCTCATCAGACAACAGATAATCAGTCCACGCTGCTTATTACAACATGCACCACAGTCCGAACACTTATAAAGCTCGTGATGATGACGATTTATAAAAACAGTGTTCAAACTGAACGCCCAAATTCCCATTTTGCATGTAGGAAGTGATATGTTCGGTCAGTGCCACACCCAGGACAAAAGTACGTCCACTGCTGGTGTGGTCGCCCTGAACTCGTCCAAAAGCCAAAGAGCATCTGAACGAATTCACTTTTTATTTTTCACACCGCTTTATATTCATGTTCAACTCAGGAGTTTGCTTTAGTTCAGTGCTCGATTTCTTTATACAGTCCAAATGACTTTGCAGGCATTGAACACAGCATGAGTGTGTGTGTTGAACATGGCTACAATGGAGGCAGAGCAGGTGTGCAGAGCAGGTGTGCAGGACGACTCATTCATTCATTACTCGCATTAGTTCGGCAGCAACACAACTCCTACTACAAACTTTTAAGCGGTCACAATTCAATCTGCTCACCTGAAGTGTCTCTACTGTGGACTGTGGATGTGAGCCGGTGCCACTGTATTCATTTCACTCTGTTAATGTCACATATTCAGTGGATATCACTGGTGACTTCTCCTCTCCGATCAGAACACAAATCTTCAGCCATCAGTGATAATTTGCATTATTCTTCCCTCCTTCTGTCTTTCCTGCTCTGCTTGTTTCTCCTGTTTCCTCCTCCAATCCTTCTTAAAACAGGTCAGTCCGTCAAAAAACTCGAAATACGAGCGCTCCAACAGTGAAACTTTTGGAAGACTGAGCGCTCTCACTTTGGACTCATCAGGATATCCTAATCCAAAGAGTTGATTACAATTAATTAACATTCAAACGCAGCATTTTAACTTGTACCTGTCCTTTTTTTCCCACATTGGTGCTGCTTATGTTACTAAGCTAAGAAAGACTACTTCTCCCTCAGCTGATGAACATCTAACACAGGATCAACACCTGCATATTAACACCAGGCCAAGGATCAATGGACAAGACTCTCAGACCATCCTTGTGAAACACAAGCTCCTAACAAACAGTCCTGCTCCTCCAAACGTTACTTGTTGACTCTTTTCTTCAGAGTAACCCCACAGATGTCTGCTGCCATGATTAGCAAAGCTACCTGTCCACTCGGGGAAGCCAAACGACACCCAGACCCCTCGTCCTAAATGAAGTTAGTCCATTCACGTCTGGATTTTGACACCTGTGCCTCTGCTACCGACCCATGCCCATCACTCTCTGGACAACATTAGATCACAAGCACGTCAACATTACCAACACCGCCAGCTACACAAGTGCATTGTCTTAGCGCCGTCACTTGCACCAACGACTAACACGTTTAGCTAGCAGCACTGATGTTGTAGCAGCAGCTTAGCGTCACCTTTGTTTACAGATTTCCAGCCTCCACGTCCCGGTGGAGGCTGGACAGAAGCACTGAGGCCCGGAGATACGAGTAGGTATCTCTGGCTAATGTCAGTTAGGAGAGCCTATTCCAGGTCAGTAGGGCTACCGTCCGTGCATGTTGTGCTAACCGAGACGACAAAGCTCAATAAAAGCCTTAAACTTACCTTATAAAAGGCGCCACTTGTCCCCCTCACTTCCACGACTAGTTCATCCATGACGCAAATTACTACAGCTCGCTAGCTAGCTAACTACCGTTAGCGATGTGAGTAGCTAGCTAGCTAGCTGGCTAGCCTGACGCTAGCCAAGGCAGAGCTTGCTATCGCTGGCTTCGCCTGCTAGCCAAAGTAGCCTGTCAGACGGCTGCGAGGAGAGGCCGCGGTAACTGTGTGTGACCGTAGTGTTGCTCCCCGCTTTGCACCGTCTATGAATCTGGCGTTTGTTTCTTGCAGATCTGCAATTCCGGATGTATGATAAATCAAAAGCGAGTGATGTAGCAGGCTAGGTTAGCTTGTACTAGCTAGTTATGTTAATGATGTGTGATTAGTGGTGGAGCAGCTACTGCTGGTTGCATCTCTCCATGTGACGTCCCCGCTTTTCTTCCTCTGCTGAAATCCGAGGCTGGTTCCAGTCATCTGAGCCTATTGCTGCTCTCCACAGGTAATACACAGGAATGTCTTCTTCACATAGCAGGGCGCTTCATCCGAGTAAAAATGCCCGTTGTCTTCATCCTGAAATGAACCGCACACTGTCTCCCAGCAGAAATCAAAACCTATAATATTATTCTGGCATTACAGCCCAGCCATTAGCATCTTTATCTTAAACTTATCTGCCCATATCTAACATACTTTTACACAAATAAATGCAAGAAATTCAGCTTATTAGGTAAATATTTTTATTTTTTATTTTTTCACTGATAATTGCCTTAACTTCACCTCCTGCCACTGTGGAAAAAAACATGGTACCAAGGCCCCAAGGTGTTTCAGAATCCAGGACAGCCACCATTTTGTGTCCTTAAGGTAATCAGTTACTGGTGTTAGTTCTCTCACCTGCCTCAGGTTTATGTACCTGTATGAGTTGTCAATAAGGGCCACTGGAGCTTTTCTTTTGTGTAGGACTCTTGTTCAAATAAAAAATAAATAAATAAAACAACAACTTTTGATTTAATTTATGTATCTTGGGATATTTTGAATTCCCTTCTCAGATTTCCCTACATTTCATCATGTTCTTAACCTTTTATACAGGCTAGCTTTTTGATTTAGCTTGCATCTTAAAGGAGCAATATGTGAGAATTTTTAGTCTCAATCATTTAGAAAATTAACCAAAACGATCATCAGAATGTGAAGACACAACAGCTCTGACATTGGCTATGTCCAAATTCAGGGGCTGCAGCCTTCAAGGACGCGGCCTTTGCGGCCCACGAGGGCCGGGTCCTTCGGAGAGACCTTGAAGGCCACATCCACCGTTGTTAAATGGGACGGTCTAGCCTTCGGAGTATTTCCTGGTTGCGTCACCAGGTGTTCATGCATTAAAGTCTGTTTTGGTTCAAATCTATCAAACGTGTACATTTATTTGTGTGTGTACAATGTGTCAAATCTGAATTGAATTATCAACATTACAAAATAAACATTAACCCATTGGTGAATAACAGCTATGTTTACCATAGCATTACCAGCGTCACGTATTTTAACTGAAAGTTAAACTTTGGAGGTTTTATAGTCTCTTGAAGTTTAACATATCTGGCGTTGGATGTTCAAATGAGTAAAAACCGAGTATAAACCCATTACTTAAATTTAAATGTCATGTCTGCGCCACTTGATGTCGCCATTTTCTCTTGCTTCCTCTTCTGTTTCGGGACTGAGCAGCGGTGCGCAAAGGATCTTGGGATATGTGAGGCCGCGAAGGATAGTAGCGGTGCGTCCTCCTAAACGAGGGTGGGGAAGGCTGCATTTGTGGGCTGCATGTGGAGCAGCCTTCGAATTTGGACAGCCTTCGCGCAGCGTTGTGACGTAATTGGCCTTCAAATGCGCCCTTCGTGGGCTGCAGCCCCTGAATTTGGACACAGCCATTATGTCAAAGAGGTCTATGTATTGTGTTCATAGATTTATATAGACGAACCAGATACCAGATGGAAAGATGGCGCCCATTAAACCAATGAGAACTGCTCACCTAGCGCATATGCCAAAAAAGTTTTCTGGCTCCCGCATTTACTTCCTGTAGCACACCAACAAGCTAGCCCAGCACCTGAAAACCTCAGTCCAAAGCTCCTGAGCTAGCGGTCTAAACACCAATACACCCCGGGAGTCCGGCTTACTGCACGGCTAACTGAGCTAACTAGCTAACATTAGCTACAGTCATGGAACAGAACACAGGTAGCTGCATTGGGTTGCAGGTGTAGTTAGCGGTATTTGTTGTCAGTATGAATCCAACAGATAGTCAGTTCTTACATATTGCACAATTAACATGACTACATTTATAACACACCTTTGAACCCAACAATTTTAATGAGTAACCGTGTTGTCTAAGATGTCATGGCGCTTGTCTTAAGGAGGTCTTTGATGCTTAAAGACACCAGTACACAGTACACCTGTTCACACGTCATCAAGGTAAAACATGTAAATATGCCCATCCCAGGATGCTAGCTAGTTGGTTACCTTTAATCATTTGAACTTTCTTTCACTGGTGGACCCAGAGAGTTAGCAAGAAGAAGATACTGTAGCCTAATGATTCGGTCTTTTGTCTTACCTCCCTGATCTTCTCACACTCCCAACATTCAGCGCTCAGCTGCTACATCCATTAATAGACACGTGATCTGCTTGAGAATTTAATTTTCTAGCCAAAGACAAGGAACAGCCACAAGCCACAAGTTTGTAGACAGAAGGTGGAGACAGACAGACAAACAGACAGACAGACAGATGCAGAAACTGTGAGATATGGAGGCAGTGATGGAGACAGAAATTCAAAGTATTAGTGGTCATTGAAGCAATGACAATGAGATATGAGACAGGCATTGGGGGACTTAAAGGGATAAACTATACAAGGATAAGGACAGAAATAGAATAAGAGGGCGGCAGAAACAGGGTGACACATGAAGGGTGAAATAAGATCCAGGTCAGAGAGAAAGAGAGCAAGAGAATGGAAAACAGACATAAAGTCTGAAGTTCCTGTGTGTGGGAGGGAAACTTACTCTGACAGGGAACCTCCGTCATGGCCAGAACAGACATGTTACTGAAATCTTCATCATGTTAAGGCTTCATACCGTCAGAGGCTGAGGTTTAAACATTCAGATAAAAATGGCTGAGCCGGTCTCCAAAAAAACGAGGATCTGAGCCAAGTGAAGCTTCTTCAGCAGTTTTTATCAGAAGTCCCTTTGTGAGATTGTAACAACCACAATGTTACATATGAAACATTATAATAGTAGACAATCTGATACAGTCCAAAGCAATAAGAACAAACTCACAGCCAAAAAACATTGTCATCTCAGATTCAACAATTAAATGATGACAACATCATAAAATCAAGTAATACCACTCTTAAGGCTTTTGTTAAAGGAGTAACTTGGTATTTTGACTTTTAATCTGATTTTTTTTATTTGTAGTATCGACCAGGTAGATTATACTTTGTTTTCAGGGCGAGCGCTCGTCGTGTTAAAGTTATTGTGTATGTTTGGTGTCAACACTGGTAGAGAGAGCCTGTCCTCACCAGAAAAACAACCATATAGATGAAAAATGAAAGCAGCTAATAGCGACCCATATTTACTTTTGTTGTCAGGCTGCGACCTCTAGTGGCTGTCGTAATTATTACAGCTTCAAAGGAGGACGTGAGAAGAAGTAGTATAAAGAGTGAAAAGTCCGTATAGGGAGTTGTTCGGGTTGAACAAGCACAGGACTTTCATTCAGGTAGTGAAGTTAAGTCACGTACGTAACGTAACATAAGTTACTTAGGTAAAGTAGGTAGGTTTGTAACCGAAGTTACAGAAGTAACATATTGATTTGTACCCATACCACGTCTTCCTAACCCAGTTAACTGACTGAAGGCTGAAAGGAGCTAGCTAACGAGCTAGCCTGCACTAGCACTCCCTGAAAGTAACGTACATAACCATTACTCTCTCATTTAAAGAAACCCCAGTGACGTGTCGTACCCTGTGGGGCTGCAACTAACTGCCGTTTTCGTTATTTGATTAATCTGCCAATTACTTTCTCAGTTATTCAGGTAAACATCAAAAATGTGAAATATGCCAATCACAAATGTTTTCTCCAACCAACAGTCCAAATTACGAAGACATTTGGATGGTTAACTTTTCATATCAAGAAAAGAAAACCAGCAAGTTGTCACATTTGAGAAGCCTGAACCAGAGGATTTTGGGGCATTTTTGCTTGAAATTCACTTTTTTAATTGATTATCAAAAGAAAATGATTTGATTGACTAATTATTTCGGCTCCAGTACCCTGTGCAACTCATTAAATGACCGTGCCCTGACCCGTTCCCTGAACTGATCTGCTGTACCGAACGTACGTATATTTATTTCAAACCTGACTTTTTGCTGATAAAAAAAAATACCAGACCAAATTTCAAAATGTCAAGGCATCCCTTTAAGAGCAAACATCGGTTATTAAAAAAGTCACAAACTGACAGCGAAAAAGAGCAAAACTATTATAACAAATAAAACTTGTATGTGTATGTACATGGAAAAATGAAGGCAAGCAAACACACTGTACATTTGTATTCTTAAGTTCTAGACCCGAATAAAATACAAATTACTTCTGATTTCAAAAAACCTTAAATACCTTCCTCTTTCTTGTCCAATCATTTGAAACCAAGTCAAATGTTATTTTATTCAGATCTGGTGAGTTTATGAAGGAAATGCAGGCACAACATGTTTTTTTTTTTCTTATTAGGCCAGTACAGTCGTCTCACATGTGTTACAGCGACTAAATTAGCCAGGTTATGCTAACCTAAACAGAGCCATAGATGTTTGTTAACAGATAGAAAGTTGTAGAGTGAACCCCTCCAGTCATATTTGACAACCCTAAAGAGAAAAAACGGTTTAGGAAAATGGATGACAGGATGTTATCCTAGTGTTTGAGCGTTCTTCTGCCCAGCTTTTGTGAACCTATGGCTCTGGGTTGAATGTCACAGATTTGCCCGTGTATACAGCTCTCCCTGGTATTTTACAGTAACGTTTTTTTATTCACCCTTAACGGCTGCTTGATCCTGCTGATAGGAGACGAACGGAGGAGAATTTCAGAATAAAAATCCCTAAAACCTGATACAGCTCAGAGCAATAGCTCTATGGATATCACTTGGATGCACACAGTGTTTAAATCGCTCAATGGGATGAATTAATTAGGTCATCAGACTGACAGTTTAGAGGGAACACCCGTCTGAAATGCTCACTGATCTGATTTTTTTGCATATGGCATCCAAATATATTTATAGCATTGCTCAAAAGTAGGCTACAGTGTTAAAGGGACAGTTCACCCCAATCAAAAATGCATATTTTCCCATCAATCTGGATTGTTTTGGTTTTGGAAATATCAGCTCTAGAGATGTCCACCTTCTCTCGAATATAATGGAGCCAGATGGCACTCAGCTCATGGTGCTCAAAGCGCCGAAAAAGAAAACCATTTCAAAAAATCAACAGTAATGTCTCTTTCCAGAAATCATGCCCCGGTAACCAAGATAATCCAAAGACCATGTGAACTACACTCGCCAATGGTATCAATGCACAGAAGAAAACATGCATTTACTCATTGACGAGAGGCTTGTGACAGCGCTGGATGGGAACGTTAATGGTGTCCTCACCAGCTGAGCTGTAACGTTAGCTAGCATAGTTAGCTAGCCTCTCATAAATTAAACCTCTCACAGAAAGGGCTGTGGATTATCTTGAGTAGTATCATGATTTCTGGATGGAGTTACACTGTCAAAGGTGCAGCATGTAAGAATAATAGTGAAAAAGTAAAGTAAAGTAAAATCAAGTAGCATGGTAGCCAGCTAGCCCCTGCCCTTCCTGGTCAAAAGATCCTGTGCTAGCGGTATAATCACGAACAGTCACCTGGTGCCCCAAGCTCCCAGTCCGGACCAGACTAGGTCCACTTCTATCCAAACTGACGAGCTAATGGCAGCAACAGTTAGCGGCTACAGTAAGCAGCAGTTAGCGGTTACTCTGGTGTTATGCTGCCCCCTGTTTGTTTTGGGTATTGTTTGTTTTGAGGCTAATTCTTACATATTGCACCTTTAAGTTTTCCAAATGTATTTTTTATGTATGTACTTTATATACTGTAGAGGAGACAGACATGTCTACAGCCAATATCTGCAAAAGTTGGCCACACCAAAACAATCTAGATGGATGAAAAGAAAGAAAACGATGACCTCAAAATTACCAGGTAAAATACATTAATAATTTTAAGCTCGTACAACTCAAACTTAACAGTCTGTTACCTGGTATAATGAGGTAATCAGTTTCCTGACTTTTTCAAAGTAAAGTCAACTTTTAAAATGTACAGTGTAGGGTAAGTAATGTAGTGAGTATACCACTATGTCTAACTGACTGCATCACAGTGAGGCTTACAGCCTAACGCCTTATTAAAAAGACCCCATAGCTCCAACACTGACTAATGCACAGTGAGTTCTTCAACCACAACCCACCTGGGAGCTGTCTTAATGTAAAGCACACTGCATCTCAGTGCACAGTAAATAATGAATATGGCTTTCTACAGCGTTTCATGCAGCCTATGCCACCCATGGCTCGGATACTCTTGGACTCATCCCTTTGTACACACACCACATCAGGCTTAAGTCCACTCACAGCGTACATCCAGGCTCAGGCTGTGCAGCAGTGTCAATATATCCATTACGTCTACAGGGGTTACAGTTTTCTTACATCTTTCCTGCCCTCTCTGAGACTGGCGGCAGTGATATTGATGTGGAGAGCACATCGTCTAAGACAGACCGAACGCCTTCATTACAGAATGTGGATTGCTGTGGTTGACTGGCTATCTTGACGTCACGTCAGATCAGATGTTTCTGCATTTGCACACAAAGGGGAAAGCTGGATAAGCCACTTTGCCAAGAGTTAAGAGTGGAGGGGATTTGTTTACATCAGGGTTAGATGAGAAAAAGTAGCCTTCTCCCTCTCTCCTCCTTCTTTGTTGGAGGGTGCATTACTCCTGCATCAGGGTAAGAGGATCTTACAGCCTCTGATCGATACGTGACATGCTGCCGAACAACCTCTATGGTCCGTTTTCAGGAAACCTTCTTGCCAAGGTCTTCCTGCACAGGTCCTGGAAGCTCACCTGGAAGCTCACTTTTTTTGCTCCCTTTTTTATCAACATTAACGTTGTCTTTTCTCATCTTTCCCATGTGTTCATCATCTCACAGTGGTTTTCAGTGAACTGTCCTACTTGTGAAGGATTAACCTATATTGACATCAGATATATTGAGACTTTGAGACAAAAAAGAGTCTCATTCATCCTCTAAAATAGTTGATATTTCCATTTTAGAGGCGGCCAGAGTGTTTGGTTGGTTGCATACACCAAGATTATGTCAAGTGTGTAAAATACTCGAGACAGAGGCAGCTTTTTAAGGCAGTAGATAAATGTTTGAAAACGCTGCTTTCAGCTTGAATGAAAATCAATAAGGACAAAGCAGCAAAAAGTAGGATTGTGATTTAAGAGTTTCAAACACGTTGCCTCAGAATGTTGCCGTTAATAATGGCCGTCTGATAAAAACACCAAACCAGGGCTGGTTTAGAAAATAACAGCCTTGGATCAAGTTAGTTGTGGATCCCCAGATGACTCCTATATTAATATTGTTGTGTTTGCCTGGGCACAGTGAAAGTGTATTTACTCAGTGTCTGTCTATGTTTGAATACATGGAGGAATTTCTACACTACACTGTAGTCTAAAAGGCAACATCGTCCTATTTCTGAATTGCTAATAAACGCATCCTCTTTTCTCTCTATCTTCACCGTCCCCTCTCCTCCCAGTCGTCATCCTCAACAACAAGATTATTGATGATGTTTCAGTCCCTCACTCAAGCATCCTCCTCTTCCTTCGAAACACACTGCTCTTAGTGTCAGCCTCAACCCCCAAATTCTCCTCCTAAACCAGAAAAGTTGCACTTAATTTAAAAGACCCTTGTCTCAGCCTCACTCTCCCATCATCCCTCTCCTCCTCTTCCTCGACATGTACAGTTACTCTTCTCTCTTCCCCTCCATTATGCCTCCCACTCCTCCTTTTTCCTCAACAAGGACAATTACTCTTTGTTTCAGTCTCTTGTGTGAGTCTGACCCTCCCGTCCTCTCTCTCCACGTCTCTGTAGAGCAGGGATTTCTGGGCCTTCAGGCGGCAGGCCAGCGACATGAAGATGGAGTCGACGTTCTGGCTCTCCCTCGGGTCCTTGGCCGACGTCTCGAACAGCAGCATGTTGTGGGAGTCGGCGAACTTCAACGCCATGTTGGAGGGCACCTGAGAAAGTATACATTCTCATTACACCTAGGAAGGTAAATAAAGGTTTATACTACTGTGCTGATGTCTTACACTCACCTGTATTTGGTCCACGAGGTCACACTTGTTTCCCACCAGGACTCGAGGTACTGATGCTGAGACCCGATGGCCGTTACACTCCTGGAACACAACAGATGATGGCTTTATAAACTTTATAAACTATGGACATGTTCTCATGATATGTGACCAGAAATATGAGCAGCTAAGTGGAAAAACAAACCTCCAGCCTCCGAGCTGTAATTAAAAATAATTTATGACAGCTACAATATGTCTCACTTGGTGAGAAGAACTGCTGGTGCCAAAATGGTTGCCTAGCCACATTTCCAACAGCTCAATATAAATAAAATCCAGTACTAACGCTCATATAATCTGTTCAGCCAATTCAAAAGGAGCTAGTATAAAGCCTGCAAACTGTGTTTATATCTGCATTTACGAACAAACCGCTGTGGCAAAAAGACTGAGTACAGGTCGAGCACCGGGGGTCTCTAAGTCATAATTAAGTCATAAGTCCCATTCTTTCCATTCTGCTCACATGGCATTAGTCACACTTAATTTTACTTCTACAACAACTAGTTAAACTACCTTTACAACTAATAACTTGTCCTACAGGTGTCAGTGTATAGGATTGAGTGGCATCTAGCAGTGGAGTTGCAGATTGTTGACCCCCAAAAATGCCAAAAGCAGCAAATGGCCCCTCCTCAGAGCCAGTGTTTGGTGTGTCCCTTCTGGGCTACTGTAGAAACATGGCCATGCAACATGGCAGACTCTGCGGACCTGCTTTGTTTCAAGTGATTATACACAAATAAAAAACATAGTTAGGAATATTCCACTTCTGATCCCCCTAAAACCTTGTCTACACACTTAACTTTTAAAAATGCTTCCGTAATTATCTGGCCAAATTCAAAACTTACAATGTAAAAACAACATGCCTTGTTCACAAACTGCAATATCACTGAGTTATTGAATGACTAGTTGCCTACAATAAATCCTTCTGTTCTCCTTACTAACACAAAAAGGAGGAGGCTAACTGTGTTGAACTGACAATCATGACACCAAACGTGAGAAGTAATAAGTGGTTACATTTTGTAAAGATGGAAAAATCTTGGATAATGCTGAGGTCATTTGCATTGCACCAAAGGCAAACATGTTAGCTACAGCTACATGTAACAATACAGTAGTAGCAATATTTTGACATACATTGGAAAGAAGTTTCCTACACACACAACGACACAAACCACTTTGAATAATTCATTTCCTAAGTGATCAGTTGGGGCTTTGTTGGTTTGCTCACAGCAGTTGTTAGAATCGCTGCAGCATTAGCATTCAGAGATGCAAACCTCGCTTTGTGATGGCAACATCACAGCGTCAACTCGCAGCTAATAAGCAGTTCCCGGGGAAGAACCATTGTGAACTCTGGAAACTGGTGCTGATGATGCTCATGGCGCCAAATCAACACATTCAGCACCACATTAAGAAAGTGCCCTCATTTGACCCTTTATCGAGCCAGTTACCAACCTCTATCCACGTCTGTAGGTTGCGGAAGGAAGTCATCTTGGTGACGTCGTACACGAAGACCACCGCGTGGACGTTGCGGTAGTAGTGTTCCACCATGGATTTACGAAAGCGCTCCTGGCCTGCTGTGTCCCATACCTGCACCTGTGGAGATAGACGAGATGAGACTGTGTTTTAGAAGTTAAGACTGTGTACAAGTTTGTAGGCTGTTGGTGGTTTTCACAACATCCTGGCTCATCATAGCAGCAAACAGAGTGACAACATCCAGGCATCCGAGCTTCTTATCTATAAATGTTTTATTAATCTCATTTAATTAGAAACAATAAGAAATATGAATGTGTCTACATTGACTTGTCTAAGCTGATAAGGGCTAACAAGAACCAGAACACAGCACTGCACCTCGTCAACAGGAAAGAGTGCTAGGATCTTCCTGACTACAGGGCCTCAAGAGAGCACTACTCTGTAACATGACGGGCTTTTCTGCTTAATCATTAACTAGACCTCAGGCAGGTAATCTGCGCTTCATACAGCGTTTGATGTATGCCAAAATCTCATGCCCAATTGCGTGATTTAAACTAGATGAAACGCCATATTATGATCCGTTCCCACAGTGTGTGCAGGTTATATAGCAAAGTTTATCAAATGTTTGGCGTGATATTCATTGCTCTAGTCTACGATGTCTGATCTGACTACGCTTTGTTCTCATATTTTAAGGGAAAGTGTGAGTCCTGTCAGATCACACCACAACTCACAAGCTAATTCATCCAGCTAAATATACCGGTGTCTGCTTCCAGCGCTTTTTGACACAATAATACAGTTGTTTGGATTATACTGCCAGAGTTAGCCTTAATCCTCAACCGGTGCACCTGAGCAGCAAGTAGAACAACCCTGCATCACTGTCACTTCCTGGCACAGTCATTTCATAATTATCTCCACCAGGCTTAAGCCTCAGGGGGATCAGGCATTTGGCCGTGTGTGTGATTCTGTGCACAGCTAATCTCACAAACTCCTGGACCCATCGGCCTAATATTTTTAAGCACATTTCTGAATGTTCAATGACCTGTTTAGTTGCAGTGATTCACACATTTTTTTAATTGACTGTTGTGTTTTACACCACTATCGTCCGCTGGCTCCTCATTTCCTCTTAACCAGCTTGTCAGGACAGCAAGTAATCAACAACGGATTCTGTTTGGAGGCTGATTTCCACTCAGGATAACGTAGATGGTGGTCACGCTAGTGTTGGCAGATTCAATTTTTTTGGCATTTTCCTTTGAAATTGACATTTTACACTCTTAACTGAAAAAAATTTAGAAAAAATACACAACTAGAATAACTTCTGATACTACAAAAACTGATATCTAGTCCGTCCCGGAGGTCTGGATTTTGGGAGACATACAAGGTCTGAACTTGAGCTCTAATAAAAAATACTTCATATTACAGCACAAAGTTCAGTTTATTCTATAAAACTGAAATTCACAACTTCCTCCAGAGGCAGAGGCAGTGGTCAAATGAACTACCATCCTATAGTACACCTGAAAAGATCTTGTTTACTGTACCATGGTTGGTGGTGGTGGGGGAGTAACCTGTTTGATTTTCTCTCTTTTTTTAAACTTGTGTGTATTTTATTATGGAAAAATGACATCTTTATAAATGATAAAGGACATTTTACATTGTTGCCCCCCCTTCATTCCACTACTCTAATGCATACACACTAGACGCAGCCTGCCCTGCACTCCCCCAGGACACGTGTGGTGGACATCTGGACTGTACTGTACTCTTCTGGTTGCAGCAGTTGATGGTTCAGATTTAACCAGAGGGTTGCAGAGGAAAAGAGCTTGATTTACCAGCTCTGCACAAGAGAAGTACTGATATTGATTTCACCTAAAAATAAAATTCAGTCATGTCAGAATGCAGAGTAAAAGTGTCAACTGGCTGAATGTGTCTGCAGCCTGTGTGAGCTTAGCACTTTGTATATCAACATGGACGCCTCCCAACACTCAGCCCAGGCGGGTCGAGAAAAAGGACCAGTGAATAACCTGCTATTACCATTTGAATGGACAAGCCGAGGTATTAGCATCAGAGGCTGAATGCTGCATTTAATGCTGCTCAAAACATCAAAGCTCGGCCCAAATAATTCATCAGCAAGCTGAGCACAAAACTGATCTCACAAAAAATGATATTGAGGCATTCTTTATATACCTCTCATCAGTGTAGATGTTTAGTATTTTGGATTAGTAACAACTTGAAATTGTGCTTTTCAAAACCAGCATAAAAGCTCTGAAATAAAAGAAATAAGAGTCAGACCAAAATAATTCAGTCACTGTCATTGTCCTCAGTTTTAGTTCAGCTGATTTCCTGTTTTATGTTGAAAGTTAACCCTCATGTTTAATATCCACTTCCTGTCTTTGTCTTTTTTCCCACCATTTTTCTGCGTATATCTTTGTTTAATTTGTTCATAAGCCCTTGTGTATTTAAGTCTTCATTGGTTTCACTGTCTTCATCCTGTGTCTCTTCTGTACCTGTGCCTGTTCCCTAGTCCTTGTGTGTTCCCTGTGTCCCCCCTTTGTTCTACGTTGGACTTGGATATCAGCTCATCACTAAAGCTGGATTTTTGTTATACAACCTGCTTCTGTGTCTGAGTTTGGGTCCCATTTTGATGAACTGTGACGGTCAAATTTAGACAAAATCTCTGCATGTGGGGAGAATTCTGGCTGTCAGCTGCTGTCACACAAACCTAAGAATCATGACCATTATTTTGACACCTTACTCTGCACATCTATACATAGTCCACTGCTATTTGTAGTCCTCTGCAGCTTATAACATTTGCTGTTGCCAATCTGTGTGCTTCTTTTATTGACCTGCCAGAGAGCTGGAGAGGAAACGGAGTCACTCAGCTGGATCTGTGTAGTTAGTTGGTCTTAGTGTAAGTGGATTTATATTATATGTTAATCCTATTATATATAAAGTGTGAGCGACATTTTGACTCATAACCTTTTTTAAAGCCATATTGCACCACTGGAGAGGCAATGAAATCACCACCGGGATGACGCACACAAATACACAAGATTTGAGCTCCCTCTCTGGGAGTGAACGACCCAGAGTCTGCCTGATCTGAAACACCTGTCTGCTTATAAACCCTCAGGGCTCACAATATAACCACCAGTGTCAACCGGTCAAAATATATGACATGAGATAAAATAAAATCCATCCTTCATACTCAGACATGTCACATCTCTAAATACATACAGCAATTCAGCTTTACTTTCAAGTCTAGTTTGTGTGTTCATCACATCCTACCGTGACTTTTGAACAGGATAACAAACACCCTCCAAAATGCTGCTAGACCCGTTAATTTTGTCCTGAGGATGGTGCTCAAGGCAAACTTCTAGGATGATTAGTAATTAAAGGACAAATTCCCCTGGGGGCATAAATACAACATTTCATGACAAACTGTCCATTAGCTGCTGATAATACTACCGTATAGGTTGAAACTGTGTCCTGATGGTGGCACTGCATGAAAGGTCATAAGGTCAACAAACCATTAGGGATCATCCTCTGGGGACAATAAATATCTACAGCTGCAGTAAATGAATGAGCAGTGGTTATCAAGACATGTTTCCCTGGACCAAAAGGACAGGAGACCAATCAATGTCTTTGGTCACACTTTAAGCAAAACACTGACAACAGGTACAGCATAAGAGTTAATGACTTGAAAAGGTTTAATATAGATAATAAATTCTACTTATTGCCTCATCTTGATGTTTTCTACCAACATCATAAACATGACCCAACAAGCTTTGAAGGCAGCAAAAAAAGTATAAACGAACTGTAGTTGAAAATGTTGGGACGATGTGTAAAATGTAAATAAAAACAGAATGCATTCATTTGCAAATCCTTTTCCACCTTTTTCAATTGAATGCAGTACAAAGACAAGTAGGGGTGCGGCCAGGCAATGTGATCGATTTATCTTGAATGTGTCCATAATCTACTGTTAAGGTGAATAAAAGAGATTCTGCTTCAAAACATCCCATAACCTCAGCCGTGCAATATGCTAACAGAGTTATGTGGCTAACCAGATGGTTACACTGATTGGACAAAATACATTTACATGGCTCTTCTTTAGGTGGCATCCTGTAAAAAATGCAACATGCATCATGGCTAGCGACGTGACCGATGAGGAGCTTGAACCAAAGAGCTACTTTTGATGCAGCATTGTGTTTTGAGAAGAAATTCATAAGCTATTTCATGTGTGGCTATAGTCAACAGGGCACTTCAAAACTGGGAAGAATATATCACAATAGAGAAAATGGATCGTGATTGCAATTAAATATATCTCAATATTATTTTTTTATACTATTTATCTTTTTTTTTGGCCAGATCGCCCACCCTTCAAGATATTAAACGTTCAAACTGATAAACTTTATTCTTTTTTTGTAAATACACACAAAGTTGTGGAATGTATATGATATTGTATTGATTCTTTGGCCAACGATTCGGTATTTATTGATATATATATTGATTTTATTTCAAAGGTGAAATCCAATATTGAATGCCCGTGACCTTCGATCCCTCACCTCATCACTGCATTAAAACGGATGTGATTGTACACAGGATACTACTGCCTGGGCTCAGGAACACACTGTCAGTAAACACAGTTCGTCGCTGCATCTACAAATGCAAGTTAAGATTCTACCCTGCAAAACAACAGCCATATATTAACAACATACAGAAATGCTGTCGAGTTTTCTAAACCAGAGTTTAGATGGACTGGCACAGAGAAAAAGTGTGCTGTGGTCCACATTTAAAGTTATTTTTAGACATTATTACATAGTGTCCTCCGGGCTAAAGAGGAAAAGGACTGTCTATAGTTAAAACCAGCAGCTGTGATGGTATGGGGGTGTGTTAGTGCATCATTACTGTTGAAAGGTACATACAGGTTTTGCGACATACAGTGACAATGCCGAGCCACATTCTGCAGGTGTTACATCACTGATTCTGATTTTTTTTGTTTGACACAGCATCCCAACTTTTATAGAATGAGGGTTGCAGTAGATTGTAGGATTATTTACATTAATTTAAATGAACACACGAACAGACGGACATTTACGCTTCCTCACACTGCTCATCATACTGTGTGAATGCGTTCTGAAGAGTATTTCAATGATTCATGTTCTCTGACCTAATAGTTGTCACGCACAGTGTGTTTGTGAGTCAGCATTAGGGGGCATCTGGAGGTTGCAGACAGGCTGGTCTACTGAGAGAGGAGGGGGGAGGGAGCCTACACACATATGTGTATGTGTGATATAGAGGTTGCACACACACCTACTGGCCGAGTGAGGAGGGGGGAGGTATGAATGTTAGACAACATTTAGTCACAGATCATCCAATTTAATGAGTAAAGATGTGAGTAAATGTCAAACTAAAATCTTGAACAATATTATTTTTCATTATTCTTCATCATACTGCTGTACTGAAATTCATTTTGCTACATCTGCCACGTGCATCGTCACTAAGGATGTTGGAAGTCATTAAATTTTAATTGAGCGAGTACCAGGACACCATTACACTACTACAGCCCACATCTCTACTGCTTGTGTAGACTCTGTTGTGACTCATGTGAAGTGTGACAAATTGTATTCAAACAGAAGATGGTTGGTCTTAGTTATGGGTTTGAAACAGGAAATGTCAGCAAATCTAAGACATTTTATACAGTGGCAACACCTTTTCATTTTAGTTCTAAAAATAAATTAAAGATGCTAAAGCTGGACGGAGGCCCTCTGAGTCCCCTGGAATCAGCTGCAACTATTGATTATTTTCATTCCTGACTCATGAACCCGATGATCTTCTTAATTAGATTGTTTGGTCCAAAAAATGGCTAAAAATAGTGAAAATTGACTTTAAATGCTTGCTTTTGTTTTTGTTGTCTTTGAAATGAAGTTTTTATCTGCAACTATTTATTTCTTCGTTTGTTTTTATTGTCTTTTCAATGCAGTTTCTAACATTTTGCATTTTAATGCATTTCCGATGCATTTCTATGTCTCTGTAAAGCACTTTGGGAATGTCCTTGAGTCTGAATGGTGCTATATAAAATAAACCATGCCTTTATATCGCATCGGTTGTCCAACCAATTGTCTAAAACCGAAAGATATTCAGTTTACCATCATACAACACAAAGAAGGGCAGCAGCCCTCATAATTGATGAACTAGAACCAGAAAATGTTCGTTCTTCCACTCGAAAAATTCAGATTAATTGTTTATTAGAATAATTGCAGATGAATCTTCTGTTGATGACCTGATCGATTAATACTTTTAGTTTACCCACATGATTAAATACAGGTTGTAAGGTTTGCCTGTCGCAGCTGAGAATTCTTTAAGATTAAGAAAACAATAAATACTAAAACATCTATTTCCAATTTGAGAGAATATATGAATTTCTCCATAAAAAAACAAAAACATGTCTCCCAAAACACCCATTTGTCTGTACAGATGAGCTTCATTGTCATGTTTTCCTTCTCTGAACACACAAAGCCTTTGTTGTCACAACATGCTGACTGTCTCCAACATGTACAATTACAGTTTGAATTGAAAAATATCCCTAATAAATAAAAATGTTTTGTTTAAAGATAAAATGGGAGAATGGGCCCTGTGTGATCCACTGGCAGACTTTGAGCTGCAGCTGATCAACAAAAAGAGAGGAGGAGGAGGAGGAGGAGGAGGAAACACCACTATTCAACATCCAGCCCCTCTGTTGCCTTTACCTTGATCGTCTCCCCTTCTATCTCCACCGCCTTCTCCCTGAAATCCACGCCGATGGTGGCCTCGGTCTTGTCGGGGAAGCTCCCCCCGGTGAAGCGGAAGGTGAGGCAGGTCTTCCCCACGTTGGAGTCCCCGATGACGATGATCTTAAAGATCCGCGTCTGGATGCTCAGCTCCAGGGAGGAGGTGCTCAGATCCACGGAGGATGTGAAGCTCGGGGCGGCATCGTTGCTGCTGCTGGCTCGGCTCCGGCTCACTCGCTGTAGATCCATGGAGGATGTCAGGATGGTGACATTGTCGTCCGCTCGGTTCCTTCGCACGACTCCTCTCCCACCTCCTGCTCCTCCGCCGCCGCCGCCGCTGCCCGGAGCTCGGGTCTCCTCCTCCGGGGAATCGTTGGTCATTATGCCGGAGGAGGCGATGCGCAAATCGGTGTGCGTGAGTGGAGAGGAGAGGGGGTGGACGGACGGATGGATGAGTGAAGGGAGGGGAGAGGAGGAGGAAGGAAGGAAGGGAGGGAGGAGGAGATCAGGGATGAGACAATACCGACGGGGCTCTGTTTCAGCTGCTGACTGTGGCCTTAAAGGGAGAAGCATTGTAAACACAGGAACATCAGTTTATTTACAAGATTTATTTTATTTTTTATACAAAGGCATGTAAGAAGAAGTCTGCAACAAGAAAATCATGTAGAATGATTTAAAATCGTTATTTATTAACACCAGATGAGAGGGATGCTTTCAGGGACAATAAATGAAGATATTAAAGTGATGCTACAATATGATCTTGAGTGGCTTAAAGGAAAAGTTCACCTGAAAATGAAAATGCAGTCATTATCTACTCACATCCATGCTGATGGAAAGTTGGATGAAGTTTCACAGTCCACAAAACATTTCTGGAGCTTTAACGGCATTGCGGCATACTCCTAAACAACTGAAGTAGACTGACATAGATGGGGACTCTTTTTTTTTGTGGTTGTTTTATGCATTTTTAAACAAAATAAATTGGTTCCATACAACATGTACAGTGTAGTCAAAGCCTCCAGATGCCCCGAGATCCCAAAATTGATTTAAAAAGACTTTATTTAAACCTTTTTTTAAGCAAAAAATCTTCACTGTAGCTGCTTAGCTAAAAGTGTTAGCAAGCACCCTGTCTGAAGTGGGTGCACAAGGGTGTAAATACGGTCTTTTCAAATCAATTTGGGATTTCTGGGGCTTCCAGAGACTTTTTAGCCATTTTATGTTGTTTTTTTATGTTGTAAAACAAGTCTGCTGAGAATGCTGCAGCTGAGGCTCCAGAAATGTTTTGTGGACTACGAAACTTCACCTGACTTTCCATCAGCCTCGGGTTGAGTAGATAACGACTGAATTTTCAGTTTTATAGGAATCCTTTAAGGTTAATATAAACTCCCAATGATTCATGCAGGTATAGCTTATGAATCTCTATAGAAATATATAGAGAGCAATTTTATATTAAAATCATAAAATCCCACTAAGTTTAATAAGGTCATTATTTGAGCACTTCTGAGTCCCACAGATAATATTGTATTTTTTACCCCATTATATTTATCTGTCAGCTGTAATTAGTACTAACTTTCACATTAAGACACCAAAAATATATGATAAGCTTATAAAATAAAATGCATTGTTGGACTTTAAAGGTGCAATATGAAAGAATATTAGCTTAAAACATTAAAAAGTTAACTACAATTATCAATAGAATATCAAAATCAGTTTTGACCTGTTAAAGATGTCTATGTATTGTGTTGCAGAGATATGCTGAAGTTAGCATGCTAACCAGCTAGCCTCTATGCTAGAGATGTCAACAGAACCAGTCCTGACCAGTAGCTGCACAGCGAACTGAGCTAATGAGCTAACGGCAGCTACGTTAGCAGTTATTTTGGTGATATTAGTTATCAACTTTTGTGACTTATGGCTTGTTATAAAAAGCAAGTTTGAGCTTGGACCCCTTGTCACATTCCAGATGTTTATGAGGTCCAATAGAGAAAAAAAATGTGATCTGCAGATTTGTTCCACTGTTTGCTACTCATAGCAACATTATAGTGATACTGGATGATTCATACACATCATAAAGACCAATGAGTCACGGCCAAAAAGCTGCACGATGATTATTGTTTTATTTTTATAATGTTAGGAGATAGTATTGTAAAGTGCAGTAAGGCTACCATAATGTAAGTTGCACTAAACATTACAGCTTTCTAACACTAAGTACCTGCCCCCCCTTTCTCCTTTTATCCAGGATTATTATAATAAATGTTTTTTTAAGTAATTTGTCTTATTAGCAGAATGTACTGTAAGATAATTTTCTCCATTTACCATAGACAGATGCATCAGTTGTAGACTGAAGTTCCTGACATCTAGAAAATCACCATCAGGACTCTGACTCCAGATAATATTCTAAAAAATGTACTGGTAGTAAAAACAACCTGATTGTAGCCATCAGAGGGTTTTAACAGAGAGAGAAAGTGAAACAGCGTTTCCCACACTACCGGGTCATGTGACTGGATCAGCTGGTAATACTATCACATTCCATAAACCAACATGGCCGTAATGAGAAGGCCTGATTAGTCTTCAAGGTACAAAGAACAACAAAAATACCAGGAATTTACATTTAAATCAATATCACTACAAAATAATTTACTTAATGTCTTTACATGAGACTATTTTAAAGACAACACTCAACATACTTCCGTAATCATGTCAATAGGAAGTGACCTAATGCTGGCTGTAATATAGTCACAGCTGAGGACTTTCGCACCCAGTTTACCGGCGTGATTTGTCATTGTCCATTCTTATTTATGCAAACCAAGCAGGTGTTGTGATGCAGAATCAATAGCAGTTGAGGCTACAGAGAGGGATGCTGTGTATAAGCTAACCAGATCAAGAGGACACCAGGTGGTGGTAGATGAAAGGCCATGGGTTAACCAAACTTGTTACTATTCAGCCAGAGGGGAACATGAATTTCTGTAACAAATGACAATTTGTAGTTTTCGAGACCTGAAAACAAAACTATCAACCTCATGTGTGAGATGATCACCAAAGTCATTAGAATTTGTCCTCTGGGGGCCATGACCAATGGAAATCTATCCAATAATTGTTGAGATATGGATGACAGTGATGGTTCAACCAACCGAAATTACCATCCCCGGAGCCACCCTGCTAGCATGCCTAAAAATAACCAAAACGAAATGCTAGAAAGGAAATCAGTGTCACTCACCGTGTGAACTGGAGCTGTGGGACGTGCCGTCGTACGTTTGAGCCGCTTTGCTTCCATTTTGACTCACAGCAGCAGGAAAAAACAACTCAAAACGCACACATACACACACACACACACGTGCACACATACAGAATGCACACGCACACACACTCCCTGTCTGTTGATATCAGACTGAAATGCAGACAGAAATACCAAACACTTGTCCTGTTTTCCCTCTCTAAGTCAATGTCACACACACACGCGTATATACAGGCACGCCACTCACTGTGCTGAACAATCCCTCACACACAGACACAATCTCTTCCTCACAGACATAACACTCTCTCTCTCAAAGAGATACATATAATCTCTTTCTTGCACATACACACACACACACACACACACACTTGCGCTGCGTCGAACAATCTCAACGCTTGTGTCTGACAAAGCTCCCTTCTTCTTCAGTCAAAGGCCTGTTTGTCTGGAAGCAAGTCTCAGTGGGACATTCACATTCTGGTGAAGACAAACCAACAGGGAAATATAGCATACATTTACATAGAAACACACACAGTAACATTGTCCTGGTTCCACACATTCATATGTTTTTGTGATAATAAAGACGTGTGCTCAATTTAATATAACATAAAATCATCATGTCATCTTTTGACTTATCAGATTTTTATCTGTATTGATATTTTTCTGTCTGATATTTTTTTTATTTGGTATCTCCTTAGCTGACTTTAGCAAATAATGGTCATGGCTGCTTTGCTGCCACCTGATAAACTGAACATACAGCAGCTGGCACTCGAGCTGTAAGAGGAATATGGATGTAGGAATCAATAACTTAGGAAACAATAAAAAAAAAAAAGTGTGAAGAATAGTGTGTAAATGAAGTGCTGTAGACTGGTACACGCATATTCTTTAATCCCATTAATTGCTCATTCAACACCTCACACAAATTGAAGCCGCTGTGAGTGATATTTTCTTAATAAAATAAGTGTTACATACAGTAGCTCTCTATTCCAACAGTAATCACTGTTATAGAGTGTTTGGTCAGTAACCCATGTCTCTTCACCCCCTGCTCATGCAAGAAATTGTCTGGTATCCCTGCCCACTGTATCCAATCAGGACGCAGAACTCCTGTTTGCTCGTGAATGTACAGAGAGCAGGATCCTCTTGTTCTGGTACCAGCAATGGCAGAATAGGGTATGCTACTAACTCCAGCACTCCCGGTGACGGCTTATACTACCAACCCCACTTCAACCCTGCTGCTTAAAGGAACAGCACAGGAAATCATTCCTACCTGGTGCCATCAGACTTTATAATGCACACTCCACAACACACAAATAATTTTTGCACTTTAACTGATTATTATCATTATTATTATTATTATTATTATTACTGTCAATAAAACTGCACCTTATCCTCTTGCACCTTATGTTCCACTTACCTTTACTCCTCAATACCTCAGCATTTTATTTTATTTACATCAGTATTTTATTTTATCTTATTGTAAAACTACTACGCATTTTATTGTTTTTTGTATATTGTATATAGTACTTTATTGTTTCTATATTTGCCCTTGTATTTTGATTGTATCTGTACTTGAATGTACCCACTGCTATGATAACCTGATTTCCCCTCAAGGAAGTTGCACAGCAAGTTGGTGAACTACTGTAGCTGGTGAGCTAAACAACAGTAATTGCTAACCCAGCTAGCCAGTTGAGTTAGCAGTCACCCTCTAAAATTCTCTCCATTTCGTCTGTGCTGTGCTGACATTTTGTAATTTACCATTGTGCACCATTTTGCTTCAAACAAAGTTTTCAGAGCTAACGACTTTGTTAACCACCTTGAGCAAACGAGCTTGCTCAAGGTAGTTAACAAAGTTAGTTAACAAAGTCGTAATGGGACAACCACTTATTTAAAAGACAGATTTTTACCATCGACTCTTGCCTCATAACTTTGTGAAAGCCATTGGCGTGTCCTTACACTAATCCAACTCTTTCCACTAAAATGAGAGTGCTTGTGCTTTCTCTATGAATGAACAAATGGGTCAGAAAATGGATGAAAGAAAAACTTGATGTACTATAAAACAAAATGTAGAGAGCTTGTGGACATTGAAGAGGCCAATGTAAGAGATGATGAGACATACTACTGTGAAATGCTTGTGTTCCTTAACACGTCCGCTGAGCTTTAAAGCAGCTTAATGTAACATGTATTAATACTCATTCTAGCTGTTTAAACATATAGCAAAATGAGGCAAATGACCAAAAACGACAACTTCACAAAACTTCATGTTTTATTTTTCTCTTATAAATTACATACTTACATATTTTTTGTTATGAGCAACTTTGTTTTGTATTATTGTCCCTCAACTGTTAGCTACTCTAAACTAACAACATAGCTATTATGAGCCATTACTTTCCCCCAATGATGGACATGATTAAATGAGTCTCCGTGTTTGGTGTGATGCCGTTTCATTAGCTGACAACCTCTGTAGTCTCATTTAGCCACTTGTAGCGCTGTTGTTAAGACACATAAGCACTTTTTACTAAATTGTGGGACATCTAATGATGTATTTTATATCTAAGAACAAAACCTGTAAATATCTTAAGCCTGTGGTAACCAGATCTTATTTCAGACAGTTAACCGAAAACCCTTTAAAAAAAACTGTGTGCAAAAATGCCAACTCATTTCTGGGTTTCAGGACTCATTACTACACCACTCTATTTGTATATTCAAGAGTCACTGCTCACTATTTTCTCAGAATAAGACACTTCATTAGCATGAGTAGAAGTGTTGATGATATAGGCTACCCATGTGAGAGAAATATCACACTCTATTACTTCTTAATGAATTGTGATTGCTGTCAAGTTAACAGGGGAAAGTCTCTAGGTGTTTCTTAATGTGTCTGTTTTGTGACATGAGCGACTGAATATTTATCTTTCAGTATTTCTCACAGACAATAATAATCATGTAAGGGGTACACATTACACTGAGATATATCCATCCCAAGATGTTGTACGGGGAATGTGAAATTACATAAATTGGTCGAAAAAGCAAACATTTGAGGCGACAAAAAGGCATTTTGAGATGTTTATGTTCACAATGTAGAATTAAAAGTCTGTTGCTACATTTGCAACATTGACAAAATACAACAGTTACAAATAGCAAAAGGTGAGCGTTGACTGCATAGTCCACATTTGAAACTTCATTGTTCAGTGGAAACTGCTTTGCGAGGTATCTCAACCCAACAGTCAGGCAGTTGTACGTCTCCGCAGAGTTTCTTTGTTATGAAGTATTTTCAAATCCTGGTGAAAAAACCTCATTCAGTCTAAATTCCGCTGTGAGATTTTTTCCCAATGTAATAATTGTCACTCAGACCACTTGTAGGTAAGTAGATTTAAAGTCTGTTCCAAGTGCGTTTTTAGCGTTGCATTTGTAAATGCCAGAGTTCATGAGTACAGGGTTCTGTATGACCAGACTGCCCTCCTCCGTCATGTGAATCCCTCCCTGCACTGTGAACCGGTTATGTGGAACCAGCGTTGTGCGTCCAGGCAACGTCCATGAAATATCTGGTTTGGGAATACCGGTTGCCACACAATGTAACGTCACTGGTGATCCCCGGCTGACTCTTGTGATTGAGGCCAGCGTACTGGTGATGCGTGGTGGGAAAACCATCACTGCAACTGGGTAGGAAAGTGTTGATAAGCCAAAAGAGTTGGAGGCTTTACAGATGTAGGTTCCTTTGTCAAAGGTGGCGACATGCCTGAGTTGGAGGGTTCCATTGGTGAGAAAAGATACCCGGCCAATGTGTTGAGGTTTGTCCAAAACAAGACCATTAGGCAGGGTCCATGTTATTGATGCCTGTGGCCAGCCATCCACAGTGCAGGGCAAGTTGAGATTGAGGCCGTAAGTGATCTTCATCCCACCTGGAAAAGTAAAATGAGAAGTATGTAGATTTAATGCAAAAATGATCAACAGAACAAAAAAATACAATTGAGGGAATATGCTGCTGCCGTTGTGCTGCTTCATTAATTTGACATAAAAAAAAATCATACCTGTAGATCCTCTGATCACTGGCTTTCTGCCCGCCTCCAGCGCATAACGTTTCTCTGCTTGTCCTGCCACGTTTCTAGCGAGGCACCGGTACACTCCCTTATCACTTGCAACCGGTTGAGAGATCTGTAGAGTTCCATTACCCAGATGATGTGTGAAGCGTTGGAGTCTAACA